>NW_024738710.1:0-24769 GCF_018991925.1 Homarus americanus | reverse complement strand
CCCTAATCGAGCATAACTAAGTCCCCTGGTCGAGTATAACAAAGTCCCCTGGTCGGGTATAACAAAGTCCCCTTATCGAGTATAAAAAAGTCCCCTGATGAAGTATAACAAAGTCACCTGATCGAGTATAACAAAGTTCCCTGGTCGTGTATAACAAAGTCCCCTGGTCGAGTATTACAAAGTCCCCTGATCGAGTATAACAAAGCCCCTTCATCGAGTTTAAAAAAAAACCCTGATCGAGTATAAAAAAGCCCCCTGGTCGAGTATAACAAAGTCCCCTGGTCGAGTATAACAAAGTCCCATAATCGAGTATAACAAAGTCCCCTGATCGAAAATAACTAAGTCCCCTGATCGAGTATAACAAAGGACCCTAATGGCGTATAAAAAAGTCCCAAGATCGCGTATAACAAAGTCTCCTGATCGAGTATAACAAACTACCCTGATCGAGTATAACAAAGTGCCCTGATCTAGAATAACAAAGTCCCCTGTTCGAGTATAACAAAGTCCACTAATCGAGTATAAGAAAGGCACCTGACCGAATATAACAAAGTCCCGAGTCGAGTAAAACAAAGCCCCCTCTTCGAGTATAAGAAAGTCCCCTGGTCCAGTATAACAAAGTCCCTGATCGAGAATAACAAAGCCCCATCATCGAGTATAACCAATTCACCGAATCGAGTATAAGTAAGTCCCCTGATCGAGTATAACAAAGTCCCATGATCGAGTAAAACAAACACCCCTGATCGAGTATAACAAAGTCCCCTGATCGAACATAACAATGTCCCGTCATCGAGTATAACAAAGCCCCCTGATCGAGTATAAGAATGGCACCTGATCGAATATAACAATGTCCCTAGTCGAGTATAACAAAGTCCCCTGATCAGGTATAACAAACCCCCTCATCGAGTATAAAAAGCCCCCTGGTCGAGTATAACAAAGTCCGCAGATCGAGTACAACAATGTCACCTTATCGAGAATAACCAAGTCCCCTGATCGAGTATAACATATCCCCCTGATCGAGTATACCAATGCCCAAAATCGAGTATAAAAAAGTCCCCTGATCGAGTATAACAAAGTCCCCTGATCGAGTATAACAATGTCCCCTGGTCGTGTATAACAAAGTCCCCTCGTCGAGTATTACAAAGTCCCCTGATCGAGTATAACAAAGTCCCCTCATCGAGTTTAACAAAAACCCCCTGATCGAGTATAAAAAAGCCCCCTGGTCGAGTATAACAAAGTCCCAAGATCGCGTATAAGAAAGTCTCCCGATCGAGTATAACAAAGTGCCATGATCGAGAATAACAAAGTCCCCTGATCGAGTTTAACAAAGTCCCCTTATCGACTACAATAAAGCCCCTGATCGAGTATAACAAAGTCCCCTGATCGAGGATAACAAAGCCCCCTCATCGAGTTTAACAAAACCCCCTCATCCAGTATAAAAAAGCCCCATGGTCGAGTATAACAAAGTCCCCTGGACGAGTATAATAAAGTCCCATGATCGAGTATAACAAAGGCCCCTGATCGAGTATAACAAAGTCTCCTGATCGAGTATAACAAAGGACCCTAATGGCGTATAACAAAGTCCCAAGATCGCGTATAACAACGTCTCCTGATCGAGTATAACAAAGTCCCCTGATCGAGTATAACAAAGTACCCTGATCGAGTATAACAAAGTGCCCTGAAACGAGAATAACAAAGTCCCCTGATCGAGTATAACAAAGTCCCATAATCGAGTATAACAAAGGCCCCTGATCGAGTATAACAAAGTCCCCTGATCGAGTATACTAAAGTCTCCTGATCGAGTATAACAAAGTCCGCTGATCGAGTATAACAAAGCTCCCTGATCGAGTATAACAATGTCCCATGGTCGAGTAAAACAAAATCTCCTGATCGAGTATAACAAAGTCCCCTGATAGAATATAACAAAGACCCCTCATCGAGTTTAACAAAAACCCCTGATCGAGTATAAATAAGGCCCCTGGTCGAGTATAACAAAGTCCCCTGGTCGAGTATAACAAAGTCCATGATCGAGTATAAATAAGGCCCCTGGTCGAGTGTAACAAAGTCCCCTGGTCGAATAACAAAGTCCCATGATCGAGTATAACACAGGCCCCTTATCGAGTATAACAAAGGCCCCTGGTCGAGTATAACAAGTCCTTTGGTCGAGTATAACAAAGTCCCATAATCGAGTATAACAAAGGCCCTTATCGAATATAACAAAGGCCCACAGAATAAAGTATAGCAAATCCCCTGATCGAGTATAACAAAGTCCCTGATCGAGTAAAACAAACAACCCTCATCGAGTTTAACAAAACCCCCTGATCGAGTATAAAAAAGCCCCATGGTCGAGTATAACAAAGTCCCATAATCGAGTATAACAAAGGCCCCTTATCGAAAATAACAAAGGCCCCTGGTCGAGTATAACAAAATCCCATGATCGAGTATAACAAATTCCTCTCATCGAGTTTAACAAAACCTCCTTGATCGAGTATTAAAAAGCCCCCTGGTCGAGTATAACAAAGTCCCTGATCGAGTATAACAATGTCCCCTGATCGACTATAACTAAGTGCCCTAATCGATATAACAAAGGACCCTAATGCCGTATAACAAAGTCCCAAGATCGAGTATAACAAAGTCCCCTGATCGAGCATAACAAAGTCCCCTGATCGAGTATAACAAAGCCAGATGATCGAGTATAACAAAGTCCCTTGATCAAGAATAACAAAGTCTCCTGATCGAGTATAAGAAAGTCCCCTGGTCGAGTATAACAAAGTCCCCTGGTCGAGTATAACAAAGTCCCATAATCGAGTATAACAAAGTCCCAAAATCGAGTATAACAAAGGCCCCTTATCGAATATAACACAGGCCCCTGGTCGAGTATAACAAAATCCCATGATCGAGTATAACAAATTCCTCTCATCGAGTTTAACAAAACTCCCTTGATCGAGTATTAAAAAGCCCCCTGGTCGAGTATAACAAAGCCCCCTGATCGAGTATAACAATGTCCCCTAATCGAGTATAACTAAGTGCCCTAATCGATATAACAAAGGACCCTAATGCCGTATAACAAAGTCCCAAGATCAAGTATAACAAAGTCCCCTGATCGAGTATAACAAAGTCCCATAATCGAGCATAACAAAGGCCCCTTATCGAATATAACAAAGGCCCCTGGTCGAGTATAACAAAATCCCCTGATCGAGTATAACATAGTCCCCTGATCGAAAATAACTAAGTCCCCTGATCGAGTATAACAAAGGACCCTAATGGCGTATAACAAAGTCCCAAGATCGCGTATAACAAAGTCTCCTGATCGAGTATAACAAAGTCCCCTGATCGAGTATAACAAAGTACCCTGATCGAGTATAACAAAGTGCCCTGATCTAGAATAACAAAGTCCCCTGATCGAGTATAACAAAGTCCACTAATCGAGTATAAGAAAGGCACCTTACCGAATATAACAAAGTCCCGAGTCAAGTAAAACAAACACCCCTAATTGAGTATAACAAAGCCCCCTGATCGAGTATAACAAAGTCCCCTGATCGAGTATAACAAAGTCCCCTGATCGAGTAAAACAAAGCCCCCTCTTCGAGTATAAGAAAGTCCCCTGGTCGAGTATAACAAAGTCCCTGATCGAGAATAACAAAGCCCCATCATCGAGTATAACTAATTCACCGAATCGAGTATAACTAAGTCCCCTGATCGAGTATAACAAAGTCCCCTGATCGAATAACACAAACACCCCTGATCGAGTATAACAATGTCCCCTGATCGAACATAACAATGTCCCGTCATCGAGTATAACAAAGCCCCCTGATCGAGTATAAGAAAGGCACCTGATCGAATATAACAATGTCCCTAGTCGAGTATAACAAAGTCCCCTGATCGAGTATAACAAACCCCCTCATCGAGTATAAAAAAGCCCCCTGGTCGAGTATAACAAAGTCCTCAGATCGAGTACAACTGTGTCACCTTATCGAGAATAACAAAGTCCCCTGATCGAGTATAAGAAAGCCCCCTGATCGAGTATACCAATGCCCATGATCGAGTATGAGTCCCTGATCGAGATAACGAAATTACTGGTCGTGTAAAAATCCTCTTATCGAGTTTACCAAAAGCTCTTGATCGAGTATAACAAAGTCCTGATCAAGTATAACAATATGTCCCATAATCTGAGGTATAACAAAAACCCCTGATCAGAGTATAACCAATTCTGGTCGGTATATCTAAGTCTCCTGGTCAGTATAACAAATCCCCCTGATCGAGTATAACAAAGTCCCCTGGTCGAGTAAAACAAAATCTCCTGATCGAGTATAACAAAGTCCCCTGATAGAGTATAACAAAGCCCCCTCATCGAGTTTAACAAAACCCCCTTATCGAGTATAAATAAGGCCCCTGGTCGAGTATAACAAAGTCCCCTGGTCGAGTATAACAAACTCCCATGATCGAGTATAAATAAGGCCCCTGGTCGAGTGTAACAAAGTCCCCTGGTCGAATAACAAAGTCCCATGATCGAGTATAACACAGGCCCCTTATCGAGTATAACAAAGGCCCCTGGTCGAGTATAAATAAGTCCTTTGGTCGAGTATAACAAAGTCCCATAATCGAGTATAACAAAGGCCCCTTATCGAATATAACAAAGGCCACTGGTCGAGTATAACAAAATCCCTGATCGAGTATAACAAAGTCCCCTGATCGAGTATAACAAAGTCCCCTGATCGAGTAAAACAAACACCCCTCATCGAGTTTAACAAAACCCCCTGATCGAGTATAAAAAGCCCCTTGGTCGAGTATAACAAAGTCCTTTGGTCGAGTATAACAAAGTCCCATAATCGAGTATAACAAAGGCCCCTTATCGAATATAACAAAGGCCCCTGGTCGAGTATAACAAAATCCCATGATCGTGTATAACAAATTCCTCTCATCGAGTTTAACAAAACCTCCTTGATCGAGTATTAAAAAGCCCCCTGGTCGAGTATAACAAAGCCCCCTAATCGAGTATAACAATGTGCCCTGATCGACTATAACTAAGTGCCCTAATCGATATAACAAAGGACCCTAATGCCGTATAACAAAGTCCCAAGATCGAGTATAACAAAGTCCCTTGATCGAGTATAACAAAGTCCCCTGATCGAGTATAACAAAGCCCGAAGATCGAGTATAACAAAGTCCCTTGATAAAGAATAACAAAGTCCCCTGATCGAGTAAAAGAAAGTCCCCTGGTCGAGTATAACAAAGTCCCCTGGTCGAGTATAACAAAGGCCCCTTATCGAGTATAACAAAGGCCCCTGGTTGAGTATAACAAAATCCCCTGATAGAGTATAACAAAGTCCCCTGATCGAGTACAAATAAGTGCCCTAATCGAGCATAACTAAGTCCCCTGGTCGAGTATAACAAGGTCCCCTGGTCGAGTATAACAAAGTCCCATAATCGAGTATAACAAAGGCCCCTTATCGAGTATAACAAAGGCCCCTGGACGAGTATAACAAAATCCCCTGACAGAGTATAACAATGTCCCAAGATCGAGTATAACAAAGTCCTCTGATCGAGTATAACAAAGTCCCCTGATCGAACCTAACAAAGTCCCGTCATCGAGTATAAGAAAGCCCCCTCATCGAGTATAAGAAAGTCCGCCGATCAAGTACAACAAAGTCACCTTATCGAGAATAACAAAGTCCCCTCATCGAGTATAACAAAGTCCCATAATCGAGTATAACAAAGGCCCCTTATCGAATATAACAAAGGCCCCTGATCGAGTATAACAAAGGACCCTAATGGCGTATAACAAAGTCCCAAGATCGCGTATAACAAAGTCTCCTGATCGAGTAAAACAAACTCCCCTGATCGAGTATAACAAAGTACCCTGATCGAGTATAACAAAGTGCCCTGATCTAGAATAACAAAGTCCCCTGATCGAGTATAACAAAGTCCACTAATCGAGTATAAGAAAGGCACCTGACCGAATATAACAAAGTCCCGAGTCGAGTAAAACAAACACCCCTAATTGAGTATAACAAAGCCCCCTGATCGAGTATAACAAAGTCCCCTGATCGAGTATAACAAAGTCCCCTGATCGAGTAAAACAAAGCCCCCTCTTCGAGTATAAGAAAGTCCCCTGGTCGAGTATAACAAAGTCCCTGATCGAGAATAATAAAGCCCCATCATCGAGTATAACTTATTCACCGAATCGAGTATAACTAAGTCCCCTTATCGAGTATAACAAAGTCCCCTTATCGAGTAAAATAAACACCCCTGATCGAGTATAACAATGTCCCCTGATCGAACATAACAATGTCCCGTCATCGAGTATAACAAAGCCCCCTGATCGAGTATAAGAAAGGCACCTGATCGAATATAACAATGTCCCTAGTCGAGTATAACAAAGTCCCCTGATCGAGTATAACAAACCCACTCATCGAGGATAAAAAAGCCCCCTGGTCGAGTATAACAAAGTCCGCAGATCGAGTACAACAGTGTCACCTTATCGAGAATAACAAAGTCCCTGATCGAGTATAAGAAAGCCCCCTGATCGAGTATACCAATGCCCATGATCGAGTATAAAAAAGTCCCCTGATCGAGTATAACAAAGTCCCCTGATCGAGTATAACAAAGTCCCCTGTTCGAGTATAACAAAGCCCCCTCATCGAGTTTAACAAAACCCCCCTGATCGAGTATAAAAAAGCCCCCTGGTCGAGTATAACAAAGTCCCAAGATCGCGTATAACAAAGTCTCCCGATCGAGTATAACAAAGTGCCATGATCGAGAATAACAAAGTCCCCCTGATCTAGTTTAACAAAGTCCCCTTATCGACTACAATAAAGCCCCTGATCGAGTATAACAAAGTCCCCTGATCTAGTATAACAAAGTCCCATTTTCGAGTATAACAAAGACCCCTGATCGAGTATAACAAAGTCCCCTGACCGAGTATAAGAAAGTCCCCTGGTCGAGTATAAGAAAGTCCCCTGGTCGAGTATAACAAAGTCCCATAATCAGGTATAACAAGGCCCTTATCAGGTATAACAAAGGCCCTGGTCCGGGCTAAACAAAATCCTGATGAGTATAACAAAGTCCCTGATCGAAATTGTAAAATAAAGTGCCCTAATCAGGCGCCTTCAACTCCCCCTGGTCGAGTATAACCAAAGAGTCCCTGGTCGGGTATAACAAAGTCCCCTTATCGAGTATAAAAAAGTCCCCTGATCGAGTATAACAAAGTCACCTGATCGAGTATAACAAAGTCCCCTGGTCGTGTATAACAAAGTCCCCTGGTCGAGTATTACAAAGACCCCTGATCGAGTATAACAAAGCCCCTTCATCGAGTTTAAAAAAAACCCTGATCGAGTATAAAAAAGCCCCCTGGTCGAGTATAACAAAGTCCCCTGGTCGAGTACAATAAAGTCGCATGATCGAGTATAACAAAGTCCCATAATCGAGTATAACAAAGTCCCCTGATCGAAAATAACTAAGTCCCCTGATCGAGTATAACAAAGGACCCTAATGGCGTATAACAAAGTCCCAAGATCGAGTATAACAAACTACCCTGATCGAGTATAACAAAGTGCCCTTATCTAGAATAACAAAGTCCCCTGATCGAGTATAGCAAAGTCCACTAATCGAGTATAAAAAAGGCACCTGACCGAATATAACAAAGTCCCAGTCGAGTAAAACAAACACCCCTAATTGAGTATAACAAAGCCCCCTGATCGAGTATAACAAAGTCCCCTGATCGAGTAAAACAAAGCCCCCTCTCCGAGTATAAGAAAGTCCCCTGGTCCAGTATAACAAAGTCCCTGATCGAGAATAACAAAGCCCCATCATCGAGTATAACCAATTCACCGAATCGAGTATAACTAAGTCCCCTGATCGAGTATAACAAAGTCCCCTGCTCGAGTAAAACATACACCCCTGACCGTGTATAACAAAGTCCCCTGATCGAACATAACAATGTCCCGTCATCGAGTATAACAAAGCCCCCTGATCGAGTATAAGAATGGCACCTGATCGAATATAACAATGTCCCTAGTTGAGTATAACAAAGTCCCCTGATCGGGTATAACAAACCCCCTCATCGAGTATAAAAAGCCCCCTGGTCGAGTATAACAAAGTCCGCAGATCGAGTACAACAATGTCACCTTATCGAGAATAACAAAGTCCCCTGATCGAGTATAACATAGCCCCCTGATCGAGTATACCAATGCCCGCGATCGGGTATAAAAGTCCCCTGATCGCGTATAACGAGTCCCTGATCAGGTATAACAAAAGTCCCTGGTCGTGTATAACAAAGGTCCCTGGTCGGTATTACAAAGTCCCTGATAAAAGTGTTAAGACCCTTCATCGGGTTTAACAAAACCCACCTGATCAGGTATTCCAAGACCATTAAAAGCCAGTTTTAACTTAAAGCCCCACCTGATCCAGGTAAAAAGCCCTGGTCGAGTATAGCAAAACCCCCTGATCCGAGTATAAAAAGCCCTGGTGGAGTATAACAAAGTCCCAAAGATCTCAGCGTATGAAAGGTCTCGATCGGGTATAACAAAAGTGCCATGATCAAAGAATAACAAAAGTCCCTGATCAGAGTTTAACAAGGTCCCCTTATCGACTACAATAAAGCCCCTGATCGAGTATAACAAAGTCCCCTGATTGAGTATAACAAAGTCCCCTGATCGAGTATAACAAAGCCCCCTCATCGAGTTTAACAAAACCCCCTGATTGAGTATAAAAAAGCCCCCTGGTCGAGTATAACAAAGTCCCCTGGACGAGTATAATAAAGTCCCATGATCGAGTATAACAAAGGCCCCTGATCGAGTATAACAAAGTCTCCTGATCGAGTAAAACAAAGGACCCTAATGGCGTATAACAAAGTCCCAAGATCGCGTATAACAAAGTCTCCTCATCGAGTATAACAAAGTCCCCTGATCGAGTATAACAAAGTACCCTGATCGAGTATAACAAAGCCCCATGATCGAGTATAACAAAGTGCCCTGAAACGAGAATAACAAAGTCCCCTGATCGAGTTTAACAAAGTCCCCTTATCGAGTACAAGAAAGCCCCTGTTCGAGTATAAGAAAGTCCCCCGATCGAGTATAACAAAGTCCGTTGATCGAGTATAACAAAGCCCCCTGATCGAGCATAACAAAGCCCCCTCGTCGAGTATAAGAAAGTCCCCTGGTCGAGTATAACAAAGTCCCTGATCGAGTATAACAAAGCCCCATGATCGAGTATAACCAATTCCCCGAATCGAGTATAACAAAGTCCCCTGATCGAGTAAAACAAACACCCTTGATCGAGTTTAACAATACCCCCGATCGAGTATAAAGAAGCCCCCTCTTCGAGTATAACAAAGTCCTTTGGTCGAGTATAACAAAGTCCCATGATCGAGTATAACAAAGGCCCCTTATCAAGTATAACAAAGGCCCCTGGTCGAGTATAACAAGATGCCCTGATCGAGCATAACAAATTCCCCTGATCGAGTATAAAAAAGTCCCTGATCGAGTATAACAAAGCCCCCTGATCGAGTATAACAAAGTCCCCTGATCGAGTATAACAAAGCCCCCTCATCGAGTTTAAAAAAACCCTGATCGAGTATAACAAAGACCCCTTATCGAGTATAACAAAAGCCCCTCGTCGTGTATAACAAAATCCCCTGATCGAGTAAAACAAAGTCCCCTCATCGAGTATAAATAAGTGCCCTAATCGAGCATAACTAAGTCCCCTGATCGAGTATACCAAAGGACCCTAATGGAATATAACAATGTCCCAAGATTGAGAATAACAAAGTCCTCTGATCGAGTATAACAAAGTCCCCTGATCGAACATAACAAAGTCCCCTGATCGAGTATAACAAAGTACCCTGATCGAGTATAACAAAGTGCCCTGATCGAGAATAAGAAAGTCCCCTGATCGAGTATAACAAAGTCCACTAATCGAGTATAAGAAAGGCACCTGACCGAATAAAACAAAGTCCCGAGTCGAGTAAAAAAACACCCCTGATTGAGTATAACAAAGCCCCCAGATCTAGTATAATAAAATCCCCTGATCGAGTATAACAAAGTCCCCTGACCGAGTATAACAAAGTCCCCTGATCGAGTAAAACAAACACCCCTGGTCGAGTATAACAAAGTCCCCTAATCGAGTATAACAAAGCCCCCTGATCGAGTATAAAAAAGTCCCCTGATCGAGTATAACTAAGTGCCCTAATCGAGCATAACTAAGTCCCCTGATCGAGTATAACAAAGGACCTTCATGGAGTATAACAAAGTCCCAAGATCGAGTTTAACAAAGTCCTCTGATCGAGTATAACAAAGTCCCCTGATCGAACATAACAATGTCCCGTCATCGAGTATAACAAAGCCCCCTAATCGAGTATAAGAAAGGCAACTGATCGAATAAAACGATGTCCCTAGTCGAGTATATTACAAAGTCCCCAGATCGAGTATAACAAAGTCCCCAGATCGAGTATAACAAAGTCCCCTTATCGAGTATAACAAAGCCCCTCATAGAGTATAAAAAAGCCCCCTGGTCGAGTATAACAAAGTCCGCAGATCGAGTATAACAAAGTCCCCTGGTCGTGTATAACAAAGTCCCCTGGTCGAGTATTACAAAGTCCCCTGATCGAGTATAACAAAGCCCCCTCATCGAGTTTAACAAAACCCCCTGATCGAGTATAAAAAAGCCCCCTGGTCGAGTATAACAAAGTCCCCTGGTCGAGTATAATAAAGTCGAATGATCGAGTATAACAAAGTCCCCTGATCGAGTATAACTAAGTCCCCTGATCAAGTATAACAAAGGACCCTAATGGCGTATAACAAAGTCCCAAGATCGCGTATAACAAATTCTCCTGATCGAGTATAACAAAGTCCCCTGATCGAGTATAACAAAGTACCCTGATCGAGTATAACAAAGTGCCCTGATCGAGAATAACAAAGTCCCCTGATCGAGTATAACAAAGTCCACTTATCGAGTATAAGAAAGGCACCTGACCGAATATAACAAAGTCCCGATTCGAGTAAAACAAACACCCCTGATTAAGTACAACAAAGCCCCCTGATCGAGTATAACAAAGTCCCCTGATCAAGTATAACAAAGTCCCCTGATCGAGTAAAACAAACACCCCTGGTCGAGTATAACAAAGTCCCCTGATCGAGTATAACAAAGCCCCCTAATCGAGTATAACAAAGTCCCCTGATCGAGTATAACTAAGTGCCCTAATCGAGCATAACTAAGTCCCCTGATCGAGTATAACAAAGGACCCTCATGGAGTATAACAAAGTCCCAAGATCGAGTATAACAAAGTCCTCTGATCGAGTATAACAAAGTCCCCTGATCGAACATAACAATGTCCCGTCATCGAGTATAACAAAGCCCCCTGATCGAGTATAAGAAAGGCACCTGATCGAATATAACAATGTCCCTAGTCGAGTATATGCAAAGTCCCCAGATCGAGTATAACAAAGTTCCCAGATCGAGTATAACAAAGTCCCCTGGTAGAGTATAACAAACCCCCTCCTCGAGTATAAAAAAGCCCCTTGGTCGAGTATAACAAAGTCCGCGGATCGAGTACAACAAAGTCACCTTATCGAGAATAACAAAGTCCCCTCATCGAGTATAACAAAGTCACCTGATCGAGTATAACAAAGTCCCATGATAGAGTATAACAAAAGCCCCTGATCGAGTATAACAAAGTCTCATGATCGAGTATAACAAAGAACCCAAATGGCGTATAACAAAGTCCCAAGATCGCGTATAACAAGGTCTCCTCATCGAGTATAACAAAGTCCCCTGATCGAGTATAACAAAGTACCCTGATCGAGTATAACAAAGTGCCCTGAACGAGAATAACAAAGCCCCTGATCGATTTTAACAAAGTCCCCTTATCGAGTACAATAAAGCCCCTGATCGAGTATAACAAAGTCCCCTGATCGAGTATAACAAAGTCCCATAATCGAGTATAACAAAGGCCTCTGATCGAGTATAACAAAGTCCCCTGATCGAGTATACTAAAGTCGCCTGATCGAGTATAACAAAGTCCGCAGATCGAGTAAAACAAAGCCCCCTGATCGAGTATAACAAAGTCTCCTGGTCGAGTAAAACAAAATCTCCTGATCGAGTATAACAAAGTCCCCTGATAGAGTATAACAAAGCCCCCTCATCGAGTTTAACAAAACCAAATGATCGAGTATAAATAAGGCCCCTGGTCGAGTATAACAAAGTCCCCTGGTCGAGTATAACAAAGTCCCATAATCGAGTATAACAAAGGCCCCTTATCGAATATAACAAAGGCCCCTGGTCGAGTATAACAAAATCCCATGATCGAGTATAACAAATTCCTTTCATCGAGTTTAACAAAACCTCCTTGATCGAGTATTAAAAAGCCCCCTGGTCGAGTATAACAAAGCCCCCTGATCGAGTATAACAATGTCCCCTGATCGACTATAACTAAGTGCCCTAATCGATATAACAAAGGACCCTAATGCCGTATAACAAAGTCCCCAGATCGAGTATAACAAAGTCCCCTGATCGAGTATAACAAAGTCCCCTGATCGAGTATAACAAAGCCCGATGATCGAGTATAACAAAGTCCCTTGATCAAGAATAACAAAGTCCCCTGATCGAGTATAAGAAAGTCCCCTGGTCGAGTATAACAGAGTCCCCTGGTCGAGTATAACAAAGTCCCATAATCGAGTATAACAAAGGCCCCTTATCGAGTATAACAAAGGCCCCTGGTTGAGTATAACAAAATCCCTTGATAGAGTATAACAAAGTCCCCTGATCGAGTATAAATAAGTGCCCTAATCGAGCATAACTAAGTCCCCTGGTCGAGTATAACAAAGTCTCCTGGTCGAGTATAACAAAGTCCCATAATCGAGTATAACAAAGGCCCCTTATCGAGTATAACAAAGGCCCCTGGTCGAGTATAACAAAATCCCCTGATAGAGTATAACAAAGTCCCAAGATCGAGTATAACAAAGTCCTCTGATCGAGTATAACAGAGTCCCCTGATCGAACCTAACAAAGTCCCGTCATCGAGTATAAGAAAGCCTCCTCATCGAGTATAAGGAAGGCACCTGATCGAATATAACAATGTCCCTAGTCGAGTATATACAAAGTCCCCAGATCGAGTATAACAAAGTCCCCAGATCGAGTATAACAAAGTCCCCTGATCGAGTATAAACAAACCCCCTGATCGAGTATAAAAAAGCCCATGATCGAGTATAAAAAAGTCCCATGATCGAGTATAACAAAGTCCCCTGATCGAGTATAACAAAGTCCCCTGGTCGTGTATAACAAAGTCCCCTGGTCGAGTATTACAAAGTCCCCTGATCGAGTATAACAAAGCCCCTCATCGAGTTTAACAAAACCCCCTGATCGAGTATAAAAAAGCCCCCTGGTCGAGTATAACAAAGTCCACTGGTCGAGTATAATAAAGTCGAATGATCGAGTATAACAAAGTCCCCTGATCGAGTATAACTAAGTCCCTTGATCAAGTATAACAAAGGACCCTAATGGCGTATAACAAAGTCCCAAGATCGCGTATAACAAAGTCCCCTGATCGAGTATAACAAAGTCCCCTGATCGAGTATAACAAACTACCCTGATCGAGTATAACAAAGTGCCGTGATCTAGAATAACAAAGTCCCCTGATCGCGTATAACAAAGTCCACTAATCGAGTATAAGAAAGGCATCTGACCGAATATAACAAAGTCCCGAGTCGAGTAAAACAAACACCCCTAATTGAGTATAACAAAGCCCCCTGTTCGAGTATAACAAAGTTCCCTGATCGAGTATAACAAAGTCCCCTGATCGAGTAAAACAAAGCCCCCTCTTCGAGTATAAGAAAGTCCCCTGGTCCAGTATAACAAAGTCCCTGATCGAGAATAACAAAGCCCCATCATCGAGTATAACCAATTCAACGAATCGAGTATAACTAAGTCCCCTGATCGAGTATAACAAAGTCCCCCTGATCGAGTAAAACAAACACCCCTGATCGAGTATAACAAAGTCCCCTTATCGAACATAACAATGTCCCGTCATCGAGTATAACAAAGCCCCCTGATCGAGTATAAGAAAGGCACCTGATCGAATATAACAATGTCCCTAGTCGAGTATAACAAAGTCCCCTGATCGAGTATAACAAACCCCCTCATCGAGTATAAAAAAGCCCCCTGGTCGAGTATAACAAAGTCCACAGATCGAGTACAACAATGTCACCTTATCGAGAATAACAAAGTCCCCTGATCGAAGTATAACAAAGCCCCCTGATCGAGTATACCAATGCCCATGATCGAGTATAAAAAAGTCCCCTGATCGAGTATAACAAAGTCCCCTGATCGAGTATAATAAAGTCCCCTGGTCGTGTATAACAAAGTCCCCTGGTCGAGTATTACAAAGTCCCGTGATCGAGTATAACAAAGTCCCCTCATCGAGTTTAACAAAACCCCCCTGATCGAGTATAAAAAAGGCCCCTGGTCGAGTATAACAAAGTCCCAAGATGGCGTATAAGAAAGTCTCCCGATCGAGTATAACAAAGTGCCATGATCGAGAATAACAAAGTCCCCTGATCGAGTTTAACAAAGTCCCCTTATCGACTATAATAAAGCCCCTGATCGAGTATAACAAAGTCCCCTGATCGAGTATAACAAAGTCCACTGATCGAGTATAACAAAGCCCCCTCATCGAGTTTAACAAAACCCCCTGATCGAGTATAAAAAAGCCCCCTGGTCGAGTATAACAAAGTCCCATGATCGAGTATAACAAAGGCCCCTGATCGAGAATAACAAAGTCTCCTGATCGAGTATAACAAAGGACCCTAATGGCGTATAACAAAGTCCCAAGATCGCGTATAACAAAGTCTCCTCATCGAGTATAACAAAGTCCCCTGATCGAGTATAACAAAGTACCCTGATCGAGTATAACAAAGTGGCCTGAAACGAGAATAACAAAGTCCCCTGATCGAGTTTAACAAAGTCCCCTTATCGAGTACAAGAAAGCCCCTGATCGAGTATAACAACGTCCCCTGATCGAGTATAACAAAGTCCCATAATCGAGTATAACAAAGGCCCCTGATCGAGTATAACAAAGTCCCCTGATCGAGTATACTAAAGTCTCCTGATCGAGTATAACAAAGTCCGCTGATCGAGTATAACAAAGCCCCCTGATCGAGTATAACAAAGTCCCCTGGTCGAGTAAAACAAAATCTCCTGATCGAGTATAACAAAGTCCCCTGATAGAGTATAACAAAGCCCTCTCATCGAGTTTAACAAAACCCCCTGATCGAGTATAAATAAGGCCCCTGGTCGAGTATAACAAAGTCCCCTGGTCGAGTATAACAAAGTCCCATGATCGAGTATAAATAAGGCCCCTGGTCGAGTGTAACAAAGTCCCCTGGTCGAATAACAAAGTCCCATGATCGAGTATAACACAGGCCCCTTATCGAGTATAACAAAGGCCCCTGGTCGAGTATAACAAAGTCCTTTGGTCGAGTATAACAAAGTCCCATAATCGAGTATAACAAAGGCCTCTTATCAAATATAACAAAGGCCCTTGGTCGAGTATAACAAAATCCCTGATCGAGTATAACAAAGTCCCCTGATCGAGAATAACAAAGTCCCCTGATCGAGTAAAACAAACACCCCTCATCGAGTTTAACAAAACCCCCTGATCAAGTATAAAAAAGCCCCCTGGTCGAGTATAACAAAGTCCTTTGGTCGAGTATAACAAAGTCCCATAATCGAGTATAACAAAGGCCCCTTATCGAATATAACAAAGGCCCCTGGTCGAGTATAACAAAATCCCATGATCGAGTATAACAAATTCCTCTCATCGAGTTTAACAAAACCTCCTTGATCGAGTATTAAAAAGCCCCCTGGTCGAGTATAACAAAGCCCCCTGATCGAGTATAACAATGTCCCCTGATCGACTATAACTAAGTGCCCTAATCGATATAACAAAGGACCCTAATGCCGTATAACAAAGTCCCCAGATCGAGTATAACAAAGTCCCCTGATCGAGTATAACAAAGTCCCCTGATCGAGTATAACAAAGCCCGATGATCGAGTATAACAAAGTCCCTTGATCAAGAATAACAAAGTCCCCTGATCGAGTATAAGAAAGCCCCCTGGTCGAGTATAACAAAGTCCCCTGGTCGAGTATAACAAAGTCCCATAATCGAGTATAACAAAGGCCCCTTATCGAGTATAACAGAGGCCCCTGGTTGAGTATAACAAAATCCCCTGATAGAGTATAACAAAGTCCCCTGATCGAGTATAAATAAGTGCCCTAATCGAGCATAACTAAGTCCCCTGGTCGAGTATAACAAAGTCCCCTGGTCGAGTATAACAAAGTCCCCTTATCGAGTATAACAAAGTCCCCTGGTCGAGTATAACAAAATCCCCTGATAGAGTATAACAAAGTCCCAAGATCGAGTATAACAAAGTCCTCTGATCGAGTATAACAAAGTCCCCTGATCGAACCTAACAAAGTCCCTCATCGAGTATAAGAAAGCCCCCTCATCGAGTATAAGAAAGGCACCTGATCGAATATAACAATGTCCCTAGTCGAGTATATACAAAGTCCCCAGATCGAGTATAACAAAGTCCCCAGATCGAGTATAACAAAGTCCCCTGATCGAGTATAACAAACCCCCTGATCGAGTATAAAAAAGCCCATGATCGAGTATAAAAAAGTCCCATGATCGAGTATAACAAAGTCCCCTGATCGAGTATAACAAAGTCCCCTGGTCGTGTATAACAAAGTCCCCTGGTCGAGTATTACAAAGTCCCCTGATCGAGTATAACAAAGCCCCTCATCGAGTTTAACAAAACCCCCTGATCGAGTATAAAAAAGCCCCCTGGTCGAGTATAACAAATTCCCCTGTCGAGTATAATAAAGTCGAATGATCGAGTATAACAAAGTCCCCTGATCGAGTATAACTAAGTCCCTTGATCAAGTATAACAATGGACCCTAATGGCGTATAACAAGTCCCAAGATCGCGTATAACAAATTCTCCTGATCGAGTATAACAAAGTCCCCTGATCGAGTATAACAAAGTACCCTGATCGAGTATAACGAGGTGCCCTGATCGAGAATAACAAAGTCCCCTGATCGAGTATAACAAAGTCCACTTATCGAGTATAAGAAAGGCACCTAACCGAATATAACAAAATCCCGAGTCGAGTAAAACAAACACCTCTGATTAAGTATAACAAAGCCCCCTGATCGAGTATAACAAAGTCCCCTGATCGAGTATAACAAAATTCCATGATCGAGTATAACAAAGTCCCCTGATCGAGTATAACAAAGTCCCCTGATCGAGTAAAAAAACACCCCTGGTCGAGTATAACAAAGTCCCCTGATCGAGTAGAACAAAGCCCCATGATCGAGTATAACAAAGTCCCCTGATCGAGTATAACTAAGTGCCCTAATCGAGCATAACTAAGTCCCCTGATCGAGTATAACAAAGGACCCTCATGGAGTATAACAAAGTCCCAAGATCGAGTATAACAAAGTTCTCTGATCGAGTATAACAAAGTCCCCTGATCGAACATAACAATGTCCCGTCATCGAGTATAACAAAGCCCCCTGATCGAGTATAAGAACGGCACCTGATCGAATATAACAATGTCCCTAGTCGAGTATATGCAAAGTCCCCAGATCGAGTATAACAAAGTTCCCAGATCGAGTATAACAAAGTCCCCTGGTAGAGTATAACAAACCCCCTCATCGAGTATAAAAAAGCCCCTTGGTCGAGTATAACAAAGTCCGCGGATCGAGTACAACAAAGTCACCTTATCGAGAATAAAAAAGTCCCCTGATCGAGTATAACAAAGTCACCTGATCGAGTATAACAAAGTCCCATGATAGAGTATAACAAAGGCCCCTGATCGAGTATAACAAAGTCTCATGATCGAGTATAACAAAGAACCCTAATGGCGTATAACAAAGTCCCAAGATCGCGTATAACAAGGTCTCCTCATCGAGTATAACAAAGTCCCCTGATCGAGTATAATAAAGTACCCTGATCGAGTATAACAAAGTGCCCTGAACGAGAATAACAAAGTCCCCTGATCGATTTTAACAAAGTCCCCTTATCGAGTACAATAATGCCCCTGATCGAGTATAACAAAGTCCCCTGATCGAGTATAAGAAAGTCCCATAATCGAGTATAACAAAGGCCCCTGATCGAGTATAACAAAGTCCCCTAATCGAGTATACTAAAGTCGCCTGATCGAGTATAACAAAGTCCGCTGATCGAGTAAAACCAAGCCCCCTGATCGAGTATAACAAAGTCCCCTGGTCGAGTAAAACAAAATCTCCTGATAGAGTATAACAAAGCCCCCTCATCGAGTTTAACAAAACCCCCTGATCGAGTATAAATAAGGCCCCTGGTCGAGGATAACAAAGTCCCCTGGTCGAGTATAACAAAGTCCCATAATCGAGTATAACAAAGGCCCCTTATCGAAAATAACAAAGGCCCCTGATCGAGTATAACAAAATCCCCTGATCGAGTATAACAAAGTCCCCTGATCGAGTATAACAAAGTCCCCTGATCAAGTAAAACAAACACCCCTGATCGAGTTTAACAAAACCCCCTCATCGAGTATAAAAATGCCCCCTGGTCGAGTATAACAAAGTCCTTTGGTTGAGTATAACAAAGTTCCATAATCGAGTATAACAAAGGCCCCTTATCGAGTATAACAAAGGCCCCTGGTCGAGTATAACAAAATCCCCTGATCGAGTATGACAAATTCCTCTCATCGAGTTTAACAAAACCCCCTTGATCGAGTATTAAAAAGCCCCCTGGTCGAGTATAACAAAGCCCCCTGATCGAGTATAACAATGTTCCCTGATCGAGTATAACTAAGTGCCCTAATCGATATAACAAAGCCCGATGATCGAGTATAACAAAGTCCCTTGATCAAGAATAACAAAGTCCCCTGACCGAGTATAAGAAAGTCCCCTGGTCGAGTATAACAAAGTCCCCTAGTCGAGTATAACAAAGTCCCATAATCGAGTATAACAAAGGCCCCTTATCGAGTATAACAAAGGCCCCTGGCCGAGTATAACAAAATCCCCTGTTAGAGTATAACAAAGTTCCCTGATCGAGTATAAATAAGTGCCCTAATCGAGCATAACTATGTTCCCTGGTCGAGTATAACAAAGTCCCCTGGTCGAGTATAACAAAGTCCCCTTATCGAGTATAAAAAAGTCCCCTGATCGAGTATAACAAAGTCACCTGATCGAGTATAACAAAGTCCCCTGGTCGTGTATAACAAAGTCACCTGGTCGAGTATTACAAACTCCCCTGATCGAGTATAACAAAGCGCCTTCATCGAGTATAAAAAAAAACCATGATCGAGTATAAAAAAGCCCCCTGGTCGAGTATAACAAAGTCCCCTGGTCGAGTATAATAAAGTCGCATGATCGAGTATAACAAAGTCCCATAATCGAGTATAACAAAGTCCCCTGATCGAAAATAACTAAGTCCCCTAATCGAGTATAACAAAGGACCCTAATGGCGTATAACAAAGTCCCAAGATCGCGTATAACAAAGTCTCCTGATCGAGTATAACAAAGTCCCCTGATCGAGTATAACAAAGTCCACTAATCGAGTATAAGAAAGGCACCTGACCGAATATAACAAAGTCCCGAGTCGAGTAAAACAAAGCCCCCTCTTCGAGTATAAGAAAGTCCCCTGGTCCAGTATAACAAAGTCCCTGATCGAGAATAACAAAGCCCCATCATCGAGTATAACCAATTCACCGAATCGAGTATAACTAAGTCCCCTGATCGAGTATAACAAAGTCCCCTGATCGAGTAAAACAAACACCCCTGATCGAGTATAACAAAGTCCCCTGATCGAACATAACAATGTCCCGTCATCGAGTATAACAAAGCCCCCTGATCGAGTATAAGAAAGGCACCTGATTGAATATAACAATGTCCCTAGTCGAGTATAACAAAGTCCCCTGATCGAGTATAACAAACCCCCTCATCGAGTATAAAAAAGCCCCCTGGTCGAGTATAACAAAGTCCGCAGATCGAGTACAACAATGTCACCTTATCGAGAATAACAAAGTTCCCTGATCGAGTATAACAAAGCCCCCTGATCGAGTATACCAATTCCCATAACGAGTATAAAAAAGTCCCCTGTCCGGAAGTATAACAAAGTCCCCTGGTCGTGTATAACAAAGTCCCCTGGTCGAGTATTACAAAGTCCCCTGATCGAGTATAAAAAAGCCCCCTGGTCGAGTATAACAAAGTCCCAAGATCGCGTATAAGAAAGTCTCCCGATCGAGTATAACAAAGTGCCATGATCGAGAATAACAAAGTCCCCTGATCGAGTTTAACAAAGTCCCCTTATCGACTACAATAAAAAGTCCCCTGATCGAGTATAACAAAGTCCCCTGATCGAGTATAACAAAGACCCCTCATCGAGTTTAACAAAACCCCCTGATCGAGTATAAAAAAGCCCCTTGGTCGAGTATAACAAAGTCCCCTGGACGAGTATAATAAAGTCCCATGATCGAGTATAACAAAGGCCCCTGATCGAGTATAACAAAGTCTCCTGATCGAGTATAACAAAGGACCCTAATGGCGTATAACAAAGTCCCAAGATCGCGTATAACAACGTCTCCTGATCGAGTATAACAAAGTCCCCTGATCGAGTATAACAAAGTACCCTGACCGAGTATAACAAAGTGCCCTGAAACGAGAATAACAAAGTCCCCTGATCGAGTTTAACAAAGTCCCCTTATCGAGTACAAGAAAGCACCTGATCGAGTATAACAAAGTCCCCTGATCGAGTATAACAAAGTCCCATAATCGAGTATAACAAAGGCCCCTGATCGAGTATAACAAAGTTCCCTGATCGAGTATACTAAAGTCTCCTGATCGAGTATAACAAAGTCCGCTGATCGAGTATAACAAAGCTCCCTGATCAAGTATAACAATGTCCCCTGGTCGAGTAAAACAAAATCTCCTGATCGAGTATAACAAAGTTCCCTGATAGAGTATAACAAAGACCCCTCATCGAGTTTAACAAAACCCCCTGATCGAGTATAAATAAGGCCCCTGGTCGAGTATAACAAAGTCCCCTGGTCGAGTATAACAAAGTCCCATGATCGAGTATAAATAAGGCCCCTGGTCGAGTGTAACAAAGTCCCCTGGTCGAATAACAAAGTCCCATGATCGAGTATAACACAGGCCCATTATCGAGTATAACAAAGGCCCCTGGTCGAGTATAACAAAGTCCTTTGGTCGAGTATAACAAAATCCCATAATCGAGTATAACAAAGGCCCCTTATCGAATATAACAAAGGCCCCTGGTCGAGTATAACAAAATCCCCTGATCGAGTATAACAAAGTCCCCTGATCGAGTAAAACAAACACCCCTCATCGAGTTTAACAAAACCCCCTGATCGAGTATAAAAAAGCCCCCTGGTCGAGTATAACAAAGTCCTTTGGTCAAGTATAACAAAGTCCCATAATCGAGTATAACAAAAGCCCATGATCGAGAATAACAAATTCCTCTCATCGAGTTTAACAAAACTCCCTTGATCGAGTATTAAAAAGCCCCCTGGTCGAGTATAACAAAGCCCCCTGATCGAGTATAACAATGTCCCCTAATCGAGTATAACTAAGTGCCCTAATCGATATAACAAAGGACCCTAATGCCGTATAACAAAGTCCCAAGATCAAGTATAACAAAGTCCCCTGATCGAGTATAACAAAGTCCCATAATCGAGCATAACAAAGGCCCCTTATCGAATATAACAAAGGCCCCTGGTCGAGTATAACAAAATCCCCTGATCGAGTATAACATAGTCCCCTGATCGAAAATAACTAAGTCCCCTGATCGAGTATAACAAAGGACCCTAATGGCGTATAACAAAGTCCCAAGATCGCGTATAACAAAGTCTCCTGATCGAGTATAACAAAGTCCCCTGATCGAGTATAACAAAGTACCCTGATCGAGTATAACAAAGTGCCCTGATCTAGAATAACAAAGTCCCCTGATCGAGTATAACAAAGTCCACTAATCGAGTATAAGAAAGGCACCTTACCGAATATAACAAAGTCCCGAGTCAAGTAAAACAAACACCACTAATTGAGTATAACAAAGCCCCCTGATCGAGTATAACAAAGTCCCCTGATCGAGTATAACAAAGTCCCCTGTTCGAGTAAAACAAAGCCCCCTCTTCGAGTATAAGAAAGTCCCCTGGTCGAGTATAACAAAATCCCTGATCGAGAATAACAAAGCCCCATCATCGAGTATAACTAATTCACCGAATCGAGTATAACTAAGTCCCCTGATCGAGTATAACAAAGTCCCCTGATCGAATAAAACAAACACCCCTGATCGAGTATAACAATGTCCCCTGATCGAACATAACAATGTCCCGTCATCGAGTATAACAAAGCCCCCTGATCGAGTATAAGAAAGGCACCTGATCGAATATAACAATGTCCCTAGTCGAGTATAACAAAGTCCCCAGATCGAGTATAACAAACCCCCTCATCGAGTATAAAAAAGCCCCCTGGTCGAGTATAACAAAGTCCGCAGATCGAGTACAACAGTGTCACCTTATCGAGAATAACAAAGTCCCCTGATCGAGTATAAGAAAGCCCCCTGATCGAGTATACCAATGCCCATGATCGAGTATAAAAAAAGTCCCCTGATCGAGTATAACAAAGTCCCCTGGTCGAGTATTACAAAGTCCCCTGTTCGAGTATAACAAAGCCCCCTCATCGAGTTTAACAAAACCCCCCTGATCGAGTATAAAAAAGCCCCCTGGTCGAGTATAACAAAGTCCCAAGATCGCGTATAACAAAGTCTCCCGATCGAGTATAACAAAGTGCCATGATCGAGAATAACAAAGTCCCCTGATTGAGTTTAACAAAGTCCCCTTATCGACTACAATAAAGCCCCTGATCGAGTATAACAAAGTCCCCTGATCGAGTATAACAAAGTCCCATTTTCAAGTATAACAAAGGCCCCTGATCGAGTATAACAAAGTCCCCTGATCGAGTATACTAAAGTCCCATGATCGTGTATAACAAAGTCCCCTGATCGAGTATAACAAAGCCCCCTCATCGAGTATAACAAAGTCCCGTGGTCGAGTAAAACAAAGTCCCCTGGCCGAGTATAACAAAGTCCCCTGATAGAGTATAACAAAGCCCCCTCATCGAGTTTAACAAAAACCCCTGATCGAGTATAAATAAGGCCCCTGGTCGAGTATAACAAAGTCCTTTGGTCGAGTATAACAAAGTCCCATGATCGAGTATAACACAGGCCCCTTATCGAGTATAACAAAGGCCCCTTGTCGAGTATAACAAAATCCCCTGATCGAGTATAACAAAGTCCATTGATCAAGTAAAACAAACACCCCTGATCGAGTTTAACAAAAACCCCTGATCGAGTATAAAAAAGCCCCCTGGTTGAGTATAACAAAGTCCCTGATCAAGTATAACAAAGCCCTCTGATCGAATAGAACAAAGCCCCCTGGTCGAGTATAACAAAATCCCCTGGTCGGTTATAACAAAGTCCCATGATGGAGTATTTCAAAGGCCCCGAATCGAGTATAACAAAGACCACTGGTCGACAATAACAATGTCCCCTGATCGAGTATAATAAAGTCCCCTGATTGAGTATAACAAAGTCCCAAGATCGAGTATAACAAAGCCCTCAGATCGAGTATAACAAATTCCGGTGATCGATTATAACAAAGTTACCTGATCGGTTATAACAATGTCCCCTGAACGAGTATAACAAAGTCCCCTGATCGAGTATAACAAAGTCCCATGGTCGTCTATAACAAAGTCCCCTAATTGAGTATAAGAAAGCCCCCTGATCGAGTTTAACAAAACCCCCAGATCGAGTATAAAAAATCCCTCTGGTCGAGTATAACAAAGTCCCCTGGTCGAGTATAACAAAGTCCTATGATCGAGTAAATCAAAGGCCCCTTATCGAGTATAACAAAGGCCACTGGTCGAGTATAACAAAATCTCCTAATCGAGTATAACAAAGTCCCCTGATAGAGTATAAAAAGTCCCCTAATCGAGTAAGACAAACACCCCTGATCGAGTATAACAAAGTCCCCTAATCGAGTATAACAAAGCCCCCTGATCGAGTATAACAAAATCCCCTGATCGCTTATAACTAAGTCCCCTGATCGAGTAACACAAAGGACCCTAATGGCGTATAACAAAGTCCCAAGATCGAGTATAACAAAGTACCTTGATCGAGTATAACAAAGTCCCCTGGTCGAGTATAACAAAGTCCCTTAATCGAGCATAACTAAGTCCCCTGATCGAGTATAACAAAGGACCCTAATGGAGTATAACAAAGTCCCCTGGTCGAGTATAACAAAGTCCCCTGGACGAGTATAACAAAGTCCTCTGATCGAGTATAACAACGTCCCATGATCGAGTATAACAAAGTCCCGTCATCGATCATAACAAAGCCCCCTGATCGAGTATAAAAAAGGCACCTGATCGAATATAACAATGTCCCTAATTGAGTATATACAAAGTCCCCTGATCGAGTAAAAAAGCCCCCTGATCGAGTATAACAAAGTCCCCTGATAAAAGTATAACAAAGCCCTCTGATCGAGTAGAACAAAGCCCCCTCATCGAGTATAACAAAGTAACCTGGTCGTCTATAACAAAGTCCCTTGATTGAGTATAAGAAAGCCCCTGATCGAGTTTAACAAAACCCCCTGATCGAGTATAACAAAGTCCCCAGATCGAGTATAACAAAGTCCCCCGATCGAGTATAACAA
>NW_024738709.1:0-18801 GCF_018991925.1 Homarus americanus | reverse complement strand
ATATATTCAGCTTCACATGAGGACAATGCTACAACATTCTGTTTCTTAGATTTCCAAGAAATCAATGGACCATCTTCATTTAATTGATAACTGTAACCTGTAATACTACGCCTGTCTTCCGATGCACCCCAATCTGAATCACAGTAACCAATCAATTTTAATGGACTGCTTGATTTCCTGAACTTTAAGTTATAATGAATTGTACCTTTAACATATTTCAAAACATGTTTAGCTAATTCAAAAAGTGCTTTTGTAGGCTTTGCCATATGTTGCGACAATTTTGAAACAACATAAGATAGATCCGGTCTTGTACCAGTCATTACATAGATCAGACTGCCAACAATTTGTCTGTACAATCTAGCATCACACAGTCCTTCAGAGTCACTACTAATGATTTTACTCACACTTAAATCACATGGTATTCACTTAGGGTTGCAGTCAGACATTTTAAATCTATTAAGTATTTTCTCTAAATATTTAGTTTGATTTATCTTAATACAGTCATCTTCAAATTTGAACTCCATACTTAAGAACCAAGACAATTTTCCTAAATCTTTCATTTTAAATTTATTACACAGGGAAAGTTTTACATCACTAAGTATGTCACCATTACTAGCTGCAATAATTATATCGTCTACCCAGATAATAATTACCTTCACCTTGTTTACAATTCTAGTATACACACAATACAGTAATCTACAAGAGATTGATGAAAACCTTCACTCAAAAGAAAATTAAGTAGCATGTTGTTCCAATTTCGGCCACTTTGTTTCAAACCATATAAAGATTTCTTTAATTTACAAACAAAATTTTCACCTTCTATATTACTTTTAACATAACCTTCTGCCTGTTCTAAATAAATTTCACAATCTATGTCAGCAGTAACATCCTTATTGATGTAACATGAGCTGTTGGTGAGAAGGTTTCTTGATAGTCCACATCTTGAACTTGTGAATAGCCTTTAGCTACATACCTAGCTTTGAATTTTTCTTCACTATCAGGGCCAAGTTTCACTGCATAGACCCACTTTCCACCAATTACTGATCTACCTTCAACTGGTGGCATGAGTTCATATGTGTTATTGTCTCTTAGAGCCTCCATTTCCTCATTCAAAGCTTTATGCCACTGCATGGACTCTGGAGATGAGACTGCCTCTTGGTAGTTTCTTGGAATATCTGCAACTCTGTAGCAAAAATCAACAGAACACCTGGAAATATTGGAAAAGTCAGGTTCCATAACATAATCTTCCATATGTTTGGGTTTTTGTCGTTGCCTCGAAGGGTATCTGTTTTTCAGTGTCTTCTGCAGCTGTCTCATTTGTAATAACTTCAGTTTCTGGCTCTGGGTTAGGTGCTGTATATCTTTTATATTCATGTTCAACATCTCATACCACATTATCCTGATTAAAATTGTTACTGAATTTTACACATCTAACTCTCTTAACATCATTTATCTCTGGAAAATATACTTGATAGGCTGGACTCAGTCCATCATATCCTATGAACACTCCTTGTTCACTGCATGTGACTCAGATTTGGCCTTTTTCCAGTGAACATTTCATAGGGAGTTTTTCCAATCCTTGGGTTGTAGCATCTGTTACGAATGTATCCTGAAGCTTTCGCAGCACAAGTCCATAGAGTCTTACGTGCCTTTGCTTCCAACAATAAGCATCTGGCCATATCAAAAATAGACCCCCCAAGCTCACTCTGCTGTATCATTTTGATGTGGTGAATATGGAGCAGAAAATTCATGCTTTATGTGATTTTTAATCATTAGAGTTTTAAATTCAGTGGAAGTGAATTCACCACCATTGTCAGACCTTAGTCGTTTGACAGATCCATATGGAGCAGAATCTGCCTAGAATTTTTCTGTAGCTGCCAGAGTATCACTCTTAGATCTCAAAAAATAAATCATCATACCAGAGAAGTCATCTACAAAGGAAATGGCATACTTAAAACCTTCTCTTGCAGTAGGGTCTACAGGACCTGCTAAATCAAGTTCTAAATTGGTTGTAGCTCGCTGATCAGGTTCTCTACTTCTATACTGAGACAATCTACCTGAAATGCATACATTACAATCAAAATTATCTAATGTTCATACCATCAATAACATTTTCTAATTTAAGTATATCTTTCACATTACAATGACCTAAAATTTTATGCCATTCCTCAATAGTATGACTGCTGCTTTTCTGTGAGTTCACATTATTCAGATAATACAGTTTACCATGTTTATTAATATCAAACACTGTACCATCTGAGGCCTTCAATTCTGCAGAATTTGGGGTAAAATTTACTGTTGCACCTTTCTCTGTGGCTGCTAAAACCTGATACAATACCATTTTGCCTACTACCATCTGCCAACTCTATACAATGGTTAGAAGAATAAAAATTCGGATCAAATTTTACAAACTGGGATTTGTCACTTATATGTGATGTCGCTCCACAGTCTACCAACAGGCATTGTGCATTTACATCACTACTTACATTATTATAAACAGAACTGACACTAGCTCTAAATGCAAGTGAATGGCTATCTTCTTCACTGTTAGTTACAGACTTTACTGAATTATTTCTGCAGCAATAATTTGTATCATGAGTAGGGGATTTGCAGTTATCACACCACCTACTAGGTTTTGCTTCATTAGGATTATATTTGTCTTTACTTCTGCACTCAGATTTTTTGTGTCCTAATTTTCCCACAGGAAAAGCATTTAATATTCATATTTTTGAATTTTGTATTCATCACATTATCTGCATCGTCACCTTGTTGTTGTTGACACTTTTCAGTTTCTTCAAAACTTCTTAATGCTACTTTAAATTCAGAGAAACTAACAGCTGTTTCTTTCTGCGTCACAACGGTAGATAATGTCTTATATTCTAAAAGTAATCCTTTTAATAACATTGCTACAAGTAAACTGTCACTGATGGTTTCACCGGCTAGCTTCAATGAAGCCGCTGCCGTTTCAGCCCGTATCAAGTAGTCGGTAATGGCCTCTTCATTGGATTTCCTGAGTGACGTCAGTTCTGTATACAAGGCAATAATTCTTGGCTTGCTGCTGCCTAGATAATGTTCACGGAGAATCTTTAATGACTTCCTACCATCATCTTTGGCATCTCGGATAACAAGACTTCTATCGTCGAGGTACTGGACTAGTTCTGCAAACACTTCAGCGTTCTTCTCCGTCACCTCTGCACCGTCTCCATCTTGATAAACGACATCGAGAAGTTTTTGAAGTCATAAATGGCCTAAGAACTTCACTTCCCACAACTCATACTTGCTTTCATCACCATCAAACATCAACCTGTGCCTGGGCCCATAACCTGTTGAAGTTACAGTGTTCATTTTTGGTGGATATCAACGAAATATGATGTGAGAGGCTCAGACAATGACACAAACGATGCTGCTCTTTGCAGGATATTTTCGGGACCATCCGTAAAAACAAAAAACAAAACAAACATAACCTGCTCATTCAAAGTGGCACTTTATTCCACAACTAAAGTAAAACATAATAGAACATATTCACATAAATATGGGGTAACCTAGTTTATATCTAACACCTGAATGTACCTGAACCTGCTCCAGTGTTGGTCAAATCTGGTCTTGAAAGAGCTCACACTTGGTGCCAACACAACACTCTCTGGCAGGTTGTTCCATGATTTCACAACTCTCACTCCGAAAAAGTTTGCCCCCACAGTTTTATGGACTTGCAGCTTCTTTTCAATCTTGAGCTGTGACCCCTTGTGGGGCGAGTGTCTGCCGGCTCCAGGTAGGGCCGGCCCTAGGTATGGGCCGTACTGTATAGGCAAATGCTAAGGGCGCAATCGATCCATTGGGGGCGCCAAACGATACAAGGAAAGAAAATAAAATTATAAATTGACCTTGAATCTACAGAAAAATGTTGGTTGAGACCTGGTATCACTGGTCCAGACAGTCTGTCAGACCTCGCCCTCATGTGCGTCACACGTCAGTGTAATGTACTTATTTTCTTTTTATGCTAATTTAGAGTTTAGCGGGTAACGTTAATTTTCTTGTCTATCACAGATACAGTTAACCCTCACTTTACGCGGTCCCACATTCCGCGTTTCCACGTTTACGCGGTGCCCTGCCGGAACCCAGGATGCTCACATTCAGCGGTGCGTGTACCCCTTTGCGTGGAGAGCGGCTGGCGAGCCACGCCATTTTTGGATCCAAACCTCCCGCCATCCGCCATGTTGTGTAAGCGGCGCGAACATGGTGCGCACAAGGTCGCCCAGTCATCAAAACATTACCAGTTCTTCACCCGCCACCCACCACAGCCGACCCAAGTCAGTGATAGTGATAATTATGGTGAGGATATGGACTTATATGGACTTTGGGGAGTTTGACAAAGAGGCCCTGCAAGCCTCTGTGATGGATAGTGATACAATTGATACAAGTGACACAGGTGAGGGCCAATAATCTGCCCTCTGCCTCGGAACCAACCGCCCATCCCCGTGTGCCCAGCCATTTTTTCTACTAATGTAAGTGTTAAAAAACCTAATATTATTGATATTTCTCTTAATTATTAATTGTGTGTGCATACCATCATAAATTAAGATAATATTTTTACTACAACATAGTTGTGTGTCGTCAAAAAGTGGAGTTTGGGGATAGGCCCGGACTCCATTTCAATTAATCCCATATGTTATGTTATTCACTTTACGCGTTTCTCACTTTACGCGGGACCCTGCGGGTTACATTAACCGCGTAAAGTGAGGGTTGACTGTACAAAATTTTACTATCAAGGAAGGGATTAAAAAGTGATATACAGAAAAATAATCGTGGGCTAATATAATATGGATGGCGAAATAAGGTAGGTGGTAGAAAGAGTGCACCGCCAAAGTGTCATTAACAAACCTGATTAATTTTGTTTGTGTGTCTGTTTTAGGATATAAACCTTAATAGAAAAATTACAACTGGCACTCACGTCAAATGTATTAAAAAGACCTAAGCTCTCTGGTGCCCAGGGGTGAAAGACAAGAAAAGAAAAGAGGAAAAGGAAAACGGGCCAAAGACAAGAGGTAGGCGTCAGATGCGTGTACAGTACAGTAAGTCCTTTTTAACGTTGCCCCCGGTAACGTTGTTTCGTCATAACGTCGCTACTCTTTGGATACCAATAATTCAGTTAACGTCCCAACGACTCAATATAACATCGTCACGGACTACTTTTTATGTCGTATCACCCTCTCTTATCTTTGCGCGTTACGGTCTCACCCACGTAATGTCACAGAGTCCCCATGCGTGGCCAGTCTTTGCAAGGCTTCTAGCATTCATGCGTGTTTAAGTGTTTTTGCTCTAAAACTGTACTCAAACAATTCGAAATGACTTCTAAGCGCCAATCAAGTGCTACTGATGCTAGTATTGTGAAGAAGCAACGTAAGACCATTAGCCTTGCTACAAAAATGGAGGTTTTAAACCGTTTTGAAAAAGGGGAACGTGCTGTGGACATAGCTAGTGCTGTAGGTCAAAACCCCACAACGGTGCTTACTATCCGTACCAACACGAACAAGATTAAGGTTAGTGCTGAAAGTGGTACTATTTTCTATAAAAATGCCATTGAATTTCTGTATGTATAATTTATTTCATGGGGCAAAGGGAGGCTCAGGTACGTAACTCCCATATTTTATCTATTTCTTATGGGGAAAATTGATTCCACTCCGTGTTATAATTCGCCCTTCTTTAAGTGATTTGACCCAATTAATAGTTGATTGTGCAAGTGTTGCAGTAACGTTGTTGATATGCTTTGAGTGAAGTAATGTTTATGTCTTTAACGTCCCCTGAAACGTGATGTCGTTGTCACAGTTAGTAAGTGCTCGCCCCTTCACCCATTCAGGTCCCTAACGCAGCCTAGGCCGTGTCTGTAGCGTGGATGTTGTATCCACTATGTCTGGAGAGATGTCCGAGGTCCAGTAGGATCAGTTATCTTCGTGAGACCCGACCGTCAGACACTTCAGTACTACCTATGGGCCCTATAGCTGGCCCGTCTGACCCTAACGCTCGGCCCGCGAGGTGACCCCGGATCACCAAGCCACACACAACTACCAGCCCCCATCATTGGTGGATGAGTGTCTAACTCAGTAGGGCTATGGTGTGGTTGTGTTATTCCACTGGGATCTTCAGAGTTCGTTGGAAAGTACCCCATGGTGGCGGGACCCCATGGCGGTTGCTTGAGTATCGCTCCTGACGACTGAGTGTTGTAGTGGCAGTTGCCCCTGGTCTTAATGGTGCTAAGTTACTATAAGAGTTTATGTGTTATTGAGTATGTACACCCACTAGTGGTGTGAGTGTTATTGAGTATGTCCACCCAGTAGTGGTGTGAGTGTTATTGAGTATGTCCACCCAGTAGTGGTGTGAGTGTTATTGAGTATGTCCACCCAGTAGTGGTGTGAGTGTTATTGAGTATGTCCACCCAGTAGTGGTGTGAGTGTTATTGAGTATGTCCACCCAGTAGTGGTGTGAGTGTTATTGAGTATGTCCACCCAGTAGTGGTGTGAGTGTTATTGAGTATGTCCACCCAGTAGTGGTGTGAGTGTTATTGAGTATGTCCACCCAGTAGTGGTGTGAGTGTTATTGAGTATGTCCACCCAGTAGTGGTGTGAGTGTTATTGAGTATGTCCACCCAGTAGTGGTGTGAGTGTTATTGAGTATGTCCACCCAGTAGTGGTGTGAGTGTTATTGAGTATGTCCACCCAGTAGTGGTGTGAGTGTTATTGAGTATGTCCACCCAGTAGTGGTGTGAGTGTTATTGAGTATGTCCACCCAGTAGTGGTGTGAGTATGTTGAACCTGAGGGCATAGTATCAGGAGTTCGTCTGTTGGTACATATAACTTTCCCCTACCTCCATTTTAATGTTTAAATAAATATTGTATTTGTATATTGTGTCTGTTATTTACCTACAGTATCTACCGTTATTTCTTCCCTATTACTTGATACTATCATTACATATACCCACGAGCCTCCTCTCGTCACGCTACCAATGGTTGTAAGTATTAAGGTAAAGAAGAATGTTATAAGAGGCACAGGCCCTTATATATATACATATATATATATCTTGATAAAATCACACGGGAAAATGGAAACAACGGAGCACCTTAGCTTTCGTCTTTATTCAAGACATCTTCAGAGGCAACTGGATTACATGGACAGAGAGAGGCTTAAATATACAGGGTGACCTTAAAAACATGTGGTCAGGTCATAATGATGTCATCCACTAATCCCTACACCAACACACACGTAGAGGAGCTTAAGAGAAGGGGGGTGACGTGACTAGTCAGGTCAGGTCAAAAATAAGGGACCCACAAAATAACTATCATACATCTAGATCAAAGGTTTTCAAAGCATTTTTGACCTTGGGCCACTGACAAATAAATTTATGTAACATGTTTTTAAGGTCACCCTGTATATTTAAGCCTCTCTCTGTCCATGTAATCCAGTTGCCTCTGAAGATGTCTTGAATAAAGACGAAAGCTAAGGTGCTCCGTTGTTTCCATTTTCCCGTGTGATTTTATCAAGATTTATCTATGCCACGTTTTCATTGTGGATTTACATGAAATATATATATATATATGCAAGTAAATCACTGTAGGTGCGCGATCTAGGTATATGCTGATAACCACAAGGAAAGAAGAAAACACGAAGTTCCCAAGCGCTTTCGTGTAATTCACATCTTCAGGGGTGAGTACAGACTAGAGAGAGAAATACAAACCAAGGTGTATATATACAGAGGAGGGTGAGACCAGGTCCACAATGGTCAGGTATTAGGTAATGACCCTACTAATCTTTAAATAGCACACAACGGTTGGTGGTCAGGTCAGATGGTCAGGTGAGAAGGCCGGGTCGAAGAAGCAACTGGAGGCCTACCCATCAATGCCAAGCCGACCTGCCAGAAGATCGAGTGCGCCCAGGAGGCCGGCCGTTCACCTACACTGGAATTGATTGCTTCGGCCCTTTTTTGGTTAAACAAGGACGAGCACAGGCGAAGAGATGGGGATGCTTATTCACCTGCCTGACCACCAGAGCCATACACCTAGAAGTCCTCACCTCACTAGACACCGACTCGTTCCTCAATGCCCAAACAAGATTCACCTGCTGCAGGGGACCTCCCAAGCGTGTTCGGTCTGACAGGGGGAACCAACATGATTGGAGCTAACCGAGAGTTACGAGAGGCGGTGAACGGCTGGAACAACAGTGACAAGGTCGGGAATGCCCTTCTACAGAAACAGATAGAATGGCAGTTCAACCCCCCGACAGCCTCTCACATGGGAGGAGTGTGTGAGCGACAAATCCGCACTGTAAGGAAGGTCCTCCAGGGAGTGGTGGGCACCCAGACACTAGACGATGAACACCTCAGCACTGTGTTCTGTGCCGTAGAAGAGATCATCAACGGAAGGCCCATCACCCCAGTGTCTGACGACCCAAAGGATCTAGAAGCACTAACGCCGCTCCACATACTACGGATGAACCCGGAGACACTGTCCACCGGAGGCGATCGGTCCATGACAGAAGGGTACCGACGAAGATGGAAGCATGCCCAATTCATTGCGGACCAATTTTGGAAAAGGTGGGTAAAAGAATATCTCCCAACATTACGTCAGCGACAAAGGTTCTTCAAAACTCGCCGTAATCTCCACGCTGGGTATATCTTGATCATCTCTGGACAACCCTTTCCCAGGAGTCAGTGGATGCTAGGGAGAGTACTGGAGGCTCTACCGAGCAAAGATGGCCTGGTGTGAAGTGTTAAAGTGAAGACAAAGGACTCAGTGTTAATACGCCCAGTGACGAAACTCTGCCTGTTGGAAGGGGTGGGAGAGTGAATCTAATAATATGCAGTGATTTCGTGCGAAGCCCGACAGGGGGAGTGTTACCGCCACAGTAAGATAAGCTAGAAGAGAGAGAAAGAGAGGGATAACCATAATAAGATAAACTAGGCGAGAGAGAGAGAGAGAGTGTGGATGAGATAAGAGATATAGTGTTGACAACGAATTTGCTGACCAATCTGCTGAGGTGTTTCAATACGAAAACAGATGGCCCTCGCCTCCGGGCTGAGACTGCCCTCGAGGGTAGTCTACTGATTTCTACAGGACAGACAACACGTTGGTTCAGACCACTAGACCCTAAAACGTGAGTGATCGTGAAGTATTAGAATCTGCTAAGAAACTCTAAATAACTTTAATGAGTATATTTGTGTACTACAATTTGATCATATTATACCAATTGTCTCCTGTATCAATAGTTATAACATGCGAGTTATATTTAAGATGTTAACAGGCTATGTACTGTATATTGATTGTATTTCATAATATGTGTCCAGAGATAACAGCATTTGTTATATGAGAAATGTTCTTTAACAGGTTTTGACCGAATTATATGGTACGCGTCAACGTTGAGGGTTTATTTCTCCAGCAACAAACCAATAACGCTCCTATGAGCGTTAACAGTCAAAACGGCAAATTCGTTATCAACACTATATCTCTTATCTCACACCCCCTCTCTCTCTCTCTCTCTTGCCTAGTTTATCTTATTATGGTTATCACTCTCTTTCTCTCTCTTCTAGCTTATCTTACTGTGGTGGTAACAGCCATCATTTGTTTGGATTTTCCTGGGTACCTGACTATCTGTGTGACATCATCTGCGTATGCTATATATTCTGATTGCCGTGGTTGCGGCATGTCTGCTGTGTATACAGTGAATAATGTCGGCGATATATTACTGCCTTGTCGATGATTAATTTGGCCTTTCTGTTGTCTAAGAAATTGCATAGTAGTGTTGTGATATTGGTAGGCATGTCCAATTTGATTATTTTCAACCTCACTCCTTCATGCCAGACTTTATCAAATGCTTTTGACACATCTCTTAGAATTATATTGCATTGGCCTCTGTTGCTTGCAGCATTTGCAATTGATTCATATATTAGTGCTATTGCTGTATTGGTTCCTCGATTTTTTCGAAAGCCGTGCTGTCTCGGGTTATATTTGTTTTCTTGGTCTAGAAAATTTCTGAGTCTGTAGTTGACTATTTTTTCCAATATTTTACCGGGTGTTTCCAGTAGTGAGATAGGTCTGTAGTTCTCTGCTTGGGTATGGTTCTTTCCTGCTTTTGGGATGAGTCTGATTTTGGCTATTTTAAATTTGGTAGGAAAGAAGCCAGTTGCAAGTGAGGAATGTTTTGTAGTACGATTTTATTAATTTGGCTTATGCCAGGTGCTTTGTTCTTAAAGCTTGCTATTGTTTTTTCAATATTATTTTGGGTTAATGGAGCAATTATTGGGTTATTATTGTTTAAAGAGTTGAGGTTGATTTTCCTGGTAGGTTTCCATTTATCTGTGTTCTGGCTCAAATATGTTCTAGTTGCCTGTTCTGTTTCTTGGCAGAAGCTTCTATTGTCTTCGTCGTTGATTCTGAATATGTCTTTCCAGTATTCTCTAAATATTGGTTCTTTATCGTGTGGTTCTGTTGCCTTTCTACCGCTTTTGTCCTTTATGTAGCTAGTTTCTTCCGAATTAGTTCCCATTAGGTTTTTTATTTTTTACCAGAATGCTTTTGGATTTCTGTAGTCTGCTTGTGTATCATGGATCAGCTTGTTCCATGTTTCATTGTGTTTGTTCTTGCTTATGTCTTTCAGTTCTTCTTTTAGATTCCTGTGAGAGGTTGGAGTCATAGACCACGTTCTTTATAGACTTTATTCTAACAGCGTCAGCTGGAGACTGGCAACCGGGCGCTGCCAAAGACAAGCCCCCATCTCAACATGGGAAAACATATCGTACGATGGTACAATCTTACATCTCCCCCCCCCAAGTTAAAAGGAAATGACAATGCACATTTGAACTAACAAAAGGAAAACAATGCATTCATAAAAACAACAATAATGCAGGAAAAACGAGTCAAACAAAGGAAAAAAACCAAACAAAAAAAAACCTCTAAACTGATTTTACATCACATACACTACACCACGTAGTCCGTCAACCAGCCCGGAGGCCTACGGCCTCTCCTGGGCCTGGCCGCGCTCGACTGGGGAGGGGCCGTGGGTGCGGAGGAGGGCGCGGGTATGGAGGGCACAGCAGAAGGGGGGCCAGGAGGCACAGCTTGGTGCACCACCGGAGTAGTAGGCACAGGTGTGGAGCCGTTTCGCAGGTGGCGTCTGTTGCGGATGGACACCCTGCCACTGCCACTCAACCTGACGGCATACTGCCTGTGAGGGCGGGCTTCCACCACTATGCCTGTCCTGTCCCAGAGCTTGGTAGCTGCGTCCTGCACACGCACCTGCGTGCCCACGACTAGGGGAGCCAGCTGGCGGGATACCTCCCTCCGCGACAGGACCCCATCCTGTGTTTCGGCCAAGCGCACCTCCCTCATACGAAGTGCCCGCCGCCAGTGCTGGTCCACCTTATGGTGCTGTCTGGCCACGGGAACGCCGTCACGGAGCTGGCGGCCGGTGGCAAGCTGGGCGGGCGACTTGTTCACCCCCCGCAGAGGCGTGTTCAGGTACTGGAGGAGGGCCTGGGATGTCCTATCGCAGTCCAGGCTACCCCCGGGCCCAGTATTATCCCTGAGGAGCCTCTTGGCAGCCTTGACCCCAGCCTCTGCCCTGCCATTGGACTGGGGGAAGTGGGCTGACGAGAGGCGCACCTCGACCCCCCATGACTTGAGGAAATCTGTCATCTCAAGGCTGGCAAGGTTGGTACCTCCATCCGTGGAGATCTGCTCAGGTACCCCCCACCTCGTGAAGTAACCCCGCAGACTGGCGATGATTTTTCCAGAGGTGGCCTCGTTGGGTAAGTGGGCGATCTCCAGCCTCGACACTAGAATCTGGTACACTGGGTCGTCCGCAGCCGCTTTGCACACTGTGTCTTCGTCCATAGTGATGCACCCATCCTGATCCAGTGCTGCGATTGTGACTGCACACACTGCAGCGCACAGGTCCTCCTCTTGGTCCATGTCCTCCGCATCAGGCGCCGCCCTGAGGGAGGGGAAGCGGGATAGGGCGTCAGCTGCACAGTTCCGCTTCCCTGGCAAGTATTTGACCGTGAATCGGTACTGCAGGGTCTTCTCCTTGAGCCTGAACAGGCGCGGATTCGCCACATCCGTGAGGGCTCTGTCCCCTAGCAAGCCAACTAAGGGGCGGTGGTCCGTCACCAGAATGAGGTTCGGGCAGCCAAGGAGGAACAGCCTGGCCTTGCGCAGGCACCACACCACAGCCAGGGCCTCCCCTTCTACTGCAGCATAACCGGCCTCGGCCGTGCTCAGATGTCGGCTACCACACAGAGCCAACCGCCACCCTCCTCTGCAGCAGAAGGGCGTCTCTGGAGAGGCACAGGCACAGTATTGTTGCAGGACGACGAAGCCGATGCCCTCCCTGCTCCAATCAGTGACAGCTGCCGTAGGCCTGGATTTGTCGTAGTACACCAAGCCGTCTCTGGCCAACTGACAGATGGTGTCCTGGGCCTGGCGAAACTTGAGCCGCAGCTGGTCGTCCCAATACACCTGCTTGCCCACTGGCTTCTTGAGGAGCTCACGGAAGGGCTCCATCACAGGTGCAGTGGCAAGGAAGGGAGCCAACTGATTAACCAGGCCATGCCAGGACCTGATGTCAGTGATTGATGGCTGATCCGGCATGGGGAAGTCCTTGATGGCTGACAGACGTTGGGCAGTGGGCTGGTACAGGTCCCACCCCAGGAGGAAACCCACAAACTCAGCTTCTCTCCTGCAGAACAAGAACTTTTCTGGTTTCAGCGTGATACCTGTGCGAGCGCAGGTCTCCAGAAAATCGTAAGTGTGCCAGAACGCCCCCTTCACACTGGAGTCATAGAGGAGAGTGTCATCCACGCACTTGTACTTGCGGGGCACATCCTGAATAGCGTCGTCAAACCTCTTGGTGTAAGCATCTGACGCTGAGCAATGTCCCATGGGCGTCCTGCAGTATCGAAAACGTCCCCACGGCGTGATGAATGTGGTCAGGCGTCTACTCTCCTCCTCCAACTCCACTTGATGAAATCCCCAAAAGGCGTCGGCGACGGTTTTGAACGAGTGCACTGGCACCCCAGACACCATGTCGAATGGTGCAGGTGTGTGGTGCGTCTCCCTCAGACAGCTTGCATTGAGGCGTTGGAAGTCCACAGTGCGCCTGGGCTGACCGTTTTTCTTGGCCACCACGACCATCCTGGCGCACCACTCCGTAGCCTCACCAGCAGGCACTGGCTGGATGACGCCTCTCCTGACGTCCTCCTCCAACTGGGCCTTCACCTCCGCTTCCCAGTGTTTCGGAACGGGAGCGGGTGTGTGACAGGCATAGGGGGTCGTGCCGGGCGTCAGGTGGATACGGTGAGGGGGACCAGTCATGACTGGCAGTGGGGACCTGCTGGTGTTGAATGCGGTAGACGAAAAGTGCGTGAGTAGCCATGCCTCCAGCCTGGCCACATTCTCCTCCAAAGGAGGCAAGGGTATCTCAACTGGCCTCGGCGGGAAACGGCTGCTCTCAGGTAAACGGTTCGGAGGTAGATCGTCGGCAGTGTGCCGCTCCCCTCCATCGCCCACGGCAGCCACAGCACGTCTATGGAGCGGGAAGTCGACAGGCACCAAGTTGAGGCACTTGCAGGCCTCCAATGACAGATAGAGGGCCTTGGCTGTCTGCACGAAGTAGACCTCCTGGACGGTGGACCCCTCGTCCACACCGAGGCGGCAGGGGGCGGACCCCAGACACTTGAGCTGTTTGTTCGCCACGTCCCTTAAGCCATTACGGGCCCGAAGTTGCCCCGGACACAAACCGATGTCCCGGAGCAGGGATGCGCCTGCCACACACACCATAGCACCAGTGTCAGGTACAGCCAGCACAGGGGTGGCGGGGGAATTGCCCCCGGCCTGGGACATGAACACTTGTAACCTGGGGTGGCGGGATAGCTGGGCTGTTGCCACTGTAACAGCGCCTGACACATCCACAGGAGCACTTAGGGCTGACTTACTCCTACAACACCTTTTGAAGTGACCAACCTTACAGCAATTGCGACATGTAGCCCCACTTGCAGGGCAGTTACTTTTACCAGAGGCATGTGACACGCCGCAGTTACCACAGTGCGCGCGACTGGGGTGTCGAGGTCGGGCGGCAGCTACCTCAGACTCACCGGTGACGCCATCACCAACCGCCACTGCCTCCGCGGCTGTTCCCACCACTGCCTGGCCAGACGTACGACACAATACACCAGCATCTCTCACTGCTGCCTCAAATAACATGCATTTGTTTCTAAGCACTTCAACACTATTATAACTAGAGTACCCCTGGAAAATTTCCCTTTTCAACACTGGGTTACTCAGGCCCACCATAACTTTACGTAATAGCATGTACTCAGAGAGGTCGTTATCACAGGTGGGACATTTAAATTCACACTCCACTGCCTCTGAGAAGCATCGTTGAAAATACCTTTTCATGGGCTCCTCTTCACCTTGTTTGCTGTTGAAAAACTCGTTCCATTTCACAGCTTGGTTTGAAGATTGAAGAACCATTCCACTGATGGCGTCCAGGGCTTCTTTGGGCGAGAGCTGCTCCCACTGACCGCTGGGGTATCTCGAGTCAATCACCCTTTGGAGTGCGGGGACGCAGTTCAGGCGAATGTGGAGTGTGGCCACCAGTTGTGGCCACCCGTTCAACAGCACCCATGACTCCATGGACCGCCTCCATGTCCTAAACGCAGCTGCTGGCATTTCTGCCTCACACTTCTCTGGAGCGACAGCTGCTGAGGGCTTCATGACCGGCATAGAAGCATGACCACCGCCAGCACCTAGAGACGCCATCTGAGCCATCAATGCACTCATGGCCTGCTGCTGGGCGCGCGTGGTGTTCCCGGCCGGTGTAGAGAAGCCCTGGCGTCCCCTTGAGGGCGTCGAGAATCGTGGACGTGTAGGGGCCATGTCAGCGTTCTTGTCAGGGCTGTAATGGCGTGTCGGGCCCCGACATATCCTACTCACTGTGCGCCATGTGAGAGGTTGGAGTCATAGACCACGTTCTTTATAGACTTTATTCTAACAGCGTCAGCTGGAGACTGGCAACCGGGCGCTGCCAAAGACAAGCCCCCATCTCAACATGGGAAAACATATCGTACGATGGTACAATCTCACAATTCCTGTATAATATTCTGTTGTCATTGCTCCACCCGTGTGTTTTTGTGTATTCATATAGATTGGTGAATCTAGTTTGGATCATTTTCTCTTCACATGTTAATTGTGCATGTGGTAATGTACGGTATGTTGTTTTTGGGATGTTGTTTTTCATTGCTGTTGTTACTTCATTGTACCATGTATCCAGTGTTATGTCAATCTCTGTTGTGTCTTTGTTGTGTAGTAGTGTTGGTTCGTTGTTGCTAAGATCCGATTTAAATTTTTCCCAATTTGCCCTATAGAGTGAAAATCTTGGGATTGATGGAATTTGTATCGGGGATGTGGATAGAGTTGCTATTATGGGTAGATGATCACTGGTTGTTGTGGATCCAGCTTTTAGATGTACGTTTAGATGGTGATGCCTATTGGTTAAAACAATGTCTGGTTTCCCAGAGTTACCGGCTGATGCGTAAGTTTCGAAGTCGGGCCCGAGGTGTGTTATTGTCCCGTGTTCGATGAGAGCATGGAGGATTTTTCCTCCTGGGTTTCTAATATTGTGTCCTAAGGTTGTGTGTTTAGCATTGAGGTCTCCTATGAAGTATGCTGGATTGTTTTGCCTCATTAGTTTTAAGATGTCCCTGTAGGGAATATTGGCCTTCTGAATGTTAGATATGAAGTTCCAATAGTTATTGGGCCTCTTGTTGTATTTATTTCGGCTGCAAGAAAGTTACTTTGAAAGTTGTCAATGATTTTGTATTGTATGTTGCGTTTTATAGCTATTGCTATTCCGTCATGTGGTTCGTCGTGGATGTTCATTTGATGTACATGGTAGTTAAAGATCTTGATTTTGTCACTGTTTTTCCGACCATGTGCGTTGATAAGGATGATGTCTGGGTCTATTGTGCTGTATATGTTAGTAAGTTCTGTTTTCCTCATCAGAGTCCAGGCAAGGACGTTGTGTTGAATTATCTTTAATAAGAACATAAGAACATAAGGAGTCTGCAATAGGCCGGTTGGCCTGTGCATGGCAGCTCCTGTCGAGAGTTACTACCACTCTCTATCATCCTTGAATCTATCTAGCCTCCTTTTGAAACTTTCCAGAGTTCCCGCACTTACTACAAAGTTGCTAAGCTTGTGCAACTCGTCCACCACCCTATTTGTGAACCAGTTTCTTCCTATCTCCCTCCTAAACCTAATCTTATCCAACTTGAATCCGTTGCTCCGAGTCCTATCCTGCTCGGATATTATAAGAACTTTATCTATATCCCCTTTATTGATTCCTTTCACCCACTTAAATACTTCTATCATATCTCCCCACTCTTAGTCTTTCTAGGAATGCAAGTTAAGTTTCTTTAACCTATCCTGATATGGAAGGTTTCTAAGTCCCAGAATCATTTTTTGTCATTCTTAGCTGCACCGACTCGTGAATTCATATCCATTCTATATAGGGACACCAGAACTGAACCGCATAATCGAGGTGCGGCCTGACTAGCAAAGAGATATAGTTGCAATAAGACCTCTGCACTCTTGTTACTTACACTTCTAGATATAAAACCCAATACTCTGTTTGCCTTATTTCGAACATTAACGCACTGTTTTCTAGGCCGTAGGTCTGGGCTTACAAGTACCCCTAGGTTTCTTTCACAAGTCGACTTCTCTAGGTTGATGTTGTTAAGGCTGTATACATTATAAGTATTTGTTCTTCCAATATTAAGTACGCTGCACTTGCTGGTGTTGAATTTCATTTGCCATTTTTCTGACCACCCCTGCAGTTTATTTAGATCCTCCTGTAATGCATTTGCATCCTGCCTAAATTAATTTGCCGCCCTATTTTGGTGTCATCCACAAACTTGCTTATGTCACTGCTGATCCCAGTATCTAGATCGTTTATGTAGATTATGAACAAGAGTGGGCCTAGTACTGACCCCTACGGAATCCCACTGGTTACATGGCCCCACTCAGATTTAACACCATCTATGCTGACCCCCTGCGTTCTATCGGTGAGCCATGATTTTATCCAATTTAAAACTTTCCCCTCGATACCATGAGCCTTAATTTTTCTCAGAAGCCTCTGATGCGGTACTCTGTCAAATGCTTTGCTAAAGTCTAAGTAAATAACATCGTAATTTTCGTCATTATCTATTACCTCGAAGACTTTTCTAAAAAACGTTAGCAGATTTGTTAGACAAGATTTTCCCTTTGTAAACCCATGTTGAGAGTCGTAGATTAATTTGCTTTTCTCTAGATGCGATCGAATGCTATCTGCTATAATTGATTCAAGAAATTTCCCCACTACTGACGTCAAACTGATCTGCCGGTAATTTGACGCTGATGCTTTGTCTCCCTTTTTGAATATGGGTACTAGATTTGCCTGTTTCCACAACTCTGGCACAACTCCAGTGTCTAATGATTTTGTAAATAAGTTTACGAGGGGTCCGCTAATCTGTTCCTTACACTCTTTCAAGACTCGAGAGAAAATTTCATCTGGCCCTGGGGATTTTGTTTTCTTTAATTTATTTATCTTCTTAAGAACATCCTCTTTTCTGATAGTGATATTCTTTAATTTCTCTTCTTCCTTTCCCTTAAATATCAGTTCCACCTCTGGAATTTCATTGCAAATTTCTTCTGTGAAAACTGATAAGAAGTAGCTGTTCAATGCTTTGCTTATTTCTTCACTGCCATTTATCACTTCTCCCCTCCCTGACTTTAAAGGCCCAACTTTGTCCTTGACCTTTGTCCTATATACCTGGAAAAATCCCTTGGGATTCGCCTTGGATTCTCTTGCTATTTTGATTTCATAGTCTCTCTTTGCTTTCCTTACATTTTTATTAACATTCCTAGATAGTTCATTATACCTATTTCTGAGCTGCTCCTCCCCTCCCTTTAATTTCTTATATATTCCTTTCTTTATTCCTATGTCATGTTTAAGTTTTCTGGTCATCCACCTTGGCTCATTCTTATTTGACCTAATTTTTCTGTATGGTATATTTTGTTCTTGTGCTTTATGTAGTATACTAGTGAATATTTTATAGTCATGATCAATTGTTGTGTCATCTATGACCTCACCCCTTCCTACTGGGGACTGACGTGACTGTTCCCAGGTGACCTCACCTAGGTACCTTCTTAACCCCTGATAATCCGCCAACCGAAAGTTTGGGACTCTGACCATATTGTCATTGTTTTTCGTTTCCCAATTTAGGGTGAACCTGATTTCTTTGTGATCACTGTTACCTAGTTCTTCCCCTACTGTGATATCTCTGATAATATTTTCTTTATTTCTTAATACTAGGTCTAATATATTGTCACCTCTAGTAGGTTCTGTAATTAGTTGTTTCAAAAAATTGTCCTGTACTGCATCTAGGAAGTCTTCAGATTCATAGTCACCTACAATGTTGTCCCAGTCAATATTTCTGAAGTTGAAATCCCCCATAATGCATAGGTTGTTATATTTTGCTGCCCTACTCATTTCCTGCCATATGGGCTGAGCTGCTTCTTTCCCAAGACTTGGGGACCTATAAATCACTCCCATAATTAGTTTTTCTCTTCCTTCCGTGATTTCTACCCACACAGACTCGATTCCTATTTCACCCTTTATTGTTTTGAATAGTCGTGGATCTTGAGAACTTGGTGTAGGGTGTTTACTGGCTCGTGTATCTCCTGGCGAGTGTCTACTCCTTTCCTCCTTCAATCCCGTTCT
>NW_024738708.1:0-3681 GCF_018991925.1 Homarus americanus | reverse complement strand
GCCTTAGAGTCGGGGGGCCTGAGGCCAGAGTTGCCAACTTAGCGACTTTGTAGCTAGATCTAGAGCTTTTTGTTTTTTTCTAGCGACATTTTAGAGCGATTTGCGACTTGTCGCAAATCTCGAGATATCCACAGAAATCTAGCGACTTTCTGGATACTTTTGGACTGTCCATGAAAACTCAGTTTTCCTAATTTCGAGCCATAATATATAGCAACGGGGTTACAGGGACAATACATTTGAACGGGTTGAACTCATAAAACAACTTCGTCAACGCTTACCTGACAACATTCGTGTGCTGCAGTCTATTTCTTTTCTGAGTGCCGATGAATGCTTGAAGCCTATTAAATCAGATATACTTGGATTGGCACACTTATTTACAGAAGATTCCAGCACCCTTACCAAGATTGATTTCCAGTGGAAAAAACTGCATCACACAATCTGGACAGAAACATCTAACACCCTAAAATTGTGGTCAGAAGTGGCAAATTACAGAGATGCGACAGGTGAAAACCCTTACCATGATCTGGCTGAAATTGCACTCCCTGCCTTATCTCTTCCGCATTCAAACGCAGATGTAGAGCGCACATTTAGTAATATGAACTTTGTGAAATCAAAATAACGCAACAAAATGAAACTATCGACATTAAAGGCAATTCTTACAATAAAGTATGGGTTAAAAAGACAGAACACCTGTTGTGCAAGTTATGAACTTCCTAGTGATATTTTAAGAAAGATAGGGACTGTGGAGGCATACAGTTACAAGAGAACCTGAACCAAGCACTTCACATGCTTCCAGCTCTACAGTTGTTCACACTGCCGACGACTACAAAGAGGACTGGGATGCAATTACTATTGAATAATAGGTAAGTGTGCACATTAAACTTTAAAAAAAATAATATTTTTATTTTTACATAATGCATTTTATTTATACTCCGTCCATTATAGTCGGCATTATGAAAATATTATTTGCATCAAATTACTGAAGGGGGGAATAATAGCTAGCGACTTTCCATGGAAGATTTAGCGACATTTAGCTACTTTTATGTACCAGCCTAGCGACATTTGAAAATCCGAGTTGGCAACCCTGGCAGCTTGACAGCCACAACATCACTCGCTAGTCGTGTCCGGTACGGGATCTAGTGGACCTGTGCATTATTCCTTCATTTTTGACAATTGCCTTACAAACTTGATACTCTTTCCGTGTTATATACTGATATAAGTGGAAGTGTTCGGTGTTGTGAAGTGCTGAAGGACCCGTAACGTGAAGTGTTGTGTTAATATATGGGAAATATTGGTTAAAAGGTGAAGTGACTCGATGAGATTAGAGGATATTTGTCACTGATGCCAAGTGAAGTGTTATGGGCCTGTAGGGGTATCGATATATTAATGTTGTCTAGCACTCAGGATGGAAGGAAACTCTATGTGGTTTTCTTGTATAATATATAAGTTATATGATAGACAGTCTGGTGCTGGAGGTGCTGTGTGGTGAGGGGCTGCTTGGTAGAGACGTGCGGTGAGTAGCTTGTTGAAGGAGGTAGATGTGCAGGAGCTTCGTTAGAGAAGATGTTGCCTGTTGCTGGCCTCCTGGTTGAATGAAATGTTAACAGCGTGGAGCTTGCTGGAGGAGGTGTTGCTTGTTCAGGAATTTGGGCAGAATGAGAGTTGGTTGGTGAGGAAGCTCAGAGAAGGACATGCTCGCTGGCGGGAGCGAGGACCGCCAGGCAGGCGAGGAGATGCGAGGGGCAGCCAGGCAGCGGCGGAGGAGGAGGTGTTGCTAGTTCAAGAAGAATGGTCTGACTGAATCTCAAGGGAGAGACAGAGCTTATATACCCCGCAGCAGCCGCTATGAGTCATGGTGGGAAAACCCGAGAAGTAGCCGGTGACTAGTTCCTTTGCTAAGATACGGTAACATCTGGTTGGTTGCTAGGGAAGGCGGCACATTGGAATGTGATAGCAGGTGGTGGGCTGCTACGCAGTTAGTTTGTAGGGGAGTCGTCCACTACAATACTCCCCCTCCCCTCCAGGCGGTGTAGGAGACTTGTTGATTGTAGAGTTGCGTAGCACATGTGAGGTAGACCGGGCGGTGCATGCCTCATGTGAGACAACGGCGATGGCGTGATGAGCCGATCGCTGAAATACAACTGTCTAGATACACACGATCTGTGGGAGAAGGGAGAAAAAGGGTGTGTGGAGGCGATGAATGTTGTGCTTCCCTCACGTCAGGTACAGGGTCGTCAGATGCGCCTGCTGGGGTGTGTGTGGGCCTGGATCAGGAGCAGGGGCTGGGTCAGCAGAAGCGGGTTAGGGCTCGTGACAGCAGCTGGGTCCACGACAGCAGCAGGGTGCAGGACATTAGCAGGGAGTACCTGAGGGAGAAAAGAGGGGGTGTGGAGGCGATGGATGTTGTGTGCTTCCCTCACGGCAGGAACTGCTGGGCCGGGGTCGGCGTCTGAGGCAGGACGGGTGTGCTGGGGTCGTCAGAATGTGGTGCGCGAGGCAGGAAGAGGAGCCGGTGTCTGCTTGAAGACTGGGAGCGTGATCAGTGTCTCCTCCATTCTGTGTGAGTGCTAATCTCCGGGAGTCACCATTGTAGGGGTATCGTGTTGAAGGAGGTAGATGTGCAGGAGCTTCGTTAGAGAAGATGTTGCCTGTTGCTGGCCTCCTGGTTGAATGAAATGTTAACAGCGTGGAGCTTGCTGGAGGAGGTGTTGCTTGTTCAGGAATTTGGGCAGAATGAGAGTTGGTTGGTGAGGAAGCTCAGAGAAGGACATGCTCGCTGGCGGGATCGAGGACCGCCAGGCAGGCGAGGAGATGCGAGGGGCAGCCAGGCAGGCGAGGAGATGCGAGGGGCAGCCAGGCAGCGGCGGAGGAGGAGGTGTTGCTAGTTCAAGAAGAATGGTCTGACTGAATCTCAAGGGAGAGACAGAGCTTATATACCCCGCAGCAGCCGCTATGAGTCATGGTGGGAAAACCCGAGAAGTAGCCGGTGACTAGTTCCTTTGCTAAGATACGGTAACATCTGGTTGGTTGCTAGGGAAGGCGGCACATTGGAATGTGATAGCAGGTGGTGGGCTGCTACGCAGTTAGTTTGTAGGGGAGTCGTCCACTACAGGCCCATAACTTGATTGGATTAATGGAAATAAATAGTGTTAACGGAGGTAGTGTACCTAATTGAAGGTTAAAGAAAAATTCACGCGTGGAATCCCTTTTTCTAGTGAACATTAAATGTACGATGAGGTACCGTAGTGAATTTTCCAAGTGTCCTTTTTGAAGTGAAGTCAATTAAAACATGTGGGAACTACAAGAGTATTCACCACAGTTAACTACACCAGGACTTGATTCACCCTCCGCCAGGAATTTAAATTAAGGTATGATTAAAACTTTGGTTTGGTTAGGTATGGTTAATGTTATGCCATGTATTACAATTGGCACACAGAGCTATTAAAATTGTTATGGGTTAATACGTCTGACTCGCCGCTACCCCTAGCAACAACATCAAATACAATATCATATCAGTACACTTTACATTCAGAAACATTAAGAAAATCTAACATTAAACCTTACCAACAACTCGAGAACGTATACCAACACACACAGTAGGTTTAGGTCTGGTTTTGTTGGGGTTTTTACTCATGTGTATAACGAAAAACCGTCCCTGCCTATTAGGTTTATGGACATGAA
>NW_024738707.1:0-9002 GCF_018991925.1 Homarus americanus | reverse complement strand
ATACAGGTAAGCTTCTCAAGAGGATAAATCATCATACAGGTAAGCATCTCAAGGGGTTAAATCATCGTACAGGTAAGCTTCTCAAGGGGTTAAATCATCATACAGGTAGGCTTATCAAGGGGTTAAATCATCATACAGGTAAGCTTCTCAAGGGGTTAGATCATCATACAGGTAAGCATCTGAAGGGGTTAAATCATCATACAGGCAGGTTTTTCTAGGGCTTAAATCATCATACAGGTAAGCTTCTCAAGGGGTTAAATCATCAAACAGGTAGGCTTCTCAAGGGGTTAAATCATCATACAGGTAAGCTTCTCAAGGGGTTAAATCATCATGCAGGTAGGCTTCTCAAGGGCTGAATCATCATACAGGTAGGCTTCTCAACGGGTTAATTTATCATACAGGTAAGCTTCTCAAGGGGTTAAATCATCATACAGGTAGATTCTCAAGGGTTAAATCATCATACAGGCAAGTTTTCAAAGGGTTAAATCATCATGCAGGTGAAGTTTATAAGTTACAACTATCATACAGGTAAGCTTTCAAGGGCAAACTCATCACAGGATTCTCAAGCAACTGTCATACAGGCAAGTATCTCTGGTAAGCACCATCATACAGGTAAGCTTTCAAGGGTTAAATCATCATACAGGTAGGCTTCTGGCGTACAGGTAAGCTTCTCAAGGGTTAAATCATCATACAGGTAAGCTTCTCAAGGGGTTTAATCATCATACAGATAGGCTTCTCAAGGGGTTAAATCATCATACAGGTAAACTTCTCAAGGGGTTAAATCATCATACAGGTAAGCTTCTCAAGGGGATAAATAATCATACAGGTAAGCATCTCAAGGGGTCAAATCATCATACAGGTAAGCTTCTCAAGGGGTTAAATCATCATACAGGTAGGCTTCCCAAGGGGTTAAATCATCGTACAGGTAAGCTTCTCAAGGGGTTAAATCATCATACAGGTAGGCTTCTCAAGGGGTTAAATCATCATACAGGTAAGCTTCTCAAGGGGTTAGATCATCATACAGGTAAGCATCTGAAGGGGTTAAATCAACATACAGGTAGCTTTTTCTAGGGCTTAAATCATCATACAGGTAAGCTTCTCAAGGGGTTAAATCATCATACAGGTAGGCTTCTCAAGGGGTTAAATCATCATGCAGGTAGGCTTCTCAAGGGCTTAAATCATCATACAGGTAGGCTTCTCAACGGGTTAAATTATCATACAGGTAAGATTCTCAAGGGGTTAAATCATCATACAGGTAGGCTTCTCAAGGGGTTAAATCAACATACAGGTAAGCTTTTCAGGGGGTTAAATCATCATACACGGAGGCTTCTCAAGGGGTTAAATCATCATACAGGTAAACTTCTCAAGGGGTTAAATCATCATACAGGTAAGCTTCTCAAGGGGTTAAATCATCATACAGGTAAGCTTCTCAAGGGTTTAAATCATCATACAGGTAAGCTTCTCAAGGGGTTAAATCATCATACACGTAAGCTTCTCAAGGGTTTAAATCATCATACAGGTAAGCTTCTCAAGGGGTCAAATCATCATACAGGTAGGCTTCTGAAGGGGTTAAAGCATCATACAGGTAAGTTTCTCAAGGGGTTAAATCATCATACAGGTAGAAGCCGGGCGACAACTCATCATACAGGTTGGCTTTCAAAGGGTTAAATCATCACACAGGTAAGCTTCTTCAAGGATAAATCATCAATCAGGTAAGCTTCTCAAGGGTTAAATCATCATACAGGTAAGCTTCCCCTGGCGTTAAATCATCATACACGTAAGCTTCTCAAGGGATTAAATCATCGTAAAGGTAAGCTTCTCAAGCAGTTAAACTGTATCATTCAGGTAGGTTTCAAGGTTAAATCATCATACAGGTAAGCTTCTCAAGGGGTTAAATCATCATACAGGTAAGCTTCTCAAGGGGTTAAATCATCATACAGGTAAGCTTCTCAAGGGGTTAAATCATCATACAGGTAGGATTCTCAAGGTGTTAAATCATCATACAGGCAAGCTTCTCAAGGGGTTAAATCATCATACAGGTAAGCTTCTCAAGGGGTTAAATCATCATACAGGTAGGCTTCTCAAGGGCTTAAATCATCATACAGGTAGGCTTCTCAAGGGGTTAAATCATCATACAGGTAAGCTTCTCACGGGGTTAAATCATCATATAGGTAGGCTTCTCAAGGGGTTAAATCATCATACAGGTAAGCTTCTCAAGGGGTTAAATCATCATACAGGTAAGATTCTCAAGGGGTTAAATCATCATACAGGTAAGCTTCTCAAGGGGTTAAATCATCATACAGGTAAGCTTCTCAAGGGTTAAATCATCATACAGGTAAGCTCCTCAAGGGGTTAAATCATCATACAGGTAAAAGCCAAGGGGTTAAATCATCATACAGGTAGGCTTCTACAAGTTAAATCATCATACAGGTAAGCTTCTCAAGGGGTTAAACTATCATACAGGTAAGCTTCTCAAGGGGTTAAATCATCATACAGGTAGGCTTCTCAATGGGTTAAATCATCATACAGGTAAGCTTCTCAAGGGGTTAAATCATCATACAGGTAGGATTCTCAAGGGGTTAAATCATCATACAGGTAAGCTTCTCAAGGGGTTAGATCATCATACAGGTAAGCATCTGAACGGGTTAAATCATCATACAGGTAGGTTTTTCTAGGGCTTAAATCATCATACAGGTAAACTTCTCAAGGGGTTAAATCATTATGCAGGTAGGACTTCTCAAGGGGTTAAATCATCAAACAGGTAGGCTTCTCAAGGGGTTAAATCATCGTACAGGTAAGCTTCTCAAGGGGTTAAATCATCATACAGGTAGGCTTCTCAAGGGGTTAAATCATCATACAGGTAAGCTTCGCAAGGGGATAAATCATCATACAGGTAAGCTTCTCAAGGGGTTAAATCATCATACAGGTAGGCTTCTCAAGTGGTTAAATCATCATAGAAGGTAAGCTTCTCAAAGGGTTAAATCATCATGCAGGTAAACTTCTCAAGGGGTTAAATCATCATACAGGTAAGCTTCTCAAGGCGATAAATCATCATACAGGTAAGCTTCTCAAGGGGTTAAATAATCATACTGATAAGCTTCTCAAGGGGTTAAATCATCATACACGTAAGCTTCTCAAGGGTTTAAATCATCATACAGGTAAGCGTCTCAAGGGGTTAAATCATCATACAGGTTGGCTTCTCAATGGGTTAAATCATCATACAGGTAGGCTTCTCAAGGGGTTAAATCATCATACAGGTAAGCTTCTCAAGGGGTTAAATAAAAAATACAAGTAAGATTCTCAAGGGGTTAAATCATCATACACGTAGGCTTCTCAAGGGGTTAAATCATCATACAGGTAAACTTCTCAAGGGGTTAAATCATCATACAGGTAAGCTTCTCAAGGGGTTAAATCATCATAAAGGTAGGCGTCTCAAGGGGTTAAAACATCATACAGGTAAACTTCTCAAGGGGTTAAATCATCATACACGTAAGCTTCTCGAGGGTTTTAAATCATCATACAGGTAAGCTTCTCAAGGGGTTAAATCATCATACAAGTAGGCTTCTCATGGGGTTAAATCATCATACAGGTAAGCTTCTCAAGGGGTTAAATCATCATACAGGTAGGATTCTCAAGGGGTTAGATCATCATACAGGAAAGCTTCTCAAAGGGTTAAATCATCATCCAAGTAGGTTTTTCAAGGGCTTAATTCATCATACAGATAAGCTTCTTAAGGGGTTAAATCATCATACAGGCAAGCTTCTCAAGGGGTTAAATCATCATACAGGTAAGCTTTTCAGGGGCTTAAATCATCATACACGTAGGCTTCTCAAAGGCTTAAATCATCATACAGGTAGTCTTCTCAAGGGGTTAAATCATCATACAGGTAATCTTCTCAAGGGGTTCAATCATCATACAGGTAAGTTTCTCAAGGGGTTAAATTATCATACAGGTATGCTTCTCAAGGGGTTAAATCATCATACAGGCAAGATTCTCAAGGGCGCAATCATACAGGTAAGCTTCTCAAGGGGTTAAATCATCATACAGGTAAGCTTCTCAAGGGGTTAAATCATCATACAGGTAAGCTTCTCAAGGGGTTAAATCATCATACAGGTAGGCTTCAAAAGGGGTTAAATCATCATACAGGTAGGATTCTCAAAGGGTTAAATCATCATACAGTCAAGCTTCTCAAGGGCTTAAATCATCATACAGGTAAGCTTCTCAAAGGGTTAAATCATCATACAGGTAGGCTTCTCAAGGGGTTAAATCATCATACATGTAACCTTCTCAAGGGGTTAAATCATGATGCAGGTAGGCTTCTCAAGGGCTTAAATCATCATACAGATAGGCTTCTCAAGGGGTTAAATTATCATACAGGTAAGCTTCTCAAGGGGTTAAATCATTATACAGGTAGGCTTCTCAATGGGTTAAATCATCATACAGGTAATCTTCTCAAGGGGTTAAATCATTATGCAGGTAGGACTTCTCAAGGGCTTAAATCATCATTCAGGTAGGCTTCTCAACGGGTTAAATTATCGTACAGGTAGGCTTCGCAAGGGGTTAAATCATCATACAGGTAGGCTTCCCAAGGGGTTAAATCATCATACAGGTAAGCTTCACAAGGGGATAAATCATCATACAGGGAAGCTTCTCAAGGGGTTAAATCATCATACAGGTAGGATTCTCAAGGGGTTAAATCGTCATACAGGCAAGCATTTCAAGGGGTTAAATCATCATACAGGTAAGCTTCTCAACGGGTTAAATCATCATACAGGTAGGCTTCTCAAGGGGTTAAATCATCATCATGCAAATTAAGCTTCTCAAGGGTTAAATCATCCTTTGGGTAGGCTTCTCTCAAGGGTTAAATCATCATACAGGTAAGCTTCTCCAGGGGTTAAATCATCATACAGAGTAAGCTTCTCAAGGGGTTAAATCATCATACAGGTAAGCATCTCAAGGGGTTAAATCATCATACATGTAAGCTTCTCAAGGGGTTAAATCATCATACAGGTAGGCTTCTCAAGGGGTTAAATCATCATACAAGCTTTTCAAGGGTTAAATCATCATACAGGTAAGCTTCTCATGGGGTTAAATCATCATACAGGTAGGCTTCTCAAGGGGTTAAATCATCATACAGGTAAGCTTCTCAAGGGGTTAAATCATCATACAGGTAGGATTCTCAAGGGGTTAAATCATCATACAGGTAAGCTTCTTAAGGGGTTAGATCATCATACAGGTAAGCATCTGAACGGGTTAAATCATCATACAGGTAGGTTTTTCTAGGGCTTAAATCATCATACAGGTAAACTTCTCAAGGGGTTAAATCATTATGCAGGTAGGACTTCTCAAGGGGTTAAATCATCATACAGGTAGGCTTCTCAAGGGGTTAAATCATCGTACAGGTAAGCTTCTCAAGGGGTTAAATCATCATACAGGTAGGCTTCTCAAGGGGTTAAATCATCATACAGGTAAGCTTCTCAAGGGGATAAATCATCATACAGGTAGGCTTCTCAAGGGGTTAAATCATCATACAGGTAGGCTTCTCAAGGTGTTAAATCATCATACAGGTAAACTTCTCAAGGGGTTAAATCATCATACAGGTAAGCATCTCAAGGGGTTAAATCATCATACAGGTAAGCTTCTCAAGGGGATAAATCATCATACAGGTAAGCTTCTCAAGGGGTTAAATCATCATACAGGTAAGCTTCTCAAGAGGTAAAATCATCATACACGAAAGCTTCTCAAGGGTTTAAATCATCATACATTTAAGCTTCTCAAGGGGTTAAATCATCATGCAGGTAGGCTTCTCAAGGGGTTAAATCATCATACAGGTAAGCTTCTCAAAGGGTTAAATCATCATACAGGTAGGCTTCTCAAGGGGTTAAATCATCATACAGGTAGGATTCTCAAGGGTTAAATCATCATACAGGTAAGCTTCTCCAAGGGTTAGATCATCATACAGGTAAGCATCTGAACGGAGTTTAAATCATCATACAGGTAGGTTTTTCTAGGGCTTAAATCATCATACAGTAAACTTCTCAAGGGATTTAAATCATTGCAGTAGGACTTCTCTCATGGGGTTAAAATCATCATACAGGTAGGCTTCTCAGGGGTTAAATCATCGTACAGGTAAGCTTCTCAAGGGGTTAAATCATCATACAGGTAGGCTTCTCAAGGGGTTAAATCATCATACAGGTAAGCTTCTCAAGGGGTTAAATCATCATACAAATACCAGGATTCTCAAAGGGTTAAATCATCATACAGCAGAAAGCTTCTCAAGGGGTTAAATCATCATACAGGTAAGCTTCTCAAGGGGTTAAATCATCATACAGGTAAGCTTCTCAAGGGGTTAAATCATCATACAGGTAGGATTCTCAAGGGGTTAAATCGTCATGCAGGCAAGCATCTCAAGGGGTTAAATCATCATACAGGTAAGCTTCTCAAGGGGTTAAATCATCATACAGGTAGGCTTCTCAAGGGGTTAAATCATCGTACAGGTAAGCTTCTCAAGGGGTTAAATCATCATATAGGTAAGCTTCTCAAGGGGTTAAATCATCATCCAGGTAGGCTTCTCAAGGGGTTAAATCATCGTACAGGTAAGCTTCTCAAGGGGTTAAATCATCATACAGGTAGGCTTCTCAAGGGGTTAAATCATCATACAGGTAAGTATCTCAAGGGGTTAAATCATCATACAGGTAAGCTTCTCAAGGGGTTAAATCATCATACAGGTAGGCTTCTCAATGGGTTAAATCATCATACAGGTAAGCTTCTCAAGGGGTTAAATCATCATACAGGTAGGATTCTCAAGGGGTTAAATCATCATACAGGTAAGCTACAAGGGGTTAGATCATCATACAGGTATTAAGCATCTGAAGGGGGTTAGAAATCATCATACAGGCAAGATTCTCAAGGGTTGGAAATCCATCATACAGGTAAGCTTCTCAGGGTTAAATCATCATACCAGGTAAGCTTCTCAAGGGGTTAAATCATCAGCAGGTAAGCTACTCAAGGGGTTAAATCTCATCATACAGTATAGGCTTCAAAAGGGTTAAATCATCATACAGGTAGGAAGGATTCTCAAGGGGTTAAATCATCATACAGGTAGGATTCTCAAGGGGTTAAATCATCATACAGGCAAGCTTCTCAAGGGCTTAAATCATCATACAGGTAAGCTTCTCAAAGGGTTAAATCATCATACAGATAGGCTTCTCAAGGGGTTAAATCATCATACATGTAGGCTCCTCAAGGGGTTAAATCATGATGCAGGTAGGCTTCTCAAGCGCTTAAATCATCATACAGGTAGGCTTCTCAAGGGGTTAAATCATCATACAGGGAAGCTTCCCAAGGGGTTAAATCATCATTCAGGTAAACTTCTCAAGGGGTTAAATCATCATACAGGTACGCTTCTCAAGGGGTTATATCATCATACAGGTAAGCTTCTCAAGGGGTTAAATCATTATGCAGGTAGGACTTCTCAAGGGCTTAAATCATCATACAGGTAGGCTTCTCAACGGGTTAAATTATCGAATAGGTAGGCTTCTCAAGGGGTTAAATCATCATACAGGTAGGCTTCTCAAGGGGTTAAATCATCATACAGGTAAGCTTCTCAAGGGGTTAAATCATCATACAGGTAAGCTTCTCAAGGGGTTAAATCGTCATACAGGTAAGCGTCTCAAGGGGTTAAATCATCATACAGGTAGGCTTCTCAAGGGCTTAAATCATCATACAGTTAAGCTTCTCAAGGGGTTAAATCATCATACAGGTAAGCTTCTCAAAGGGTTAAATCACCATACAGGTAAGTTTCTCAAGGGGTTAAATCATCATACAGGTAAGCTTCTCAAGGGGTTAAATCATCATACAGGTAAGCTTCTCAAGGGGTTTAATCATCATACAGGTAAGCTTCTCCAGGGGTTAAATCATCGTACAGGTAAGTTTCTCCAAGGGTGTAATCATCCTTTGGGTAGGCTTCTCCAAGGGGTTAAATCATCATGAGTAAGCTTCTCCAAGGGGTTAAATCCCATCATACAGGTAAGCTTCTCAAAGAGTTAAATCATCATACAGGTAGGCTTCTCAAGGGGTTAAATCATCATGCATGTAAGCTTCTCAACGGGTTAAATAATGATGCAGGTAGGCTTCTCAAGGGCTTAAATCATCATACAGGTATTCTTCTCAAGGGGATAAATAATCATACAGGTAAGCTTCTCAAGGGGTTAAATCATCATACAGGTAAGCTTCTCAAGGGGTTAAATCATCATACAGGTAGGCTTCTCAAGGGGTTAAATCATCATACAGGTAGGATTCTCAAAGGGTTAAATCATCATACAGTCAAGCTTCTCAAGGGGTTAAATCATCATACAGGTAAGCTTCTCAAGGGGTTAAATCATCATACAGGTAAGCTTCTCAAGGGGTAAATCATCATACAGGTAGGCTTCTCAATGGGTTAAATCATCATACAGGTAAGCTTCTCAAGGGGTTAAATCATCATGCAGGTAGGATTCTCAACGGGTTAAATCATCATACAGGTAAGCTTCTCAAGGGGTTAGATCATCATACAGGTAAGCATCTGAAGGGGTTAAATCATCATACAGGTAGGTTTTTCTAGGGCTTAATTCATCATACAGTTAAGCTTCTCAAGGGGTTAAATCATCATACAGGTAGGTTTCTCAAGGGGTTAAATCATAATACAGGTTAGCTTCTCAAGGGGTTAAATCATTATGCAGGTAGGACTTCTCAAGGGCTTAAATCATCATACAGGTAGACTTCTCAACGGGTTAAATTATCGTACAGGTAGGCTTCGCAAGGGGTTAAATCATCATACAGGTAGGCTTCTCAAGGGGTTAAATCATCATACAGGTAAGCTTCACAAGGGGTTAAATCATCATACAGGTAAGCCTCAAGGTGTTAAATCATCATACAGTGGAAGCTTCTCAATGGGTTAAATCATCATACACGTAAGCTTCTCAAGGGTTAAATCATCATACAGGTACAGGATTCTCAAGGGG
>NW_024738706.1:0-9369 GCF_018991925.1 Homarus americanus | reverse complement strand
TGATCGAGTTTAACAAAGGCCCCTGATCGAGTATAACAAAGTCCCCTGGTCGAGTATAACAAGGACGCCTGAATGAGTATAACAAAGGCCCCTGATCGAGTATAACAAAGTTCCCTGATCGAGTATAACAAAGCCCCCTGATCGAGTATAACAAAGCCCCCCTTATCTTGAATAACAAAGTCCCCTGATCGAGTATAACAAAGCCCCCTAATGAAGTATAACAAAGGCCCCTGATCGAGTGTAACAAAGTCCCCTGATCGAGTATAACAAAGGCCTATGATCGAGTATAACAAAATTTCCTTGATCGAGTATAACAAAGCCCCCTCATCGAGTATAACAAAGTCCCCCTTATCGAGAATAACTAAGTCCCCTGATCGAGTATAACAAAGCCCCCTGATCAAGTATAACAAAGGCTCCAGATCGAGTATAACAATGTCCCCTGGTCGAGTATAACAAAGCCCCTTGATCGAGTATAACAAAGTCCCCTGATCGAGTATGACAAAGTCCCCTGGTCGAGTATAACAAAGTCCCCTGATCAAGTATAACAAAGGCCCTAGATCGAGAATAACAAAGTCCCCTTTTCGAGTATAACAAAGTCCCCTGAACGAGTATAACAAAGGCCCCTAATCGAGTATAACAAAGGACCCTAAAAGTCTATAACAATGTCCCCTGATCGAGTATAACAAAGCCCGCTCATCGAGTATAACAAAGTCCCCTGATCGAGGATAACAAAGTCCTTGATAGAGTATAACAAAGTCCCCTGATCGAGTATAACAAATTCTCCTGATCGAGTATAACAAAGTCCCCTGATCGAGTATAACAAAGGCCCATGATAGAGTATAACAAAATTTCCCTAATCGAGTATAACAAAGCCCCCTCATCGAGTATAACAAAGCCCTCTTATCGAGAATAACTAAGTCCCCTGATCGAGTATAACAAAGCCCCTGATCAAGTATAACAAAGGCTCCAGATCGAGTATAACAAAGTCCCCTGGTCGAGTATTACAAAGTCCCCTGAACGATTATAACAAAGGCCCCTTTATCGAGTATAACAAAGTTCCCTGATCGAGTATAACAAAGCCCCCTGATCGAGTATAAAAAAGTCCCCTTATCGAGAATAAAAAGTCCCTGATCGATATAACAAAGCCCCCTGATAAAGTATAACAAAGGCCCCTGATCGAGTATAACAAAGTCCCCTGGTCAAGTATAACAAAGTCCCCTGATCGAGTATAACAAAGCCCCCTGATCAAGTATAACAACAAAGACCCCTGATCGAGTATAACAAATTCTCCTGATCGAGTATAACAAAGTCCCCTGATCGAGTAAAACAAACGCCTCTGATCGAGAATAACAAAGGCCCCTCATCGAGTATAACAAAGTTCCCTGATCGCGTATAACAAAGCCCCCTAATTGAGTATAACAAAGTCCCCCTTATCGAGAATAATAATGTCCCTTGATCGAGTATAACAAAGCCCCCTCATCAAGTATAACAAAGGCCCCAAAACGAGTATAACAAAGTCCCCTGGTCGTGTATAACAAAGTCCCCTAATCCAGTATAACAAGGCCCATGATCGAATATAACAAAATTTCCCTGATCGAGTATAACAAAGCCCCCTCATCGAGTATAGCGAAGTCCCCCTTATCGAGAATAACTTAGTCCCCTGATCGAGTATAACAAAGCCCCCTGATCAAGTATAACAAAGGCTCCAGATCGAGTATAACAAAATCCCCTGGTCGAGCATAACAAAGTCCCCTGAACGATTATGACAAAGGCCACTGATCGAGTATAACAAAGTTCCCTGATCGAGTATAACAAAGCCCGCTGATCGAGTATAACAAAGACCCCCTTATCGAGAATAAAAAAGTCCCCTGATCGAGTATAACAAAGCCCCTGTCAAGTATAACAAAGGCCCTGATCGAGTATATAACAAAGTCCCCTGATCGAGTATAACAAAGCCCCCTGATCAAGTATAACAAAGGCTCCAAATCGAGTGTGACAAAGTCCCAGGTCGAGTATAACAAAGTCCCCTGATCGAGTATAACAAAGGCCTCTGATCGAGTATGACAAAGGCCCCAGATCGTGTATAACAAAGTCCCCTGATCGAGATATAACAAAGCCCCCTCATCGAGTAAAACAAAGTCCCCTGATCCAGTATAACAAAGTCCCCTCACCGAGTATAATAAAGTTCCCTGATCGAGGATAACAAAGCCCCCTCATAGAGTATAACAAAGTCCTCTGATCGATTATAACAAAGTCCCCTGATCGATTATAACAAAGGGCCCTGATCGAGTTTAACAAAGGCCCCTGATCGAGTATAACAAAGTCCCCTGGTCGAGTATAACAAAGACGCCTGAACGAGTATAACAAAGGCCCCTGATCGAGTATAACAAAGTTCCCTGATCGAGTATAACAATGCCCCCTGATCGAGTAAAACAAAGCCCCCCTTATCCTGAATAACAAAGTCCCCTGATCGAGTATAACAAAGCCTCCTGATCAAGTATAACAAAGGCCCCTGATCGAGCATAACAAAGTCCCCTGATCAAGTATAACAAAGGCCCATGATCGAGTATAACAAAATTTCCCTGATCGAGTATAACAAAGCCCCCTCATCGAGTATAACAAAGTCCCCCTTATCGAGAATAACTAAGACCCCTGATCGAGTATAACAAAGCCCCCTAATCAAGTATAACAAAGGCTCCAGATCGAGTATAACAAAGTCCCCTGGTCGAGTATAACAAAGTCCCCTGAACGATTATAACAAAGGCCCCTGATCGAGTATAACAAAGTTCCCTGATCGAGTATAACAAAGCCCCCTGATCGAGAATACCATAGTCCCCTGATCGAGTATAACAAAGTCCCTGATCGAGTATAACAAAGGACCCTGATCGAGTTAAACAAAGGCCCCTGATCGAGTATAACAAAGTCCCCTGGTCGAGTATAACAAAGTCGCTCGAACGAGTATAACAAAGGCCCTGATCGAGTATAACAAAGTTCCTGATCGAGCATAACAAAGCCCCTGATCGAGCTTAACAAAGACCCCTTATCGAGAATAACAAAGTCCCCTGATCGAGTATAACAAAGCCCTGATCAAGTATAACAAAGCCCCCTGATCGAGTATAACAAAGACCCCTTATCGAGAATAACAAAGTCCCCTGATCAAGTATAACAAAGCCGCCTGTTCAAGTATAATAAAGGCCCCTGATCTAGTATAACAAAGTCCCCTGGTCGAGTATAACAAAGTCCCCTGACCGAGTATAACAAAGGCCCCTGATCGAGTATAACAAAGTCCCATGATCGAGTATAAAAAAGTCCTCTCATCGAATATAACAAAGTCCCCTGATCGAGTATAACAAAGCCCCCTGATTGTGTATAACAAAGCCCCCCTTATCTTGAATAACAAAGTCCCCTGATCGAGTATAACAAAGCCCCCTGATCAAGTATAACAAAGCCCCCTGATCGAATATAACAAAGACCCCTTTATCGAGAATAACAAAGTCCCCAGATCGAGTATAACAAAGCCCCCTGATCAAGTATAAGAAAGGCCCCTGATCGAGTATAACAAAGTCCCCTGATCGAGTATAACAAAGGCCCCTGATCGAGTATAACAAAGTTCCCTGATCGAGTATAACAAAGCCCCCTCATCGAGTATAACAAAGTCCACCTTATCAAGAATAACAAAGTCCCCTGATCGAGAATAACAAAGCCCCTTGATCAAGTATAACAAAGGCTCCAAATCGAGTATAACAAAGTCCCAGGTCGAGTATAACTAAGTCCCCTGATCGAGTATAACAAAGGCCCCTGATCGAGTATAACAAAGGCCCCTGATCGAGTATAACAAAGGCCCCTGATTGAGTATAACAAAGTCCCCTGATTGAGTATAACAAAGCCCCCTCATCGAGTAAAACAAAGTCCCCTGATCCAGTATAACAAAGTCCCCTCACCAAGTATAATAAAGTTCCCTCATCGAGTATAACAAAGCCCCCTGATCGAGAATAGCATAGTCCCCTAATCGAGTATAACAAAGTCCCCTGATCGAGTATAACAAAGATCCCTGATCGAGTTTAACAAAGGCCCCTGATCGAGTATAACAAAGTCCCCTGGTCGAGTAATACAAAGTCGCCTGAACGAGTATAACAAAGGCCCCTGATCGAGTATGACAAAGTTCCCTGATCGATTATAACAAAGCCCCCTGATCGAGTATAACAAAGACCCCCTTATCGAGAATAACAAAGTCACCTGATCGAGTATAACAAAGGCCCCTGATCAAGTATAACAAAGCCCCCTGATCGAGTATAACAAAGACCCCCTTATCGAGAATAACGAAGTCCCCTGATCAAGTATAACAAAGCCCCCTAATCAAGTATAACAAAGGCCCCTGATCGAGTATAACAAAGTCCCCTGGTCGAGTATAACAAAGTCCCCTTAACGAGTATAACAAAGGCCCCTGATCGAGTATTACAAAGTCCCATGATCGAGTATAAAAAAGTCCCCTCATCGAATATAACAAAATCCCCTGATCGAGTATAACAAAGCCCCCTGATCGAGTATAACAAAGCCCCCCTTATCTTGAATAACAAAGTCCCCTGATCAAGTATAACAATGCCCCCTGATCGAGTATAACAAAGACCCTTTTATCGAGAATAACAGTCCCCCTGATCGAGATAACAAAGCCCCTGATCAAGTATAACAAAGGCCCCTGGATCGAGTATAACAAAGTCCCTGAATATATAACAAAGTCCCCTTGATCGAGTATAACAAAGGCCCCCTGATCGAGTATAACAAAAGTTCCCTGATCGAGTATAACAAAGCCTCTATCGAGTATAACAAAGTCCCCATTGAGAATAAAGCCCTGATCAAGTATAACAAAGCCCCCTGATCAAGTATAACAAAGGCTCCAAATCGAGTATAACAAAGTCCCAGTCGAGTATAACAAAGTCGCCTGATCGAGTATAACAAAGGCCCCTGATCGAATATAACAAAGGCCCCTGCTCGAGTATAACAAAGTCCCCTGATCGAGTATAACAATACCCCCTCATCGATTAGAACAAAGTCCCCTGATCCAGTATAACAAAGTCCCCTCACCGAGTATAATAACGTTCCCTGATCGAGGATAACAAAGCCCCCTCATAGAGTATAACAAAGTCCTCTGATCGATTATAACAAAGTCCCCTGATCGGGTATAAAAAAGGCCCTTGATCGAGTATAACAAAGGCCCCTCATCGAAAATAACAAAGTCCCATGATCGAGTATAAAATAGTCCCATCATCGAATATAACAAAGTCCCCTGATCGAGTATAACAAATTCCCCTGATCAAGTAGAACAAAGTCCCCTCATCGATTATAACAAAGGCCCCTCATCGAGTATAACAAAGTCCCATGATCGAGAATAACAAAGTCCCTCATCGAATATAACAAAGACCCCTGATCGAGTAAAACAAAGTCCCCTAATCGAGTATAACAATGCCCCCTGATCGAATATAACAAAAGCGCCTGAACGAGTATAACAAAGGCCCCTGATCGAGTATAACAAAGTTCCCTGATCGAGTATAACAAAGCCCCCTAATTGAGTATAGCAAAGTCCCCCTTATCGAGAATAACAATGTCCCCTGATTGAGTATAACAAAGCCCCCTGATCAAGTATAACAAAGGCCCCTGATCGAGTATAACGAAGTCCCCTGGTCGAGTATAACAATGTCCCCTGATCGAGTATAACAAAGTCCCCTGATCGAGTATAACAAAGTCCCCTGATCGAGTATAACAAAGGCCCCTGATCGAGTATAACAAAGTCCCCTGATCGAGATATAACAAAGCCCCCTCATCGAGTAAAACAAAGTACCCTGATCCAGTATAACAAAGTCCCCTCACCAAGTATAATAAAGTTCCCTGATCGAGTATAACAAAGCCCCCTGATCGAGAATAGCATAGTCCCCTAATCGAGTATAACAAAGTCCCCTGATCGACTATAACAAAGGTCCCTGATCGAGTTTAACAATGGCCCCTGATCGAGTATAACAAAGTCCCCTGGTCGAGTATAACAAAGTCGCCTGAACGAGTATAACAAAGGCCCCTGATCGAGTATAACAAAGTTCCCTGATCGATTATAACAAAGCCCCCTGATCGAGTATAACAAAGACCCCTGATCGAGTATAACAAAGTCCCCTGATCGAGTATAACAGCCCTCATCGAGTTTAACAAAGGCCCCTTATCGATATAACAAAGTCCCCTGGTTGAGTATAACAAACTCCTTGGTCGAGTATAACAAAGTCCCTGATCGAGAATCTGGGAAAGTCCCCTGAACGATTATAAACAAAGGCCCCTTGATCGAGTATAACAGCCCTTTAATCGAGTTAACAAAGTCCCTGATCGAGTATAACAAAGCCCCCTGATCAAGTATAACAAAGTCCACCTATAGAGTATAACAAAGTCCCATGATCGAGTATATAAAAGTCCCCTCATCGAATATAACAAAGTCCCCTGATCGAGTATAACAAATTCCCCTGATCGAGTAGAACAAAGTCCTCTCATCGAGTATAACAAAGGCCCCTCATCGAGTATAACAAAGTCCCATGATCGAGAATCACAAAGTCCCTCATCGAATATAAGAAAGTCCCCTGATCGAGTATAACAAAGTCCCCTGATCGAGTATAACAAGGTCCCCTGTTCGAGTATAACATAGTCCCCTGAACGATTATAACAAAGGCCCCTGATCGAGTATAACAAAGCCCCTTGATCGAATATAACAAAAGCGCCTGAACGAGTATAACAAAGGCCCCTGATTGAGTATAACAAAGTTCCCTAATCGAGTATAACAAAGTCCCCTAATTGAGTATAACAACGTCCCCCTTATCGAGAATAACAATGTCCCCTGACCGAGTATAACAAAACCCCCTGATCAAGTATAACAAAGGCCCTCATCGAGTATAACAAAGTCCCCTGGTCGAGTATAACAAAGTCCCCTAATCGAGTTTAACAAAGGCCCATGATCGAGAATAACAAAATTTCCCTGATCGAGTATAACAAAGCCACCTCATCGAGTATAACAAAGTCCCCCTTATCGAGAATAACTAAGTACCCTGATCGAGTATAACAAAGCCCCCTGATCAAGTATAACAAAGGCTCCAGATCGAGTATAACAAAGTCCCCTGGTCGAGTATAACAAAGCCCTCTGATCGAGTATAACAAAGTCCCCTGATCGAGTATGACAAAGTCCCCTGGTCGACTATAACAAAGTCCCCTGATCAAGTATAGCAAAGGCCCTAGATCGAGTATAACAAAGTCCCCTTTTCGAGTATAACAAAGTCCCCTGAACGAGTATAACAAAGGCCCCTGCTGGAGTATAACAAAGGACCCTAAAAGTCTATAACAATGTCCCCTGATCGAGTATAACAAAGCCCGCTCATCGAGTATAACAAAGTCCATTGATCGAGGAAAACAAAGTCCTCTGGTCGAGTATAACAAAGACACCTAAACGAGTATAACAAAGGCCCCTGATCGAGTATAACAAAAATCCCTGATCGAGTATAACAAAGGCCCCTGATCAAGTATAACAAAGGCCCCAGATAAAGTATAACAAAGTCCCCTGATCGAGTATAACAAAATACCCTGGTCGAGTATAACAAAGGCCCCTTATCGAGTTTAACAAAGGCCCCTCATCGAGTATAACAAAGTTCCCTGGTAGAATTATAAGAAACTCCCCGGATCGAGTATAACAAAGTTCCCCTGATCGAGTATAACAAAGTCCCCTGATCGAGTATATAACAAAGTCCCTGATCGAGTATAACAAAGTCCCCTGATCGAGTATAACAAAGTCCCCTGGTCGAGATAACAAAGTCCCTGAACGATTATAACAAAGGCCCTGATCGAGTATAACAAAGTTCCCTGATCGAGTATAACAAAGCCCCTGATCGAGAATAGCATGTCCCCTGATCGAGTATAACAAAGCCCCCTGATCGAGAATAACATAGTTCCCAGATCGATTATAACAAAGTCCCCTGATCGAGTATAACAAAGGGCCCTGATCGAGTTTAACAAAGGCCCCAGATCGAGTATAACAAAGTCCCCTGGTCGAGTATAACAAAGTCGCCTGAATGAGTATAACAAAGGCCCCTGATCGAGTATAACAAAGTTCCCTGATCGAGTATAACAAAGCCCCCTGATCGAGTATAACAAAGACCCCCTTATCGAGAATAACAAAGTCCCCTGATCGAGTATAACAAAGCCCCCTGATCAAGTATAACAAAGCCCCCTGATCGAGTATAAGAATGACCCCCTTATCGAGAATAACAAAGTCCCCTGATCAAGTATAACAAAGCCGCCTGTTCAAGTATAATAAAGGCCCCTGATCTAGTATAACAAAGTCCCCTGGTCGAGTATAACAAAGTCCCCTGACCGAGTATAACAAAGGCCCCTGATCGAGTATAACAAAGTGCCATGATCGAGTATAAAAAAGTCCTCTCATCGAATATAACAAAGTCCCCTGATCGAGTATAACAAAGCCCCCTGATTGTGTATAACAAAGCCCCCCTTATCTTGAATAACAAAGTCCCCTGATCGAGTATAACAAAGCCCCTGATCAAGTATAACAGCCCCCTGATCGAATATAACAAAAGACCCTTATCGAGAATAATAACAAAGTCCCTGGATCGAGTATAACAAAGCCCCCTGATAAAGTATAACAAAGGCCCCTGATCGAGTATAACAGTCCCCTGGTCGAAAGTATAACAAAGTCCCCTGATCGAGTATAGCAAAGGCCCCTGATCGAGTGTAACAAAGTTCCCTGATCGAGTATAACAAAGCCCCCTCATCGAGTGTAACAAAGTCCCCCTTATCGAGAATAACAAAGTCCCCTGATCGAGTATAACAAAAACCCCTGATCAAGTATAACAAAGGCTCCAAATCGAGTATAACAAAGTCCCAGGTTGAGTATAACTAAGTCCCCTGATCGAGTATAACAAAGGCCCCTGATCGAGTATAACAAAGGCCCCTGATCGAGTATAACAAAGTCCCCTGATCGAGTATATCAAAGCCCCCTCATCGAGTAAAACAAACTCCCCTGATCCAGTATAACAAAGTCCCCTGATCGGGTATAACAAAGGCCCTGATCGAGTATAACAAAGGCCCCTCATCGAGTATAACAAAGTCCCATGATCGAGAATAACAAAGTCCCTCATCGAATATAACAAAGGCCCCTAATCGAGTATAACAAAGTTCCATGATCGAGTATAACAAAGTCCCCTAATTGAGTATAACAAAGTCCCCCTTATCGAGAATAACAATGTCCCCTGATCGAGTATAACAAAGCCCCCTGATCAAGTATAACAAAGGCCCCTGATCGAGTATAACAAAGTCCCCTGATCGAGTATAACAAAG
>NW_024738705.1:0-8414 GCF_018991925.1 Homarus americanus | reverse complement strand
CTCACTAGAACCCCGACCTGCTCTATTTTATATTCAAGAATCTCAACATCCACCAACATGTAGCCTAGGTATGATATTGACCCTTAATTAGCGGCTTTCAACGCGAGACCCTCCGGGGAATGTAATCCAACTCCCCTAGATTCAAAATATCTATGATAAACTGTCTGAGACAAGAGACACCTCACTACCAGAATCCAGAAGAGATGTAACCAAGACTCCTCCTATCTTAACTGTGGTGATGGAGTTTTCCCCACCAGCCTGTCCTTACTCCACTCTCTGTGTGACCAGTCCACTTGTTCTACCCCTACTGGTGGGCTTCCCACAGCAAGGGTTGGCCATTTCCCTCCTCTCCAGCAATTTCTGACACTCCCGTGGTCTTGACTCCATTTCTTGGCTGCTGAGGGGCCCACCTTGGTGGACCTCCTCTCCCTCGACCTTGGAATGGGAGTGGCCTTCCCTTGTTAAAATGTTTAACTTCTGGTGACCCCTTAATTTGGACTAGGTCTATCTTCATATCCTGAATATCTACTCATAATTCAGCAAACATCTTCTCCACCCCACTCTCTTGAGGTACACGTCCATGGGGGTTTAATGTTTCTCCCACTTCCTTAACCATGGGCGAACATTCGTTTATAGCTGTAACCACACCCTTGAATGGTTTTTTTTCCTTAATTGTCTGCTTTGTCGTTGTCTTTGTCTCTTCTGCAGCGACCTGTACCAATTCCTCATAAGACATTCCAGGCCGGCCACGCAAATACCAACGTAAGCCACTCTGCAACCCTTGATCCCTTAAGCCCTTAAGAAAAACCTATTTCAAATTATCCGACCTACTGACGACTTGCGTTATGGCTACTTTAACTATATCCTCATGCAGCGTCTCAAGAGCATCTGAATAGGTCCACACATTTTCCAATACACCCTGAGTCCTCTGATAAAAGTCTAAAATGGAGTTCCCCAGCGTCAGATTTTCTCCATAAGTATCCTTTAAAACTGCGAGAACCCCTTCACTATTACAATTGTCATTCCAAGCCAGTTTTTCTACCCTTTTCTGAGCTTGGCTTCAGCTATCCACTCACCTACATTAATTTGGTCTAAATTATCAGGAGTCCCCCGATAAAGTCCTGAGCTTCATCTCATGGGCTACCACTTAGGGAAAATATCAACACTGTCCTCTTTGTGCATAGGCTCACTCCTCTGTTCAGACTGTGAGACCCCAGTTTCCATCTTAACACTCTTAGTGGGACTTAGTGGGACTGCTCACCCCCTGTTCCATCTGGTTTGTGAGTCTTTGCACATTATTACATCAGGGTAGGATACTCTGATGATACAATTCACTTATCTCCAAGCTTCTCAAGTCGATCAAATTCTCCTCTGGAACGTGATGTGGGGATGGGTAACTCATGCTTGGCTGCTTCCAGATCCGTCCTCCTCTGTTTAGGTAACTGCTTAACCGGTCCAAGCTCTCCCTTCCGCTGTCGATCCTCAGCAGCAAGGTGCCGTGCTCCTCCCCAGGTGATTTCGGCTATAATAACTACTGCCTAGGTGCTGCTTGTTCTTTACTCTATAGGGGTCAATCTCTACTTACTCATGCAAGCAATTGCATACCCCACATCTCCACCAAGTGTAGCAAAGCACAAAGCAGGGAACTCCCAATTCAGGGATAGGACACACACTTGTAGTTTTCTCTCTTTTATTTACTCTAGAAATCACCCAAGAAGGAAAAGGCTGGGACCTAGATCAGACATAACTAGTTATTATACATTATACAGTTGGTCCTCACATTACGCGGTTAATGTAACCCGGAGGGTCCCGCGGAAAGTGAGGAACGCGTAAAGTGAACAACATAACATATGGGATTAATTGAAATGGAGTCCAGGCCGATCCCCAAACTCCACTTTTTGACGACACACAACTATGTTGTAGTAAAAATTTTATCTTAACTTTATGATGGTATGAAAAAACAAGTAATATAGAAGAGGTTAGGTTAGGAAAGATAAAGGTTAACATAGGAAAAATAAAGAATAGGTTAAAAAACTAAAAATTTTGTGTAACACTTACGGTAGTAGAAGAGATGGGTCGGCATACGGGGATGGAGGCTGGTTCCGAGGCAGAGGGCAGATTACTGGCCCTCAGGTGAATCACCATTACTAGGTGAATCATCATCACTGTCACTTACAGTTGTCAGGGCTTCCCTGACAAATCCCTCAAAGTCATCTTCACTGTCACTATCACTGGCTTGGGCTGGCTGTGGTGGGTTGCGGGCGAAGAAATCTGTTATGCTTTGCTGACGGCTGGCGTTGATGTTGTCGTGATACACCTTGATGTACGGCTCCATAGCCTGCACCAGCCGGTTATGGAAGACTTCATAGCGGTCATCGTCATTGTCGCGGGAAAGGAAGGACTTCATCTTCTCTGCACACTCCATGGCACCCTTAATATCACTATGACTTAAATTGTGTTCTTCGGAGACTGACGCACCTTCTTCCTCCTCTTCACTGACGTGTTCTTCTTCCATCATCTCGTCGGCAGTCACTTCAGGATCTCTGATCACCTCCAGGATGTCGTCGTTGGTGGTCTCGGAGAAGCCTGGAACTGTAACAGTCTGCGCAGCTTCTCTGGCAAGGTCCACTGCTACTGCAACATTCTGAACCTCACCAGTCACAGATTGACTCCTCCTCTCACCTGGTATTCCATGCAACACATGTCTCCATGCGTGACGAATTGTAGCAATAGACAGCTGATCCCATGACTCCACCAAGATGTCCACAGCTTTCTTGATGTTAAATACTCTCCAGAATTGTTTGAAGAGTATTTTTTGCTGTTCTAACCGTTGTTCCTCATCTTCGTCGCTCTTGCTATCGGTGGTGGTGTCACTCAGGTCACGCAACTCTTCCCTGGTGTTGGTGTAGTCGTTCAGGAGCTGGAATTTTTTTGTTGAGAATGCAGCTTTCACATTGCAAATCAACTCCTGGTCCATGGGCTGTAATATAGACATAGTGTTGGGAGGAAGGAAGACCACTTTTACGTTGGGGTGACGATCTAACAGTAGGGGCGAGTGTCCTGGTGCGTTGTCCAGCAGCAACAAAATATTAAATGGGACATTCTGTTGCTCACAGAATTTCTTTACATCGGGAACAAAACAGTCATCAAACCAGGAGAGGGACAGTGTAGAGAACATCCATGCCTTACGTGCTGTCAGCCAGTGGACATTTAGCTTGGTCATGTCCATGCTCTTGTAGGCGTGCGGCTTGCGGGCTGTGGATCACCGATAACTTGAGCTTACAGGTACCGGAGGCATTGGTGGCAAACAGGACGGTGATGCGTTCCTTCTGCATTTTCCGGCCCCGAATCCTGCTGGCATTCTTCACAATGTAGGACTTGGAAGGTAGTTTTCTCCAGAAAAGACCAGATTCGTCCATGTTAAACACCTGGTCGTCACTACTGTCCTTCCTCCATAATCTCACGTAAAAACGGAGGAAATTCCCGAGCCGCAGCACGATCAGCACTCGCTTCTTCACCACCAATGTTTATATTGGTGATCTTGTTCCGGATCTTAAACCTCTGTAACCACCCAGAGGAAGCAGTAAAGGGTTTGGGCTCTGTAATTCCCATCTTTCGTGCCACTGCCATGTACAGTTCACGTGCGTAGTCCTTCACAGAGCGCGTGTCGACCGCCATGTTCCGTCGCGCCTGACGCACCAAGTACCTCACAAGTAATTTTTCTGTCTTGAGAAGCACCTGGTTGTGAAAATACTTGATCATAGAAGCACCTGCAGACTTTGTGATTTTCATGTGCTCTTTGATCTTGGCTGCATCCTTCTTGATCGTGCGAATCGTAGATTCGTTGACGCCATGCTGGCGCGCGAGATCAACTTGCCGTGTTCCTTTCTCCAAATCTTGAATAATTTGGTACTTCACCTCGTAGCTTAAGGAACGTCGTGTCTTCTTTGGCTTAGTGCCGCTGGGTCCAGGTAAGGAAAGGTTTTTCTCTGGGGGTGGTGGTCCGGCGGAAGCCATTTTACGGAACAATGGATGCGCGTTAACACGGAGTGGCCTTGAGGGATGAAACTGTCGCGGCTAGGTCAAGCGTCGTCTTTCCTCCCTCCCTCCCTCCATCCCTCCCCCGGGTGGACACGTCATAATACTTTAAGCCAATTACAGCTAGCAGCAGAGGAGGGTAGGGATGCATGGCCAATCACAGGTCTTGTACTTCATATGACGTCAATGATAACGCAACAAAGACACTGCGCAACCTTACCGCGCCGCTTGCCCAAGCGGAGGGAGGAGGAGGGAGAGGCAGGCAGGCGGGTGGCGCGTGGGGAAAATCTAAAAATAGCGTTGCGCCGGACACTCCGCGTAATGGCGTTCGCGACCGCGGAATGTGAGAATGTTAGGTTCTGGCAAGGCACCGCGTTAACGGTGAAACGCGGAATGCGGGACCGCTTAATGTGAGGACCAACTGTACTTACAAAACAAGCATCAACTGTTGTCATATTCACATATTGGTACCACACAGTAGTAGGAATTAAACAATACATAATAAACCCAACCCACCAGCATAACACAGGGGAGTGGCTTTTTTTTTGTTGACTCACTCCAGGGTGAATGTCTAGAGCAAAGCTAGAATTAGCCTTATTCTGGCTAACAAACTACCTCCACAAGATCATCACATTCTTCATATAACATTTATTATGCTCAATCTATCAAACACACCCAAACAGAGCAAGAAATACATATGACACGCCTGTTACTGGGCCCACCTGACGCGTCTTTGTTATGTAAACAACGCCGTAGCGTCTCTCAACCTGGGCTGGGATGCATTCGCTCCGGCACGAATTCCATTTCAAACCCACAAAATTTATTTATGTTTTCCTCTTCGGGGCTTACAAAAATACATATCCATATCAATAATATTCTAAATCACAAAATAGTTGTCTCTGGAGTTCCTCATACCATACACACACACACATATATATATATATATATATATATATATATATATATATATATATATATATATATATATATATATATATATATATATATATATATATATATATATATATATATATATATATATATATATATATATATATATACAGTGAGTTCTGCTATAACGCGTGTTTTGATAACGCGAATTTGATCGAACGCGATTTATGAATTCGGAACAATATTTGTATAACGCGAACTCGTTTGCTCTAACGCGATTCCACTCGAACGGTTGTTGTGACTTCAGTTCACGTTCGACATCACATGTTCAATTTACTTTTACTTTTTTTACTTTTATCCTCTTCGCCACTGATCGGCTTGTTAGCCGCTTGGGCGATCGGTCACGTCTCTTTTCCTTTATATTCTTCACCAAAAGGTCGGCTCGCTAGCCGCCCGGGCGATCGGTCACGTCTCTGTCACGCACTGTTGGCAAATACTGGGCATGCACCGGCTCCTGAATGTACCTGAACCCGCTCCAGTGTTGGTCAAGTCTTCTCTTGAAAGAGCTCACACTCGGTGCCGTCACAACACTCTCTGGTAGATTGTTCCAAGAGTTTACAACCCTCACTCCGAAAAAGTTTGCCCTCACGGTTTTCCGGACTTGCGGCTTCTTCAATCTTGAGCTGTGACCCCTTGTGGGGCGAGCGTCCGCCAGCTCCAAGTAAGGACACTCAACTGAGTAGTGCCCCCTGAGATGCTTATAAACCTCAACTAGGTCCCCCCTTGCCCGTCTGTAGTATAAGCTAGGCAAGTTCAGGCGCTCCAATCTCGCAGGGTAGCTGAGATGCCGAAGTGCAGGCACCAGCTTGGTGGCCCTCCTTTGAACATTTTCAACCAACTGACAGTCCCTAGCATATCTCGGGGACCAGATGGGGTGACAGTACTCCAGATGGGGAAGCACTTCACTCCTGAAGATCGTCACGAGGGACGGACCGTCTAGATATCTGAACGACCTTCTTATAAGACCCAATAATTTATTTGCCTGATTTACCTTCTTCTCACAATGGCCCGAGAACTTCAGCTCATTGTCAACATACACACCTAGGTCCTTCTCACACACAGTCTCAACTAGTACATTTTCTTCATCCCGTTGGACAATTGAGTTATGTGTTTTGTTTGTGAACAATTACAGAAATAATGTATGTAATATTTATGTATACAGTATACCTATATATTATAAGTAAATTGTAAAATTTTACATAAAAGAGAAAATCAAATTACATAGCGTTTTACACCCGCGCTCTCTTTACATCATACACAGTGTTTACAGTTTACGTTCGACATCACATATTCAATTGATTTATGTGTTTTGTTTGTGAAGAATTGCAGAAATAATTTATGTAATATTTATGTATACAGTAAACCACTCACAAGGTCCTACAGTACCACTAATTATTTTATACTGAAACTTACGTTTGGGAAGCTGGATTAAAATGAAGATTACCGGTATATTAAAATAATAAAAATGTATTATAAACCAGTCTAACATACCGTAATAAACACAGCTGCTATTATCATCCACCCCCCACCCCCATTTGCCAGTGACAAGAAAGGGAAAGTGACCTTGACTGTGACCGCCTGTGGCTATTTTTAGCCGTCCTTGTGTTCGGAGGTGGTCAGTAATGCATATCTGTATATTTACTGATCAATATATTTATCTCCTATAAATAATTCATTTAAAATTTATTTTTTTGCAAAGAATATTCAGTAAATGACTGCATTAATTCTTGAAACTACCTACAGTGGTAAATTTAGGATATAAATAATGAACAGAAGTCACGTCATGGATTCGGAGTTTGGTCCTTAACGATCACCATAAATGTAGCCTCCCTTTGTCGCGAAACACGTATATAAATTAAAGAAAATACTTGCAGTATATTTAATATATTACAGTATATTATATATAAATAAATAAACAAATAAATTCAAATTCCCTTATCATCCTGTGTCATATACAGAAATACTTGAGTCCCTGAGCGAGTACACAAAAAGAAAACGGACATCCTGGAGTGGATAGAGAACGGACATCTCTACTGGGGGACTCAAACGTTTCTCATGTTTTGTGGGCGCTCTAGCATAATATGAATAATATGTAAATTACAATTTACTTATACAGGTATATATATATATGTAAATTGTAAAAATTTGAATAAAAGAAAAACTAAATACGTAGCGTTTAAAGTGTACTGTACAGTATGTACAGTGCTGTGGCTTGGCGCGGGGTTATGCAGTGTTTACAGTTCACGTTTGACATCACATGTTCAATTGATTTATGTGTTTTGTTTGTGAACAATTGCAGAAATAATTTATGTAATATTTATGTATACAGTATACCTGTACAGTATATGTAAAATGTAAAATTTTAACTCAGAGAGAAAAACAAAATACGTAGCGTTTTAGACCTGCGCTCTCTTTACTCCACACGTTCACTTTGCTAGACGTGAGAAATTTTTAAGCGTCCTCAGTGCTTTCTGATTTACTGTTTCCCCAATTTTGTGACTATGGAAAAGAAGAATATCTCCGGGAAGCATTCTGGTGATCGCATTTCTGGTGGTGATCGTAAAAGAAAGGCTATAACACTTGAAGGCAAGCTTGATGTTGTCAAGCGTTTTGAAAATAAGGAAAGAACATGTGATATTGTGCGTGCAACGGGAATAAAGGAGTCTACTTTGCGCACCATTAGAGCCAATGCAGCAAAGATTAAAGCAAGCTGTGTTGCTGGAAAAACCAAGAGAGCTAGCAAAAGTGTAAGATCACGGCCAAAGGAACTTGAGGAGATGGAATGGCTTCTAAGTGTTTGGATAGAAGATCAAACGAAAAAGCGATCTGGGACCAGCTTCCTCACCATTAAAGAGAAAGCCTTGTCAATATATGAGGACCTAAAGAAAAAAGCTGAAAATCCTGATGATGTGGTTGCCTTTAGTGCAAACATTAGACGTCTTTTTTAAGTCAACCCCCAAGAAGCAGACTGAAGACACTGAACCACAGCCATCCACTTCTGGAATTAGACGTTTTTTTCTTCCCTCCCATGCATCCAAAACTGCACCTGATGATGATGATACTGATGATGACGATGACAATTGTCAAATCCTGTCTGCATGACTCCTCAACCTCAACATTAACCTTCTCCCCCATCAAGTTAAATTCATATTTTTTCAAGGTAAAGTGTAACATTTACTGTATGATTTCATTATTAGATATGAATGTAACATTTATTTAGACTGTGCTATCCTTTGTGTTAGGCTAACTACGAAATTTTTTTTCGATTTGGAGTAATCTGCACCTAACCCTATTTTCTCCATAAGCCCTGTTATTTCTATTACGCGATTTTCTATAACACGATATTTTACAAGAACACATTATCGCGTTATAGCAGAACTACCTGTATATATATATATATATATATATATATATATATATATATA
>NW_024738704.1:0-7500 GCF_018991925.1 Homarus americanus | reverse complement strand
GCACAATGTTTCCCCAGTTCATTATAAGACGATATATATTACCTAATTTATATATACAGGTATATAACACTAAAATTCCCGAATACACACAACAAAAATATTACTAAATGTTATAAAATATTTCTCCCTAAAATATTTCCACCTGAGACCAAAACCCACCAGAATAAGTATCTTTTTTTCCCTCTTTTTCCTCAGCTATTATAAGACTCCTTGTCCTTTCCCTCGTAGAGACGTGGTTGAGTAGGTGCCTCCCCTCGCTCGTTAGCTCCCCAGTTCCTCCACTGACCCCTAACAAGGTGGTTGGTTGTCGGTCACGCTATCTGAAGATCAAGGCGGATTGGTAGAGAATGGAGATGACGTCACCCCCCCCTCCTCTGTCTCTCTCGTTGAAAATAATATAAATTTCCTTTTCTGGGAGAGTTATTATACCCTATCTAGGAAGGAGTGCAGCTTCTCTTATGTCCTCTGTAAGTAATTATAGGCATAGCTACACACACACACATACACACACACACACACACACACACACACACACACACACACACACACACACACACACACCAACACATACATTCCCCCCCACACACACACACACACACCATAAAACACACACACACACACACACACCACAGCACACACACACACACACACACCACAACACATACATTCCCCACCCCCCCCACACACACACACATTCCTCACCCCCACACACATAGATTAAAACCACATGTTAATTTCACTCATATCTATACATTAAACCCACACTTGGCTATAGTCACTGGATGTAAACACGATAAGAATCCGATGGAGTGCAAGATTTTATTTTTATTTAATGTCATTATCTGTTTGACACCTTGTATAAAGACGCTATAACAGAGTGACGAAATGATTACCTATTTAAATACACATCAACGTATATAGTGAAGCAGCATTCCATTTTCCTTCATTATACCATATATTTGTATTTAAAAACATTCTTCAACTTGGGTCTATGTGAGTCTATGATAATCATTACATACATACATACATACATACATACATACATACATACATACATACAAAATTACATTATCCTGTCTTAATATTTGTCTCGGTATGGATAAAAACATGATAGAGGCTGAGAGAGTAAAAGTGAGAGAGGGGGACTGTGTCGTCTACAGGGTGTTGGGTAATAGTACCGAGTGTTTAAGTGTGTTGTTCCTGCAGCTATTTGTCAGGGCATTGTTGGCTCCCCAATGGTGAGACGCCCTCTCTCTCTCTCTCTCTCTCTCTCTCTCTCTCTCTCTCTCTCTACTTCACTCTTCTTTTCTATTTTCGCCTATCGTCTTCCTTCCCCACTCCACGACCTCCACCCACACCGATCTCCTCCCCACCCCCACACCGATCTCCTCCACCCCACCGATCCTCCCACCCCACACGGATCTCTTCCCACCACGGATCTCTTCCCCACCCCACCGATCTCCTCCCCACCGATCTCTTCCCAACCCACACCGATCTCCTCCCCACCCCACACTGATCTCCTTCCCCCCACACGGATCTCTTCCCACCCCACCGATCTCCTCCCACCCCACCGATCTCTTCCCCACCCACGATCTCCTCCCACCCCACACCGATCTCCTCCCACCCTACACCTACCCCATCTCACCCCAAACCGACCCCACACCTCACAGATCTCCTCCCCACCCCACGGATCTCTTTACACCGATCTCCTCCCCACCCACACGGATCTCCTCCCACCCACACCGATCCTCCCCACCCACCGATCTCCTCCCACCCACACCGATCTCCTCCCCACCCCCACCTACCCCCATCTCCACAAAACCGACCCCCACACCTCCACCACCGACTTCTTCCTCACCCACCCCCTGCCTCCTCCTCACCCCACCCCCAGCCCCTCCCACTCCCTCCCATCATGGCACGGGCCGAGGTTGTAATTTGTTGAGACAGCGAGCCAGTAAACTGAAGGACTGCCGCCATCACTCAACCATGTGTTTGTGTGTGTACTGTCCACCTGTACTTGGGATCATCTTCTCGACACAGAATACTCAGAACACCTGAAGATGAGATCTCCAGCTTATTAACCTGATGATTAGGTACCCAAGCATATCTTGATAATTCGGTACCCAAGCTTTATACACTTGATAATTCGGTACCAAGCTTTTATACCTGATAATTCGGTACCCAAGCTTTATACACGATAATTCGATTTTAAGCTTTATACACTTGATAATTCGGTACCAAGCTTAATACTTGATAATTCGGTACCCAAACACCTTGATAATTCGGTGCCCAAGCTTTACACTAATTAGACACCCCAGCTTAACTCTGATTAATTAACATCCTAACGCTAACCTAACCTAACCTACCTAACCTAACCTAACCTAACCTAACCTAACAACCTAACCTAACCTACCTCCCCAAGTAACGTGCGAGTGTTTTATCATAAAATGAAATAAATGGGGGTGTCTAATATTCAGGCGATTCGAATACTTCTCCTCGAGGATCTAACTGCGTGTTTTTGTGTGTGTGTGTGTGTGTGTGTTTATTGACCTAGCATCTGGCATCAGTACACCGTCGGCTGTTCGTCCACCAGGTAACCAGGTACCCTCCTCCTCCCTCCTCCTCCTCCTAGTACACTATTATATACCTCCTCCGCCTTCACAACTTTCACTTTGGGGAAGAAAATATTGATTCCAAGTGGCGAGAAAGAGACATAAACACAGTTTGGCACACGAACGCATAAACAGACGAACACACAGACGGACAAACACACACGAACACACAGACAGACAGCATAGACTACTAAGTACCCCCACCAGGACAGCAAAAATAACTATACCTTTAACCGTGGGGACAATAATTTCTCTCTCTCTCTCTCTCTCTCTCTCTCTCTCTCTCTCTGGTGGGTGGAATCAGTCCTGTCTCCCTAAAGAAATATTACCTCCTCCTGTCTCTTTATCTCCACGTCTCTCTCTCTTTGTTCTCGCTTTTGTTGCGTTGTCTCTTTCTGTCTCTCTCCGTATTTCTCTTCTGTCTTGGTCTTTCTGTAGATCTCTTCTCTCTCTCTCTCTCTTTGTCTTTCTCTTCATCTTTCTCTCTTTCCGACTCCTTTATCTCTCTCTATCTATCTCTCTCCCTCTCCGTCTCTCTCCCCTAGTTGAAGGGGCGTGTAATCCTAGGAAGCGCGAGGAAACACGCACCTCCATATTTTGTCCAGCATGAAGGTGTTAATCCTCTCTCTCTCTCTCTCTCTCTCAGCTGTAACCCAAACCTATACAACGGCTGGCCCCCTGAGACCTGAGAATGACGCTAATATTAATGTTTCTACCATAAAAGGCGCCACCGCAGGCAGAGATTGGGCGAAGAGTTCGCTTGGCGTAGCTACCATCACCGCCACCATTAACCCATTACCGTTACCACTATTACCACCATCCCCACCACCACACCTTACCACCATCCCCACCACCACCACCATTACCACCATCCCCACCACCACCACAATTACCACCATCCCCACCACCACCACCACCATTACTACCATCCCCACCACCACCACAATTACCACCATCCCCACCACCACCACCACTATTATCTTGCACCCAGATGTATCGCCGAAGTGTAACCTGTCTTGACCCGAGAACCATTAAGGGCCAGTGAATTTAATCTGTCTCCCCCCCACCTCTCCCCTCTCTCTCCTCAACTTCCTCCATCTCCTCTCTTTCTTCTATATCTCTACTAGACTCTCCTCAATCCTTCTCGCTTTCCTTTCCCCCACTTCTTTCCCTTCTCTCCCCTCTCTTATTTCTCTGTTCTCAATTATCCCTCTCTCCTTTTCAGCTCTCTTCATCCCTCTTCTCCCTATCTTCCTTTTTTGAATTTTTCTTCTCTCTTCCTTCATTTGTTCTATTTCCCTCCCCCTGTCCTTCCCTCTCTTCCTTCAGTCTTTCCTTCTCCTCTTCTTTTACCTCTTTCTCTCCTCTCCCGTCTTTCCTTCTCCTGTTTCCATCACCTCTCCTCCCATCCTTCACCCTTTCCATCCTACACATAAATTCAACATCACATACAGGTAAAATTAATAAACTCATCTACCTATCACACGCAGTAATACAAACAAATGAAAAAAAACACACACACACACACACACGCACGACAAGTCTGAGGCCAAACCCAGATTTCATTAGAAGAGACAGTGGCTCATCAACACGAACCAGTTTAGTGAGTGAGATTGAATCATGACTCAGAATTCTTAAAATATTCGTGTTATGTAAATTAGGATAAAGGAGAATGTATCTTAGTTATGTTAGTAAAGTTTTTGTGAAGTGAGGTGGTAGTGGTGGTGGTGTTGATGGTGAGGTAGATAATGGTGATGATGAGGGCATTGGTAGTGTGGTGATGTAGATGGTGTGGGACCATCTCACCGACCAGTCAGCCAGCCAGCCATCCAGCCCCTGTGTACACTCTGCTCCCTCCTCGCCTATGTTTTACCTCCCCTTGTTGGTACAGTGACTCCCGTATTGTGGTGGTGGGGCTTCCTTATGTGACGGTGGGGCTACTATGGTGGTGGTGGTAATTGATAAACTGTTATGGTGTCGGATTGATCTTGACCCTAACCACACAACACAACACAACACAACCCAAACCACAACACACTCACTCACTTCGCACACCTCTCTCGTCGTGATTATTATCCCCACTGCACCCATCCCACCTCACCACCCCAAACCTCACCCCACACCCCAACCCACCTCACCACCCCACCACCCACCCCCAACCCACCTCCTCCCTACCCACCCAACCCCTCACCACCCCAAACCTCACACCCAACCCCACCTCACCACCCACCACCCACACCCCAACCCACCTCACCACCCCACCCCACTGACCACCTCCCACCCCCACCCACCCCAACCCACCTCTACCCCACACCCACACCCCAACCTAGCCTCTTTACACCCCAGCCCCACACCTCACCACCCCTACCCACACCCCAACCCCACAACCTCACCCCCCCCACCCCACCTAAACCCGACAAAACAGACCAGACAATAGATATTAACCACTCCCCAATATTTATGATCCTATAAGACGGAAGGGGTTAAGCATCGTTAATCGTCCACCAGTAAATATTTAACACCACTTCAGTTTGTTTCTCTCCATCATCAATATATCTGGATTTACAAGCAGCCTATAATCCATAATGGTAGAGTATTGTTTAGGTCTTGTGGTACTACTGCGTCTTTAAATAACCGATATCATTTCACGGGAATTTAATTCTTTTTTCTCCTTAATTGATTGGTATGATGAATTAAAAAATAAAGCTATTTATAATGATTTAGCCTAAGGATTAAGGTATTTTAGTCCTTTGAGTACAATGAGTTAGATTAGTGAATTGATGATTTATTAATTCATTGGGTACGATGTCAACAACCTAAAGTACAGTGAATTAGACTAGTAAGATATTTTTAATTCCCCAGGTACAATATATAGACTAGTATTAGAAAAACCTAACCTTGGTACGATACCAACACCCTGGTACAAAGATCAGCCCAGTGATGGAACATCTTAACTTTGAGTTCAATACCTTACCCATTGATTACGATGATTTAGGAGGTTTTGTGGTGGTGGAAGAGTGTGATGGTGGTAAGGATTGTGGTGGTATTTGTGATGGAAGTGAATGTTGTGGTAGTAGAAATAGTGTTGTGGTGGTGGAAGTGTAATGGTGGTAGAAGTGTGGTGGTGTATTGTTATGTGGTGGTATAGTTATTAGTGGTGGTAATGACTGATGGTAGAGTAGTGTTGTGGTGGTAGAGTGTGTTGTGGTGGTGGTAAGTGTCGTAATAGTGGTGGTGTATTGTGATGGAGGAATGTTGTGGTAATTAGTGTTATTAATGGTAATGTTAATGATGGTGGTGTTTGACTATTGGTGGTAGTGTTGTGAGTGTATAGTGTTGTAGTGGTGAAGTATTGTTGTGGAGGTGGTAGTGTTGTGATGGTAGAGTAGTGTTGTGGTGGTAAGAATAGTGTTGTGGTGTGGTAGTGTTGTGGTGGTAGTGTTGTGTTGGTATTATTTTGGTGTGGTGTTGTGGTTGAAAGTGTTGTGGCTGAGGTCGGCTGCCAACACAGCACAGCCGTGCACGGGTGGCAAGCGAGGATCAATGATGCCTAAGCGTATATGCCCATAAAATGCCAGTGGAGGTCGGGACGCCCTCCTCCCACTGCAGTAAAAGTCTCGTGATGCTCTATGTCTGTGTCTGCAATGTCTCTATGTCTGTGTCTACGTACATGTGTCTATGTCTGTGTCTCTATGTCTGTCTGCATGTGTGTCTATGTCTGTGTCTGCATGTGTGTCTGTGTCGTGTCTGTATCTATGTGTGTGTCTGTGTCTGTGTCTGTAATACTGTGTCTGTATGTGTCTATGCACGTGTCTATGTGTGTGTGTGTGTGTGTGTGTGTGTGTGTGTGTGTGTGTGTGTGTGTGTGTGTGTGTGTTGTGTGTGTGTGTGTTGATCAAGTAAGGCTTAACTAATCATTTTATCACTAGACGAGTAAGCAGAGTGGGGGGTGAGATGGGTTTGTTGGGACATAAATCTAGTGATGATGACGAAACAAACAGATACAGACAAGGACAGAAATAGACACGGATATGATACACATAACAAGGACAAAAGCTCAATGAAATACGTACACACAAGAAATTAACAAAAATAGAACACGAATACAGACATGGGGGTACAGAAGTAGTGGGAGGGTCGACCATATTTACACCACTAGTAACTTTACGCTGCTGTCTAATCATAGTCAATTATATACCGTTAATAAGACCCGCGTCATTGAGGGTTTAATATTCATAATTACGTGATGTGATACTGGCTGACGGTGAAAATGAATTAACGGTGAAGTAAATTAACCTCTTCATCACTAGATATTTTAAGTTTCTGAAGTAGACAGTGTAGTGATGATGTGGTACGAAGTGTGTTAATGTTGTTAATTGTTCTTTTATGCCCATATATTGATCTTTCCTTTTGGTTTGATTTAATAAGTACGCTTTTAAGTTAATATTTCAGTGTATTGTTTCTTTAAGCGTTTATTTGCAATCAAGCATAACAAAATATGTCTAAATGAGGTTAAGATAAGATTAAATAGGTGAGTAATAGTTTTCCTTTGGATTTGTATTAATATCTATATGGTCGTCCCTATGTGCATTACTATATTTAATCTAAAAAAATATATATATCGTTTTTTTGGCTGCAATTCTTGTTTATCATGACATTAATTCATTATACGAATGTGAGGACATGGACAAAATTTCAAAACAATGGATATACTTATATTTATTGTTAAGCCGATGACGATAACAGACACACACCACTGATGTCTTCAATCTTGTTAATGAAGAAAGTTTCCTCGTTTGAACAAAGATAACATGTTAGTTCACACAACCTCAAGTTCTAGAACACTTAATCACTTCCACAACTGTATACTTACAGCAATACGTAACTT
>NW_024738703.1:0-17841 GCF_018991925.1 Homarus americanus | reverse complement strand
AGGGGCCTCGATGAGCGGCCTTTGTTTTACTCGATTAGGGGCCTTTGTAATACTCGATGAGGGGCTTTTGTTATTCTCGATTAGGGGACTATGTTATACTCGATCAGGGGTCTTTGTTATACTCGATCAGGGGCCTATTTTATACTCGATCTGGGGCCTTTGTTATACTCGATGAGGTGACTTTGTTATACTCGACCCGGGGAGTTTGTTATACTCGACCAGGGGCCTTTGTTATGCTCGATCAGGGGCCTTTGTTATGCTCGATCAGGGGCCTTTGTAATACTCGATGAGGGGCTTTTGTCATACTCGATCAGGGGACTATGTTATACTCGATCAGGGGCCTTTTTTATACTCGATGAGGGTCCTTTGTTATACTCGATCAGGAGCCTTTGTTATACTCGATCAGGGGGCTCTGCTATACTCGATGAGAGGGCTTTGTTATGCTAGATCAGGGGACTTTGTTATAATCGATCAGCGGACTTTGTTATACTCGATGAAGGGACTTTGTTATACTCGATCTGGGGAATTTTGTATACTCGATCAGGGAACTTTGTTATACTCGATGAGGGGGCTTTGAAATACTCGATGAGGGGGCTTTGTTATACTTGATGAGAGGGCTTTGTTATACTCGATCAGGGGACTTTGTTATACTCGATCAGGGGACATTGTTATACTCGATCAGGGTACTTTGTTATACTCGATGAAGGGATTTTGTTATACTCGATCCGGGGAATTTGTTATACTCGATCAGGGGACTTTGTTATACACGATCAGGGAACTTTCTTATACTCGATCAGGGGACTTTGTTTACTCGATCAGGGGCCTTTGTTGTACTCGATCAGGGGCCTTTGTAATACTCGATCAGGGGCCTTTGTAATACTCGATAAGGGGCTTTTGTTATACTCGATCAGGGGGCTTTGTTATACTCGATCAGGGCCTTTGTTGTACTCGATCAGGGGCCTTTGTTACGCCTTCGCTGATCAGGTCCTTTGTTATACTCGATTAGGGGCCTTGTTACTCGATCAGGGGGCTTTTGATATACCGGAGCAGGGGCCTCGTTACCTTTCGATGAGGATATGTTATACCTACCCCAAGGGGCTTTGTTATACTCGACCAGGACTTTGTTATACCGATCAGGGCCCTCGATCAGGGGCCTTGTTATACTCGGATCAGGGCCTTTGTTATTCTCGATCAGGGCCTTTGTTATACCTGAGCAGGGGGCTTTTGTTATACTCGACAGGGCCTTTATTATACCTCGATTAGTGGCCTTTGTTCTACTCGATCAGGGGCCTTTGTTATACCTGCTGATGAGGGGCTTTTGTTATACTCGACCAGGGACTTTGTTATAATTTCGACCAGGGACTTTGTTATGTACTTCTTGATCAGGGACTTTGTTATACTCAATCAGGGAATTTGTTATACTCGACCAGGGAACTTTGTTATACTCGACCAGAGGACTTTGTTATACCTGATCAGGGGCCTCGATCAGGGGCCTTTGTTATACTCGATCAGGCCCATTGTAATACTCGATGAGAGACATTTGTTATACTCGATCAGGGGACTATGTTATACTCGATCAGGGGCCTTTGTTATTCTCGATCAGGGTCCTTTGTTATACTCGATCAAGGGCCTTTGTTATACTCGATCAGGGGGCTTTGCTATACTCGATGAGGGGGCTTTGTTATGCTCGATTAGGGGATATGTTATACTCGATCAGGTAACTTTGTTATACTCGATGAGGGGGCTTTGTTATTCTCGACCAGGCGACTTTGTTATACTCGACCAGGGGACTTTGTTATACTCGAACAGGGGACTTTGTTATACTCGATCAGTGGACTTTGTTATACTCGATCAGCGGTCTTTGTTATACTCGATCAGGGGAATTTGTTATACTCGATTAGGGGTCTTTGTTATATATGATCAGGGGCCTCGATCAGGGTCCTTTGTTATACTCGATCAGGGGCCTTTGTTATACTCGAGTAGGGGCCTTTGTTAAAATCGATCAGGGGGCTTATCTATACTCGATCAGGGGGCTTCGTTATACTCGATCGGGGGCCTTTGTTGTACTCGATTAGGGGCCTTTGTTGTACTCGATCAGGGACCTTTGTTATACTCGATAACAGGTCTTTGTTATACTCGATCAGGGGACTTTGTTATACTCGATCACGGGGCTTTGTTATACTCGATCAGGGGAAATTGTTATACTCGATCAGTGGACCTTGTTATACTCGATCAGGGGACTTTATTATATTCGATGAGGGGGCTTAGAAATATTCGAAGAGGGGGCTTTGAAATACTCGATGAGGGGGCTTTGAAATGCTCGATCAGGGGGCTTTGTTATACTCGATGAGGGGGCTTTGTTATACTCGATCAGGGGACTTTGATATACTCGATCAGTGGACTTTGTCATTCTCGATTAGGGGACTTTGTTATACTCGATCAGGGCCTTTGTTTTACTCGATCAGGAGACCTTGTTATACTCGATCTAGGGACTTTGTTATACTCTCGTTCAGGGCCTGTGTTTATACTCCGATGAGGGGCTTTATACCCGATGAGGGGGGCTTTGTTATGCTCGGATCGTCAGTATATGTTTATACCGATTAGGAACTTTGTTATACTCGATTAGTGATTCTTTGTTATATTTTGATTTGTGATCTCTGTTATACTCGATCAGGGACTTTTGTTATACTCGATGAGGGGCCATTGTTACTCGATCAGGAGCCTCGTTATAGTCGATCAGGGCCTTTTGTTATAATTTCCGGATCAGGGTCCTTTGTTAAACCCCGATCAGGGGCCTTTTGTTGTACTCCGGTCAGGGGCCTTTGTTAAATGCTGATCAGGTCCTTTTGATTTATACTCGATAAGAGGTCTTTGTTATACTCGATCAGGGGACTTTGTTATACTCGATCAGGGGCCTTTGTTGTACTCGATCAGGTTCCTTTGTTATACTCGATCAGGGGCCTTTGTTGTACTCGAATAGGGGCCTTTGTTGTACTCGATCAGGGGCTTTTGTTATACTCGAAAAAAGGACTTTGTTTTACTCGATCAGGGGACTTTGTTATTCTCGATCACGGGGCTTTGTTATACTCGATCAGGGGAATTTGTTACACTCAATTAGTGGACTTTGTTATACTCGATCAGAGGACTTTGTTGTACTCGATCCTGAGAATTTGTTATACTCCATCAGGGGACTTTGTTATACTCGATGAGGGGGCTTTGAAATACTCGATCAGGGGACTTTGTTGTACTCGATCAGGGGCCTTTGATATACTCGATCAGGGGACATTGTTATACTCAATCAGGGGACTTTGTTATACTTGATGAAGGGACTTTGTTATACTCGATCCGGGGAATTTGTTATACTCGATCAGGGGACTTTGTTATACACGATCAAGGGACTTTGTTATACTCGATCAGGGGAGTTTGTTATACTCGATCAGGGGCCTTTGTTGTACTCGATGAGGGGCCTTTGTAATACTCGAACAGGGGCCTTTGTAATACTCGATAAGGGGCCTTTATTATACTCAATCAGGGGACTATGTTATACTCGATTAGGGGCGTTTGTTATACTCGATCAGGGGCTCATATACTCGATGAGGGCTTTTATATACCTTTAGACCAGGGGACTTTGTTATACTCGGACCAGGAACTTTGTTATACTCGACCAGGGCCTTTCTTATGCTCGGATCAGGGCCTTTGTTATGCTCGGTCAGGGGATATGTTATACCCGGATCAGGGAACTTTTGTTATACTCGATGAGGGGGCTTTGTTATACCTGGGACTGAGGGGACTTTGCTTTAACCTCGACCAGGGCATTTTTGTTATACTCGACCAGGGATCTTTGTTATACTCTCGACCAGGGGACTTTTGCTAAGTAATTACAGGGGGCTTTGTTATACTCGATCGGGCCTTTGTTATACTCGATCAGGGCCTTTGTTATACTCGAGCAGGGGGCTTTGTTATACTCGAGCAGGGGCCTTTGTTATACTCGATTAGGGGCCTTTTTTGTACTCGATCAGGGGCCTTTGTTATACTCGATAAGGGGACTTTGTTATACTCGATCAGGGGACTTTGTTATACTCTACCAGGGGCTTTGTTATACTCGATAATGGCCTTTGTTCTACTCGATCCCGGGGCTTTGTTATACTCGATCAGGGGAACTTGTTATACTCGATTAGTGGACTTTGTTATACTCGATTTGGGATCTTTGTTATACTCGATCAGGGGACTTTGTTATACTCGATCAGGGGCCTTTGTTGTACTCGGTCAGGGGCCTTTGTTATAGTCGATCAGGGGCCTTTGTTTTACTCGATCAGGGTCCGTTGTTATACTCGTTCAGGGGCCTTTGTTATACTCGATGAGGGGGCTTTGCTATACCCGATGAGGGGGCTTTGTTATGCTCGATCAGTGGATATGTTATACTCGATCAGGAAACTTTGTTATACTCGATTAGTGGACTTTGTTATACTCCATTTTGGATCTTTGTTATACTCGATCAGGGGACTTTGTTATACTCGATGAGGGGCCGTTGTTGTACTCGATCAGGGGCCTTTGTCATAGTCGATCAGCGGCCTTTGTTATACTCGATCAGGGTTCTTTGTTATACTCTATCAGGGGCCTTTGTTATACTCGATAAGAGGTCTTTGTTATACTCGATCATGTGACTTTGTTATACTCGATTAGGGGAATTCGTTATACTCAATTAGTGGACTTTGTTATACTCGATTTGGGATCTTTGTTATACTCGATCAGGGGACTTTGTTATACATGATCAGGGGACTTTGTTATACTCGTTCAGGGGACTTTGTTATACTCGATCAGGGGCCTTTGTTGTACTCGATCAGGGGCCTTTGTAATACTCGATAAGGGGCCTTTGTTATACTCGATCACGGGACTATGTTATACTCGATTAGGGGCGTTTGTTATACTTGATCAGGGGCCTGTGTTATGCTCGATGAGGAGGGCTTTGTTATACTCGACCAGGGGACTTTGTTATACTCGACCAGGGGACTTTGTTATACTCGACCATGGAACTTTGTTTTACTCGATCAGGGGTCTTTGTTATACTTGATGAGGGGCCTCGATCAATGGCCTTTGTTATACTCAATCAGGGGCCTTTGTTATACTCGATGAGGGGGCTTTGATATACTCGATCAGGGGGCTTTGCTATACTCGATCAGGGGGCTTCGTTATACTCGAACAAGGGCCTTTGTTGTACTCGATGAGGGGCCTTTGTTGTACTCTATCAGGGGCCTTTGTTATACTCGATCAGGGGACTTTGTTATACTCGATCACTGGGCTTTGTTATACTCGATCAGGGGAATTTGTTATACTCGATTAGTGGACTTTGTTATACTCGATCAGGGGACTTTGTTATACTCGACCAGGGGCCTTTGTTATGCTCGATCAGGGGCCTTTGTTATGCTCGATGAGGGGATATGATATACTCGATCAGGGAACTTTGTTATACTCGATGAGGGGGCTTTGATATACTTGATCAGGGGCCTCGATCAGGGGCCTTTGTTATACTCGATGAGGGGATATGTTATACTCGACCAGGGGGCTTTGTTATACTCGACCAGGGGACTTTGTTATACTTGTTCAGGGGCCTCGATCAGTGGCCTTTGTTATACTCGATCAGGGGCCTTTGTTATTCTCGATCAGTGGCCTTTGTTATACTCGTGCAGGGGGCTTTGTTATACTCGAGCAGGGGCCTTTGTTATACTCGATTAGGGCCTTTGTTCTACTCGATCAGGGCCTTTGTTATACTCGATGAGGGGGCTTTGTTATACTCGACCAGGGGACTTTGTTATACTCGACCAGGGGACTTTGTTATACTTGATCAGGGGACTTTGTTATACTCAATCAGGGGAATTTGTTATACTCGACCAGGGAACTTTGTTATACTCGACCAGAGGACTTTGTTATACTTGATCAGGGGCCTCGATCAGGGGCCTTTGTTATACTCGATCAGGCCCATTGTAATACTCGATGAGAGGCTTTTGTTATACTCGATCAGGGGACTATGTTATACTCGATGAGGGGCCTTTGTTATTCTCGATCAGGGTCCTTTGTTATACTCGATCAGGGCCCTTTGTTATACTCGATTAGGGGGCTTTGCTATACTCGATGAGGGGGCTTTGTTATGCTCGATCAGGGGATATGTTATACTCGATCAGGTAACTTTGTTATACTCGATGAGGGGGCTTTGTTATTCTCGACCTGGCGACTTTGTTATACTCGACCAGGGGACTTTGTTATACTCGATCAGGGGACTTTGTTCTACTCGATCAGTGGACTTTGTTTTACTCGATCAGCGGTCTTTGTTATACTCAATCAGGGGAATTTGTTATACTCGATTAGGGGTCTTTGTTATATTTGATCAGGGGCCTCGATCAGGGGCCTTTGTTATACTCGATCAGGGCCTTTGTAATACTCGATGAGGGGCTTTTGTTATACTCGATCAGGGGACTATGTTATACTGGATCAGGGTCCTTTGTTATACTCGATCAGGGGCCTTTGTTATACTCGAGTAGGGGCCTTTGTTAAAATCGATCAGGGGGCTTTGCTATACTCGATCAGGGGGCTTCGTTATACTCGATCAGGGGCCTTTGTTGTACTCGATTAGGGGCCTTTGTTGTACTCGATCAGGGACCTTTGTTATACTCGATAACAGGTCTTTGTTATACTCGATCAGGGGACTTTGTTATACTCGATCACGGGGCTTTGTTATACTCGATCAGGGGAATTTGTTATACTCGATCATTGGACCTTGTTATACTCGATCAGGGGACTTTATTATATTCGATGAGGGGGCTTAGAAATATTCGAAGAGGGGGCTTTGAAATACTCGATGAGGAGGCTTTGAATACTCGATCAGGGGGCTTTGTTATACTCGATCAGGGGCTTGTTATACTCGATCAGGGGACTTGATATACTCGATCAGTGGACTTTGTCATTCTTGTTATATCAGATCTATACTGATCTAGACTTTGACTTTATCAGGAATTTGCTATACTCGATCAGGGGCCTTTGTAATACTCGATGAGGGGCTTTTGTTATTCTCGATTAGGGGACTATGTTATACTCGATCAGGGGCCTTTGTTATACTCGATCAGGGGCCTATGTTATACTCGATCATGGGCCTTTGTTATACTCGATGAGGTGACTTTGTTATACTCGATGAGGTGACTTTGTTATACTCGACCCGGTGAGTTTGTTATACTCGACCAGGGGCCTTTGTTATGCTCGACCAGGGGCCTTTGTTATGCTCGATGAGGGGATATATTATACTCGATATATTATACTATACCCTGGTCGAGTATAGTAATGTCCCCTGATCGAGTATAACAAAGTCCGCTGGTCGAGTATAACAAATTCCCTTGATCAAGTATAACAAAGTATCCTGATCGATTATGACAAAGGCCCTTGATCGATTATAATAAAGGCCCCTGATCGAGTATATTAAAGTCCCCTGATCGAGTATAACAAAGTCCTCCGATCGAGTAAAACAAAGTCCCCCGATCGAGTATAACAAAGTCCTCTGATCGAGTAAAACAAAGTCCCCTGGTCGTGTATAACAAAGTCCTTTGGTCGAGTATAACAAATTCCCCTGATCGAGTATAACAAAGTCCCCTGGTCGAGTATAACAAATTCCCCTTATCGAGTATAACAAAGTCCCCTGGTTGAGTATAACAATGGCCTATGATTGAGTATAACAAAGGCCCCTCATCGAGTATAACAAACGCCCCTCATCGACTCTAACAAAGTCACCTGATCGATTATGACAAAGGCCCTTGACCAAGTATAACAAAGGCCCCTCATCGAGTATAACAAAGTCCCCTTATCGAGTATAACAAAGTCCCCGGGTCGAGTATTACAAATTCCCCTGATCGAGTATAACAAAGTCCCCTGGCCGAGTATAACAAAGTCCCCTGGTCGAGTATAACAAAGTCCCCTGGTCGAGTATAACCAAGGCCCCTAATCGAGAAGAACAAAGTCCTCTGATTGAATATAACAAAGTCCCCTTATCGAGCATAACAAAGGCCCCTGGTCGAGCATAACAAACCCCCCCCCCGATCGAATAATACAAAGTCCCCTGATCAAGTATAACAAAGTCCCCTGATCGAGAATAACAAAGTCCCCTGGTCGAGTATAACAAAGGCCCCTAATGGAGCATAACAAAGTCCCTGATGGAGTATAACAAAGTCCCCTGATCGAGGAAAACAAAGCCCCCTGATCGAGTATAACAAAGGCCACTGATCGAGCATAACAAAGGACCCTGGTCGAGTATAACAAAGTCCCTGGTCGAGTATAACAGAGCCCAATTATCGAGTATAACAAAGTCCCTTATCGAGCATAACAAAGGCCCCTGGTCGAGCATAACAACCCCCGATCGAATAATACAAAGTCCCCTGATCAAGTATAACAAAGTCCCCTGATCGAGAATAACAAAGTCCCCTGGTCGAGTATAACAAAGGCCCCTAATGGAGCATAACAAAGTCCCTGATGGAGTAAAACAAAGTCCCCTGATCGAGGAAAACAAAGCCCCCTGATCGAGTATAACAAAGGCCACTGATCGAGCATAACAAAGGACCCTGGTCGAGTATAACAAAGTCCCCTGGTCGAGTATAACAGAGCCCAATCATCGAGTATAACAAAGTCCCCTGATCGAGTATAACAAAGTCCCCTGATCGAGTATAACAAAGTTCCCTTTTCGAGCATAACAAAGTCCCCTGATCGAGTATAACAAAGTCCCCGAATTGAGTATAACAAAGCCCAATCATCGAGTATAACAAAGGACCCTGGTCGAGTATAACAAAGTCCTCTGATCGAGTATAACAAAGCCCAATCATCGAGTATAACAAAGTTCTCTGGTCGAGTATAACGAATTCCCCTGATCAAGTATAACAAAGACCCCTGGTCGAGTATAAGGCCTTTGTTGTACTCGATCAGGGGCCTTTGTTATACTCGATGAGTGGGCTTTGTTATACTCGACCGGGGGACTTTGTTATACTCGACCAGGGGACTTTGTTATACTTGATCAGGGGACTTGGTTATACTCAATCAGGTGAATTTGTTATACTCGACCAGGGGGCTTTGTTATACTCGGCCAGAGGACTTTGTTATACTTGATCAGGGACCTCGATCAGGGGCCTTTGTTATACTTGATCAGGGGCCATTGTAATACTAGGGTGTGTCATACGGAGGCGAATTTTTTTTTTTTGAGTTTGAAAAATCGGCCCATGGTATTAATGATGTAGTTCTATGTGCAGAATCATGTGATATCTTCAGCTTTGAAAAGTTTTTATTTTTTGCTAGGTAAATTTTAACTTAAATCTTATGAAAATTCAGTATTCCCACCCTTTTACCAACACCACTAAATAGCTTATTTAAAGTAAAGTAAATGTATCAGGTTAATTTATTAGGATGAAAATGATCCAGAATAGTGAAACGAATGATCTTGACACATTTATTTAATTTAATATTCCTTTAGAAAACAAAATCATCAAATACAAAAACCGGTTTTACTACTACCACCCGGTGTTGCTGCACACCATAGAGAACATGTCTTTCTTGCTTCTGTTTCTACTCATCACCTCCCTGCTGACCACCTGAGCTCGGATGTAGCCTTCTCTCCTCTCCTGGCTGTACACGTGACTGCTGGCCTCGCTCACTTGCTGTACACAACGCTCTATACTCTGGGTGTGCGAGGCCCAGGCAGGGACATGCATGGGGTTGTCCAGGAAAGCTCTGACTTGAACATTGGTGAGGCTGCAGGTAAGAGGGGGCTCACTGCCAGCCTGGATGTTATCCAGATCTATGAGATCAGTGAGGGTCTTGGCACCTAGATTGACTTCAGGAGTCTTCCTGACCCTGAAGGAATCGTCACCAACTGATTCGTCATGCCCAGATCCTCTCATAAGTCTCATATCCAAGATCTTTTTGACTGCCACTCTTGTCTCCTCCTCATCCTTACTGCAGAGCATTGTCTGCAGAACTGCCTCGGGATGAGCATACCAGGAAGATCTCCTCACAGTCTGCTCCACAATCTGAACAACCTTCCTTGGCTGACTCCTCAGGAGCTCAAGCTGGAAGAGAACATGCCTCGGACCTTCGGAGAACGATGACTTGACCTTGGTGTTGAACCAATTTGGCAAGGAGACACTCACGATGAATTGGACAATAAGTCTCAGGTTGTGAAGCTGGTTCCCTTTCAGTTTATGATGAGCGACCCAAATTCTGCAGAACCTGAGAGCCGTTGAGAGCCACCTAGAATGTGAGACTGGACCTATCTGCAGGTAAGCAAGTCTATCAGGCATGACCCCAGTTTTGATGGTACTGCAAATCATGTAACCATAGTACTGGTCAGTACTCAGGTCGTCAATGACAGTATGTGCAAGCTCAACGAGTGGAGGGCCAACTGTGATTTTTTCAAAGCTCGGATTTATTTCTAACTCAGTGGCAGAGTCCAGCATCTTGCCAAGAGGACCAGACCATCTGTTGTTTGAAAGAGTCTTGCCATCCAGCTCCTGGATCAGATGTCTGAGTGGCAACTCGTTGGTGTGGAGGTCACAAACAATCCAGACCAGCTTCCTCCCAATCTTCCGCTCTATCCACTGTATGACCCCCCTTGCCACCCTGTGTTCGTGTTGGTGCTGTCCCCTCCAATGGCCTGCAGGGTCTGGTCTACGTTCCTCTCTCTGAGCCAGTTCACAATGTTATCTGCCACTATCTCAGCTGGTTTCCTGATGTCATCTTTCTCTGGAGTGAAATGCCCCAAATACTTCTCTCCTGGTTCACTGCAGCAGGAGTAGTGTTCCTCCTTCACCATGGCAGGGAACAACTTGTCAGAATCTCCAACTTTCATGAACACTTTAGTGTCATCCCTTCTCCCATCAAAGAACAAACAATTGATTCCATTTTCTCTTATCCCCTTATCAAACTCCTCTTCTAGGTTACTGACAAGTTTCTCCTGAGCTCTCCTTACTTTGTTATGATCTATCACAAGGTGAACATCATCAGGTGTTATCAAACCACCGTCAACCCAGGCAGCTGTTGCTATCTCTGCAGTTTCTCTGAGACCAGTGTGGTGTCGCATGCTGGCCAGAGCTATGCTCGGGATATCTTTCCTATTTCGAATCTTATGCCTGGAAGGTTTGGGATCATTATTTTCTGGGTTAGGGACAAAGTCACCATTCTCCTGGTCAGCACTCGGATCAGCCATGGGGAAGTCATTAAACTCTGAATCAGCTTGACTCCAATCATCGGCCTTTTTTACCTCACCCTGGGCCTTCTCAAGTCTCTTTTCCTCGTCAACTCTTCTCCTCTTCTGTCTCTCTGTGGCAGCCTCCTGTCTCTTGGACTCCGGAATATCTTGGCTAGAAATCATGAGAGCCCCTATATTGCCAGTCTTCTCTCTCTGTGCTTTGACAAATGCCAGTTCGATCACAGGCATCTTCAGTTCACGCTTGCAAATACAGGAGATGTGGGCCTCGGATTTACAGTTACGATCGCATCCAAACTCAGGACAGAGAACAATTGGGCACTTGCAAGTAATTATGTCAAATAACTGGTCCAGTTGCTTGGCAAAGCTGTCCTTAACAGCAAGTTTTCCTCTCCCAAGAGAGATATCTCTTGCCTTTTCCCAACTGGCTAGCAGTCTCTCACTAATCTTCTTCTGACTTGTTATGACTGGAGGCTTGAACTGAGCGTTAGCCAGAGTGTACTGTGCCAAGACAGCTTTGGTCATATCACTGTAATGTCTTTGTTTATTATAAGTTCTTTGGTTCTTTTCACTGGATTGCCTGATTAAAACACCGTATCTCAAAGCACTTCAATGTAGGCAACCTGGACTTCAGGAGCTCTCTCCCAGACCCAAGATAGTGACTGAGATGGCTGGATTTTGGTTCCTCGTCCTGACACAAGCAGCCATCGCAAATATTATCAACTTATAAATGCACCAGAATCTGAAACAGAAAAAAATATTGTTAGTTGGGTTGTTAAAGAATGAAGTCAGAAAGCAATGTTCACTATTTAATTGTAATGCACTAATGCAGCTGTACGTTAGATTTTCGATAAATTTCACGCTAAAATTTACCAAGCAAAAGGTTGCAAAATATTGAAACTTAAATTATTTTCTGTTTATATACACTAAAATCTACCAAAAAAGTGATGGGCCATTAGTTTTAGCTGATCTTCCCTCCTATGACACAACCCTATTGTAATACTCGATGAGGGGCTTTTGTTATACTCGATCAGGGGACTATGTTATACTCGATGAGGGGCCTTTGTTATACTCGATCAGGGTCCTTTGATATACTCGATCAGGTGCCTTTGTTATACTCGATCAGGGGGCTTTGCTATACTCGGTGAGGGGTCTTTGTTATGCTCGATCAGGGGATATGTTATACTCGATCATGGAACTTTGTTATACTCGATGAGGGGGCTTTGTTATACTCGACCAGGCGACTTTGTTATACTCGACCAGGGGACTTTGTTATACTCGATCAGGGGACTTTGTTATACTCGATCAGTGGACTTTGTTATACTCGATCAGCGGACTTTGTTATACTCGATCAGGGGAATTTGTTATACTCGATTAGGGGTCTTTGTTATACTTGATCAGGGGCCTCGATCAGGGGCCTTGATCAGGGGCCTTTGTTATACTCGATCATGGCCTTTGTAATAATCGATGAGGGGCTTTTATTATACTGGATCAGGGTCCTTTGTTATACTCGATCAGGGGCCTTTGTTATACTCGATTAGGGGCCTTTGTTAAAATCGATCAGGGGGCTTCATTATACTCGATCAGGGGCCTTTGTTGTACTCGATTAGGGGCCTTTGTTGTACTCGATCAAGGACCTTTGTTATACTCGATAACAGGTCTTTGTTATACTCGATCAGGGGACTTTGTTATACTCGATCACGGGGCATTGTTATACTCGATCAAGGTAATTTGTTATACTCGATCAGTGGACCTTGTTATACTCGATCACGGGGCATTGTTATACTCGATCAGGGGACTTTATTATATTCGATGAGGGGGCTTAGAAATATTCGAAGAGGGGGCTTTGAAATACTCGATGAGGGGGATTTGAAATACTCGATTAGAGGGCTTTGTTATACTCGATGAGGGGGCTTTGTTATACTCGATTAGGGGACTTTGATATACTCGATCAGTGGACTTTGTCATTCTCGATTAGGGGACTTTGTTATACTCGATCAAGGGCCTTTGTTTTACTCGATCAGGGGACTTTGTTATACTCGATCAGGGGATTTTGTTATACTCGATCAGGGGACTTTGTTATACTCGATGAAGGGGCTTTGTTATACTCGACCAGGGGACGTTGTTATACTCGACCAGGGGACTTTGTTATACTTGATCAGGGGCCTCGATGAGCGGCCTTTGTTTTACTCGATTAGGGGCCTTTGTAATACTCGATGAGGGGCTTTTGTTATTCTCGATTAGGGGACTATGTTATACTCGATCAGGGGTCTTTGTTATACTCTCTCAGGGGCCTATTTTATACTCGATCTGGGGCCTTTGTTATACTCGATGAGGTGACTTTGTTATACTCGACCCGGGGAGTTTGTTATACTCTCGACCAGGGGCCTTTGTTATGCTCGATCAGGGGCCTTTGTAATACTCGATGAGGGGCTTTTGTCATACTCGATCAGGGGACTATGTTATACTCGATCAGGGGCCTTTGTTATACTCGATGAGGGTCCTTTGTTATACTCGATCAGGAGCCTTTGTTATACTCGATCAGGGGGCTCTGCTATACTCGATGAGAGGGCTTTGTTATGCTAGATCAGGGGACTTTGTTATAATCGATCAGCGGACTTTGTTATACTCGATGAAGGGACTTTGTTATACTCGATCCGGGGAATTTTGTATACTCGATCAGGGAACTTTGTTATACTCGATGAGGGGGCTTTGAAATACTCGATGAGGGGGCTTTGTTATACTTGATGAGGGGGCTTTGTTATACTCGATCAGGGGACTTTGTTATACTCGATCAGGGGACATTGTTATACTCGATCAGGGTACTTTGTTATACTCGATGAAGGGATTTTGTTACACTCGATCCGGGGAATTTGTTATACTCGATCAGGGGACTTTGTTATACACGATCAGGGAACTTTCTTATACTCGATCAGGGGACTTTGTTTACTCGATCAGGGGCCTTTGTTGTACTCGATCAGGGGCCTTTGTAATACTCGATCAGGGGCCTTTGTAATACTCGATAAGGGGCTTTTGTTTTACTCGATCAGGGGACTATGTTATACTCGATTAGGGGCGTTTGTTATACTCGATCAGGGGCCTTTGTTAAACTCGATGAGTGGGCTTTGTTATTCTCGATCATTGGGTTTTTTTATACTCGATCAGGGCTTTGTTATACTCGATCAGGGGCCTTTGTTGTACTCGATCAGGGGCCTTTGTTACCTCGATCAGGGTCCTTTGTTATACTCGATTAGGGGCCTTTGTTATACTCGATCAGGGGGCTTTGTTATACTCGAGCAGGGGCCTTTGTTATACTCGATGAGGGGATATGTTATACTCCACCCCAAGGGGGGCTTTGTTATACTCGACCAGGGGACTTTGTTATACTTGATCAGGGGCCTCGATCAGGGGCCTTTGTTATACTCGATCAGGGGCCTTTGTTATTCTCGATCAGGGGCCTTTGTTATACTCGAGCAGGGGGCTTTGTTATACTCGAGCAGGGGCCTTTATTATACTCGATTAGTGGCCTTTGTTCTACTCGATCAGGGGACTTTGTTATACTCGACCAGGGGACTTTGTTATACTTGATCAGGGGACTTTGTTATACTCAATCAGGGGAATTTGTTATACTCGACCAGGGAACTTTGTTATACTCGACCAGAGGACTTTGTTATACCTGATCAGGGGCCTCGATCAGGGGCCTTTGTTATACTCGATCAGGCCCATTGTAATACTCGATGAGAGACATTTGTTATACTCGATCAGGGGACTATGTTATACTCGATCAGGGGCCTTTGTTATTCTCGATCAGGGTCCTTTGTTATACTCGATCAAGGGCCTTTGTTATACTCGATCAGGGGGCTTTGCTATACTCGATGAGGGGGCTTTGTTATGCTCGATTAGGGGATATGTTATACTCGATCAGGTAACTTTGTTATACTCGATGAGGGGGCTTTGTTATTCTCGACCAGGCGACTTTGTTATACTCGACCAGGGGACTTTGTTATACTCGAACAGGGGACTTTGTTATACTCGATCAGTGGACTTTGTTATACTCGATCAGCGGTCTTTGTTATACTCGATCAGGGGAATTTGTTATACTCGATTAGGGGTCTTTGTTATATATGATCAGGGGCCTCGATCAGGGTCCTTTGTTATACTCGATCAGGGGCCTTTGTTATACTCGAGTAGGGGCCTTTGTTAAAATCGATCAGGGGGCTTATCTATACTCGATCAGGGGGCTTCGTTATACTCGATCGGGGGCCTTTGTTGTACTCGATTAGGGGCCTTTGTTGTACTCGATCAGGGACCTTTGTTATACTCGATAACAGGTCTTTGTTATACTCGATCAGGGGACTTTGTTATACTCGATCACGGGGCTTTGTTATACTCGATCAGGGGAAATTGTTATACTCGATCAGTGGACCTTGTTATACTCGATCAGGGGACTTTATTATATTCGATGAGGGGGCTTAGAAATATTCGAAGAGGGGGCTTTGAAATACTCGATGAGGGGGCTTTGAAATGCTCGATCAGGGGGCTTTGTTATACTCGATGAGGGGGCTTTGTTATACTCGATCAGGGGACTTTGATATACTCGATCAGTGGACTTTGTCATTCTCGATTAGGGGACTTTGTTATACTCGATCAGGGCCTTTGTTTTACTCGATCAGGAGACCTTGTTATACTCGATCTAGGGACTTTGTTATACTCGATCAGGGGACTTTGTTATACTCGATCAGGGGAATTTGTTATACTCGATTAGGGGACTTTGTTACACTCGATGAAGGGGCTTTGTTATAATCGACGAGGGGACTTTGTTATATTCGACCAGGGGACTTTGTTATACTCGATTTGTGATCTTTGTTTATACTCGATCAGGGACTTTGTTATACTCGATGAGGGGCCTTTGTTGTACTCGATCAGGCGCCTTTGTTATAGTCGATCAGGGGCCTTGTTATACTCGATCAGGGTCCTTTGTTAAACTCGATCAGGGCCGACTCGGTCAGGGGCCTTTGTTGTACCGATCAGGTCTTTTGATTATACTCGATAAGAGGTCTTTGTTATACTCGATCAGGGGACTTTGTTATACTCGATCAGGGGCCTTTGTTGTACTCGATCAGGTTCCTTTGTTATACTCGATCAGGGGCCTTTGTTGTACTCGATTAGGGGCCTTTGTTGTACTCGATCAGGGGCTTTTGTTATACTCGAAAAAAGGACTTTGTTTTACTCGATCAGGGGACTTTGTTATTCTTGATCACGGGGCTTTGTTATACTCGATCAGGGGAATTTGTTACACTCAATTAGTGGACTTTGTTATACTCGATCAGAGGACTTTGTTGTACTCGATCCTGAGAATTTGTTATACTCGATCAGGGGACTTTGTTATACTCGATGAGGGGGCTTTGAAATACTCGATCAGGGGACTTTGTTGTACTCGATCAGGGGCCTTTGATATACTCGATCAGGGGACATTGTTATACTCGATCAGGGGACTTTGTTATACTTGATGAAGGGACTTTGTTATACTCGATCCGGGGAATTTATTATACTCGATCAGGGGACTTTGTTATACACGATCAGGGGACTTTGTTATACTCGATCAGGGGAGTTTGTTATACTCGATCAGGGGCCTTTGTTGTACTCGATGAGGGGCCTTTGTAATACTCGAACAGGGGCCTTTGTAATACTCGATAAGGGGCCTTTATTATACTCAATCAGGGGACTATGTTATACTCGATTAGGGGCGTTTGTTATACTCGATCAGGGGCCTATATTATACTCGATCAGGGGGCTTTGTTATACTCGACCAGGGGACTTTGTTATACTCGACCAGGGAACTTTGTTATCCTCAACCAGGGGCCTTTCTTATGCTCGATCAGGGGCCTTTGTTATGCTCGATCAGGGATATGTTATACTCGATCAGGGAACTTTGTTATACTCGATGAGGGGGCTTTGTTATACTCGACCAGGGGACTTTGTTTTACTCGACCAGGGTACTTTGTTATACTCGACCAGGGGACTTTGTTATACTCGAGCAGGGGGCTTTGTTATACTCGATCAGGGGCCTTTGTTATACTCGATTAGGGGCCTTTGTTATACTCGATCAGGGGCCTTTGTTATACTCGATCTGGGGCCTTTGTTATACTCGAGCAGGGGGCTTTGTTATACTCGAGCAGGGGCCTTTGTTATACTCGATTAGGGGCCTTTTTTTACTCGATCAGAGGCCTTGGTTATACTCGAAAAGGGGACTTTGTTTTACTCGATCAGGGGACTTTGTTATACTCTACCAGGGGCTTTGTTATACTCGATAATGGCCTTTGTTATATTCGATAATGGCCTTTGTTATACTCGATCCCGGGTCTTTGTTATACTCGATCAGGGGAACTTGTTATACTCGATTAGTGGACTTTGTTATTCTCGATTTGGGATCTTTGTTATACTCGATCAGGGGACTTTGTTATACTCGATCAGGGGCCTTTGTTGAACTCGGTCAGGGGCCTTTGTTATAGTCGATCGGGGGCCTTTGTTATACTCGATTAGGGTCCTTTGTTATACTCGTTCAGGGGCCTTTGTTATACTCGATGAGGGGGCTTTGCTATACCCGATGAGGG
>NW_024738702.1:0-12363 GCF_018991925.1 Homarus americanus | reverse complement strand
TAATAATAATAATAATAATAATAATAATAATGATAATAAGGAACCATAAAGAAATAAAAAAAAAAAGATCATTAGTGAGAAACGATATACGTATGTTGTGTTGTTAATAGCAAGAGAAACAATTGAGACCCCGCAATTGTGTGTAAGTGAGGCAGAAAGTCAGGTCAGCAACCTGGGACTTGGTCACAATTTTTGCAATGCCATATAGCAGCAGGGTCTACCATTACACAACACATTATGCTTCCAATATCTTCCCAGGCGGTAGTACCTCCCTGTTTGGTAGCTGCCTACTACCTACTACCTATTCTATATACACCTGTCTTCAACTTCGTTTTTTCTTGTTTTTTCGTTGGCAAATTCTTCAATGACATTGTCAAAAACTATTTCATCTGTCAATTATCGCTCGATAGACAGTATGGCAAGATTTCTCAACCGCAAGGTGCTCATAGTAGATCTTAAGTAATTCTTGATCAGTTTTAGTTTCGAAAAACTCCTCTCACAGTTAGCAACACTAACAGCAATTGTGAGGAAAATCCTCAGCATTATTACTATATTTGGAACCGAGTTCCCAAGGTTATACTTTTGAATAAACTCCAAAAGTTCAAGGGGGCCTTCTTTCCACGTCTGTATTCTGTCTTTAATAGTTATAGCAGCAACAGCAACAAAATGCTGAAGTCTTTTTCTCTCAACGATGAACTCCTCTTTATCAATGTCGTCGTGATCGTGATCTATTTTACACTCATATTTATCATCCAAAAGATTCAATGGGGTAAGGAAGGCATATTTCTCAGCAAGTTCATGAAGCTGTTGAAATCTCAAAGTTATTTCTTGGATCACTCTGTCCAGCGAAGAAAACATTTCTCTCCTCAATTCAATGTCGTATGGCAATTCAGCATCTCGTGATCCTTCACTTTTGGGGGGCGGCACTTTTGGGTCTGCTCATCACCCATATCTGCAGCTACTGGAGACGTTAATCCTTCCCTTTGTATCGGCGGCAAGTTAATCCTCGTCGTGTCTGACCTAACACCTGACCCACACCACATGAGCTCACTGGCGTACTTGTTTGAAGTTGTTTCCTTAATCCTCAACAGGTTACAGGTTGTGTGTGTGGCGGGGGGCCTCATAGCAAGGGTGTAGCTCATGACGTGGCCGTGATGATGTGGGTCAGGTGTTAGGTCAGACACGACAAGGATTAACTTGCCGCCGATACAAAGGGATGGATTAACGTCTCCAGTAGCTGCAGATATGGGTGATGAGCAGACCCAAAAGTGCCGCCCGGGGCGGACCGCCACCCTCCCCCCCCCTAGCAACGCTAGTGGACCTTCCCTCAGGCTGTTGCTGCTACTGAAGCTGAGAAACCGCTCAGAGAGTTTTGGAAGGACTACAACATTTTGAAATGTATAAAGAACAGCATGGGATGAGGTTACAGGTCAGTGCATGAATGGAATATGGAAGAAGTCCTGAAAAGATATGTGAACAGTTTCAAAGAATTTAATGAAGATGAAGTAATTTCTGAGATTAGTAACAAGATGGTGGAGTTGGCTAAACAGCTTAAGTTAGAAATTTATAATTTTTTTTTCTTTATTATTATATATTGGGCACTCCCCTACAGTCTTGTGCAAGGTGAAGCGCAGAAGCGTTTACAGTGCCCAACAGGGCAGCATGCTAAGTTCATGCTTGCCTTTATGTCTCATGAGTTAAGGGCGTAGAAGCCTGAAGAGTCAAGGGCATAGACGCCTGGAGAGTCAATGATTTTATGTCATCAAGTTATTGGAAGCTCCAACAACTTGTCCATGAATACGAATTCGCAACTTTCGATTTACAGCAGGTACCTACTGTGCTGCTAGGTGAACAGGGACTAATGGGGGCTAGGAAGTATGTCCAAACAACTTCCACCGGCCCGGGAATCGAACCCGTGACATCTCGCTTGCGAAGGCAAGAGCGGTACCACTCTACCACCAGCTCCCCCGAAATTGATAATGAATATGTTGAGCAGTTGGTTGAAAGTGTAGCAGAAGAGCTAAGTAACGAGGATCTTATTAAACTGGAGGCACAGAAAATTGCAGAGGAAGAAGAGAGTCAAATGTAGAAGAAGAATCTGCACTCCCAAAAAAAGTTTCAGTGAAACAAATGACAGAGGCATTTGTTACTATTAATAAGGGGATGAAAATTTTTGAAGAAATGGATGAAAATGTTTAGCGTTTTGCCAAAGTTGACAGATTGACCCAAGATGCACTTGCTTGATACAGGGAGATTTACAATGAAAAGAAAAGGCAAACTGTGCAGTCTAAATTGGACAAATATTTTAAGAAGTCCCCCACTGCTGCCTCTTCACTCCCTCAAGATGATCCAATACCTTCAACCAACAAGTACATTAACCTATCTGAAGAAAGCAGCATTGATGACCCACCCAGCCCTGTCTCCTGCTCTGCTTCAGCCAATTAATGTAGTCTCCATGTTTAATTAAAAAATTATTGAGGCCCCGTGTGCATTCAGCTGACTACATTAAAGGTGAGTGCACAGTAACACTTTATTCATTATTGATTACTTTTACTGAACTGTATTTCATTTTAGATTTTCTATGTATGATAATTATTTAATGTCTTTGCCTCCAGGTGTAGTGTTACTCCCTACCAAACGTTCCTAACTCATGTGGCACCTTGGCACTCTCACGTGGCACTGTGGCACTCTCGGGAACTGAGTGATAAGGTTGTTTCCTATTGGTTGTTTTAGTCAATATTTGTCTATAAATGATAACAAGAGCTGTCATCAAGGTTTATAATGAGGTGGTGGGGAGGGAGAAGGAGGAGGAGGTGGTGGTGGAGGAGAGGGAGGAGGTGGTGGGGAGGGAGAAGGAAGGAGAGGGAGAGAAGGTGGCAGGGAGGGAGGGAAGTGTAATCCTCCTAACCCAACCTAAGTCTGGTGGACCGAGAAAGACTACCCCATCGGACGATGAAAGACTCATGGCGACACAGCCTCCCATGACAGTCACCATTAAAAACAGCTTCAAGTTGACGTTTCTGCAGGAACTGTGAGAAGGAGGTTACATGAGGCCGGGATACACCACAGGACTCAGGCAATTAAGGAAAGGTTAGATCGCCATCGTACTACTAGCCTCCAGTTTACCGGCAATACGAGGGTGAAGACAGACTTTTGGGGTCAGGTGATCTTAGATGAGATGACCTTAGCATCCACCACCCAGGGTCCTCTCCACTGTGGCGGCCAAACACCAGGTTATCAACGTCACAACATCAACAAGGTGGCAAGAAGCGAATCATGTGACAGTCAATGTTTGGGGCTTGTTAAACACAGACAGCATCATGGGTGAACTAACTCAGATTAAAGGAAGATTTAGCTCTGAAAAGTATTTGGATATTTTGGAATGTGGTGATCTCAGTCACTGTCTATGCTTTACTATATCCAGAGTTAATAATATTCAAGGAGGTGTGAATAATGATATCCTATTCCTCTTAATTATGGTCTATAAGGATATAATATGTATTTGTATTTATAAATTCCTGATTATAACTACAGTATTGCCCCGCTTTACACGGTTTCACTTTCCGCGATTTCTCATTTACGCGGTACCTCGCCAGAACCGGACTTTCACTTTCCGCAGTGCATCTACTCATATACGTGGTGAAGTATATATTTTTTTTTATTTAGCTCATAAAATTCATACAAATTACCCAGCCAGAATATAATTTACATTGTTGGAATTCTTACAATATGATGATCATTTTGAATATAAACATCATGGATTTTGCATTAGACATACAAATTTTAGATCTAATGTAATAATTTGGTTTACACAAAGCAAATATTTTATCTTTTGTGCAAAATATATGAAGTTTACATTCAAAATATTCCCTGACCTGCAAGGAATCCAGAAATGTCAATTATATTATCCTAACTTTAGTCTGAGGTATTATTTATTACCAAACGTTAAAATCTAGTGTTTTCACCCATACCATCATAAAATTAAGATGTTATTTTTAATACAACATAGGTATTGTGTCGGAAAAAGTGGAGTTTGGGGGTCGGGCCAATCTCTATTGGAATTAATCCCATATGTTCTGTTGTTCACTTTACGCGGTACCCCGTGGGTTCAATTAACCGCGTAAATCGGGGTACTGTTGTATGTAAAGTACTTGAGAGTATTATCAGAGATGCTGCGATGGAACATCTAATACGAAACAACCTTGTAAAGGATTGCCATCACGGTTTTATGCAGGGGCGCTCCTGCTTAACACAATTGCTCAAGGTATTGGATATTTGGACCCATATTCTGGAACAGGCTGGTAATATAGACAATATTTACATAGATTTTGCCAAGGCTTTCGACAGTGTACCCCACGAAAGGCTAACAATCAAACTGGAAGGGTACGGAATTCGGGGAAATGTCCTAGCATGGATAGAAGATTTTCTACATGACCCCAAGCAGTGTATTGGGCCTGTTGTTGTTTGTTTCATAAATGACATGCCTGACGTTGTACACTCCTCCATAAGCAATTAAAATTCTCCAATAAGTATGAGTGTACAAAACACAGTATTACAGACCTGACATTGCAGCACAAAATAAGTTGAAAGAGTCTATATATTTTCACAAGAAAAGAAAAGAAAAAATCATAAATGTTTGAATATGAAAAAATATTTAATTTTCTCCATTTAGTGCAAAAAAATAGTTAACAGAGAGGGAAGGTGAGAGACAAGGTGAGAGAGAGAGAGAAGGTTAGAGAGGTGAGAGAGAGGTTAGAGAGAAGGTGAGAGAGAAGCATTCTCTAAGTTACATAAATTAGCTTTTAAATTCCTTTTTTATTGTTTAATTTTATCTTTTATTTAGATTTTATTTGCATTAAGAAATTAAAAATACTCTATTTTATGATATTTTAAACCTTTTATATTTTTGGATCACCTGAAGAGTTTCCACCAAGACGTGTGGAATGCTATCATTATTCTTCACTACACCACAGTCATCATTGTACTCTAATTGGAATTTGTTTTTTTCAAGTAAAACAATTTAAAAAATAATATTCGTGTGAATATAATCAAATAAATCAGTACTTGTTCCATAAAATGTAATAAAGAACAAAGAAAACAATTAAACAAAAACAAAATTTTATTAATGTTTTACAATTTATTATATTTGGGTTGACGCGACTGATCATCAATTGTATCAGTAATGGTCGTGGAACCGCGGTGCCTGACGACTGCGGCATCGTAGCTCTGAGCAGTTGTGACAGAGGCCTTGGAATCGCGGCTCTTCGCGGAACCGCCGCTCTTCATAGAACCGCTCGTCACGGCGCTTGTGGAACCGCTGCTCCTCGTGGCGCCTGTGGAACTGTTGCTCCTCGTGGCGCCTGTGGAACTGTTGCTCCTCGTGGCGGCTGTGGTCCTCATGCCTGTGGTCCTCGTGGCGCCTGTGAGGTTCCCGGCAGGGTGTAGCTGGTGGTAGCATGTGGGTTATGGTCTGTGGTCTGGAGGACACCATCTCCAAATTAACAGAGATGATGAACTGATCAGGGACCCAAATCACAGCCTTAGGTGGGTACTCCTCAGCGTCCATGGTGGGGTCGTATTCAAGGATCACCCTGGGGTTAAGCCACTCCAGGTGATTATTGGGTATGAACACCAATAAGGCATCTTGACCCTTACCTTCAACAATTGCAAAGCGCATGATGGTGATGGTTGGTTTCTTTGTAATGTCTGGTGAGGTCAATTTCAAAATTCCGGAATTGGTTCAGTTTTAAACTAATATGGTTGGAATTTTACAATATTTGAATTAATATTGAGGACATGAAGTACTAGTGTAGTGAAGATGTACTAGTGTAGTGAAGATGTACGAGTGTAGTGAAGATGTACTAGTGTAGTGAACATGTACTAGTGCAGTGAAGATGTACTAGTGTAGGGAACATGTACTAGTGTTGTAGTGAAGATGTACTAGTGTTGTAGTGAAGATGTACTAGTGTAGTGAACATGTACTAGTGTAGTGAAGATGTACTAGTGTTGTAGTGAAGATGTACGAGTGTAGTGAAGATGTACTAGTGTTGTAGTGAACATGTACTAGTGTAGTGAAGATGTACTAGTGTAGTGAACATGTACTAGTGTTGTAGTGAAGATGTACGAGTGTAGTGAAGATGTACTAGTGTAGTGAAGATGTACTAGTGCAGTGAACATGTACTAGTGTTGTAGTGAAGATGTACGAGTGTAGTGAAGATGTACTAGTGTAGTGAACATGTACTAGTGTAGTGAAGATGTACTAGTGTTGTAGTGAAGATGTACGAGTGTAGTGAAGATGTACTAGTGTTGTAGTGAACATGTCCTAGTGTAGTGAAGATGTACTAGTGTTGTAGTGAAGATGTACGAGTGTAGTGAAGATGTACTAGTGTTGTAGTGAAGATGTACGAGTGTAGTGAAGATGTACTAGTGTAGTGAACATGTACTAGTGTAGTGAAGATGTACTAGTGTTGTAGTGAAGATGTACGAGTGTAGTGAAGATGTACTAGTGTTGTAGTGAACATGTACTAGTGTAGTGAACATGTACTAGTGTAGTGAAGATGTACTAGTGTTGTAGTGAACATGAAATAGTGTAGTGAAGATGTACTAGTGTAGTGAAGATGTACTAATGTAGTGAAGATGTACTAGTGTTGTAGTGAAGATGTACTAGTTTAGTGAAGATGTACTAGTGTTGTAGTGAAGATGTACTAGTGTAGTGAAGATGTACTAGTGTTGTAGTGAACATGAAATAGTGTAGTGAAGATGTACTATTGTTGTAGTGAAGATGTACTAGTGTAGTGATGATGTACTAGTGTAGTGAAGATGTACTAGTGTAGTGAAGATGTACTAGTGTAGTGAAGATGTACTAGTGTAGTGAAGATGTACTAGTGTAGTGAAGATGTACTAGTGTTGTAGTGAACTAGTGTAGTGAAGATGTACTAGTGTAGTGAAGATGTACTAGTGTAGTGAAGTGTACTAGTGTAGAGAAGATGTACTAGTGTAGTGAAGCTGTACTAGTGTAGTGAGGGCGCTCTCCTACGCCTCCCTGGTTGGACACGAACTGTTATGGCTGACGGAAGAGCTTCAGCGAGCAGGTCGCTTATTAAATTCCTGAATTGGGTGGTGGATACAGCAGACACAGCAATGTAGCCCAGGGTACTGCAGGAGGACTGTTGTCGGATTTGGAGCTGTCCAGCAGCAGTGAATGTGAAGAACAAGAGCCGTTTAAAGTTGTTAATACGAAAAGAAGAATAAAAGGAGGAATAGAGAAGGTACAAGTAGTGAAGATAATATTTCCCTCTTGGTGGATAAGAGAAAGAAAATTGATGGTGTGAGTCATTCTTCAACCATGATCAGTACGAGTTTAAACCCCATTGATGCTGTAGACTGCAGCAACTCATCAAGGAGGCCACGTCTTTACTTCCCCAAGAATAATGGCCTGGATTTTCATGATGAGGTAAAGTGGTCAGTTAGACTCGCTAAGTGCCATCAAGTGCTCTTTAAAGAAGGTAAACATATTCCTTATATAACTATGAAGGATGAGGCAGCAGTTAGATATTTAACTACAGAAGGATTTGAGAATGTAGTGATGGAAAAGCCTGTGGAGTCCATTGGGAAATGTATGAAGATCATTCTTTTTGATTATCCTGTTTACCTCGACCCCGTGGATGTGTTGGCTGACGATAGATTTTTTGGGGCCAAGAGACGTGTAATTAAAATTGATGGAGAACTAGTACCTATGCCACAGCTAATTGCGCTAATCAAAGGTCCAGCGCCAGAGAAGGTCTTTGTGAGATGTGTGGGATATAAACGGGTTGCTGTCTACAACGAATCTCCAGTAATATGTTATAAGTGTTACAAGTGGGGGCATATGGCGTGGAAATGCCATAATGATTTTCGGTGTAGATTCTGTGGAAAAATGCTTGAATCTAAGGTATGTGGAGATAAAATTAAGGCAAAGAAGAAAATTACACCAAAATGCTGTAATTGCGGGGGGGGGGTTCACAATGCCAGCTCGTGGGTGTGTCCTAAAAAACCGAAAGTTCAGCAATTGCAATCACGAGCTCAGTCCACTAATGAAGAGGATAAAGGTGATGCTGTAAGGAGCGATGTTGCAGGGACACCAAGTGCTGTAAATGTGTGGGAAAAGCGTATGGAAACACGAAATGCAGCAGCACAGAAGGACATAGGTAACGGGGACAATAACCTTACAGCCCCTAACATTCTAGTAGAACTCTGTAAGGAGATTGGTGAGCTCAAACAAGCAGTATTGGATATCAAGAAATGCTTGGTGAATCTTGTGCCATATAGTGATGTTGCTCTTGTTAATAAAGATAGTTCAAAAGAAAATGAAACATTAGTAGAGATGGAATCAAATATTGTGGATAGCAATCTAGAGCAAAATAGTAATCATAGTGAGTTAGGAAATAGAGTTGGTTCGGTTTCTAAAGAGAATGTTGTAAACAAGGAAATGCTTGGTGGCCTGACGAACATTCTTGACTCTGTTTTGGAATAAATGGAAAATACAAGGAACGACGTCAAAAAGAATGTTCTTATTTCGGTGAAGAATATGAGGGGGGAAATTTATTCTAATGTATCATAATGTCAGCTTAATTTCCTGGAATGTTAATAGTTTGAAAAAAAGGCTAACGGATCTTCATGCATATGTTCATTCTAGTAGTATTGATGTCATAGCTTTGCAAGAGGTTGAGACAAATGGAATATCATTGCAACTAAGAGGTTATCAAAGTTTTGAATTACCAGCTGATCTGACTAAATTGTAGAGGTGTGACGACTTATATCAAAGATGACATTCCAGCATCACTTCATTCCGCTCAAAAAATAAACGGTACCGAGTATTTGTGTGTTAGTATTACGCTTCAAGATGCTACACTGTTCACTATTAATGCTTATGTGCATGCGGATTCATTGATGATCTGCCGGACATTATTTTTGCTGATGATTGTTTACTAATTGGTGATTTGAACGCTAGGCACATCAATCTTGGCAGTAGAGGTTCTCAAAATCACAATGGAATGGTTCTGAAAAATATCTTAGACTCTATAGAAGATGCTAGGGTCCTTGGAGCTGGTGAGCCGACACATGTTAAAGGGGGTAGACTTGATTATGCAATACTTTTTAATATGTTAGATGTTCAAGCAAATTTGGATATTGTGGATACGCTTTTGAGTGATCACTTTGCAATTAAAGTGAAGCCTCATTTGAACACAAATTTTTATGTTAACAGTAGGAAAAGGTATACAATAACAGTAGGCCAACAAAGTGAATTTGTAGCAAAAGTCGGCGAGTGGTATAAAGAGTACAAAAAGCTTGGAATTAAAGATGAAAACATATTTTACGATGATTGTTAGGAGTGATTGATTCCGTTTTGAATAAGCCAAGGAAACAGTATGGAAATACCACAAACCCTAAACCGAGGTATTATAATGATAAGATTGTAAAGGGGTGGAATAAGTTACTGAGGAAATGTCATAGTAAGTGGAGTAAAGATCTCAGCAATGAGAAAAAACCGGGAAACTCTGATTGAAGTGGCAGAGTGTACAACAGAGTTAAACCAGAAAGCCAGAAGTATGTATTGGAGTGGTTTTTTGAGAGAGATCGCTCAATCAAAATCTTTGAATCAGGTTTGGGATGGTGTGAATAGGGTAAGAGGAGTCAAGAAGAAATTTAATGTTCATCCCAATCCAAACGCCAAAGATAATGAACTAATGAATAAGTGGGCGTATGCATCTAATTATGAGTGTCTCAAATGTAATGTCCAGATTTGCTTGAGGAATTCAAGATCTTTGAGGCAAAGGTTGGTGAATATCCAAAGTTCTGTAAGTGAGGAAACCTGTGTTCCTTTTATTAAGGAGGAAATTCTGAATGCTGTAAAGAAAGGGAAGTCTAGTGCTCCTGGCAGGGATGGTCTAACTTATGATGCTATCAATTATCTTATAAGTAAGGAGTACAACCCAATTCTAGATCTCTTTAATTTGTCATGTGAAAATGGAAGACTGCCAGTGAAATGGAAAATGGCACTCATTGTTCCTGTGCCTAAGGGTGATAGTGATCAAAGACCCATATCCTTTACATCTTGTCTATCTACAATGATGGAGCGAATGGTATTAATTCAACTTCAATTTCAATTGTTTATTCCTTGATAGAGGAAGCGGGATCCTAGTGCTGTCATTAGGTACCCCTGTACAATGACACCAGAAGCATCTGGCAAGTGTGACAAGTATATCCAGTATAAATATTATAAAGGGGCTTACTAAAGCCTAAGGAAGGAAGGATATTCCTTTAGCACATAATCAATATTATTTACAAAATATCTGGCCAGTATGGGGAGGATCATATTAAATATATTGTATACAATGATGGTCTCTTGTCTAGTAATGTGTTTGGATTTTTAAAGGGTAAAAGCACTACACATTGTGTGATTATATGTCTTAGGAATGCTAATGTCAACTGCAGACTGTTTGTAGACCTTAAAAGTGCCTTTCATACGGCAAATAAGGAAGTGATCTTAGAAAGTCTTGTATAAAAGGGAAATTATTGATGTGGATTACAGATTACTTAACTAACAGAAAAGTGAGTGTCTGGTTTCAAGGTCATGAATCGGAAGAAAAAAGTCTAGGGTTGGGTACCCCACAAGGTGGCGTTCTTAGCCCTATGCTTTTTAATATTCTTATGGACAGAATAGCTAATTACAAATTTCAGGGCGAGTCCCAAGTATGTATTTATGCTGATGACATTCTGATCTGATGTAAGAATGAGGAAGATATGTCTAGGGTCATTAATCAGCTGCAGTATCTTTGTCTCTCCTTGGGACTGGTCATTAATTAAAATAAAACCAAATCTCAGTGAAGGGCAGTAAATGGAAAAGAATTTTGGCTAAATGGAATAAAATTGCAAATAGTATCCAGTTACAAATATCTGTGAATGTTTGCGGATGTAAATAATAATGTTAAGGATCAAATCACTTATGTCAAAAATATATGTACAGCGAGGCTAAAACCTCTGAAAGTTTTGTCAAATAGAGCAAATGGTGTTGGTATACCAGTTTTAAGATCTATGTACGTACTTGAGTACAGTTAGGAGTATCATTGATTATTCAGCTCCAGTTCTAGCTTCTTACTCAGGAAAAGATCTTAGGCTATTAGAGCTTATTCAGAATGAAGCAATGAGGATTGTGCTTGGTTGTCCAAAGACGACAAGAATAGAGATTATGAGGATGGAGCTAAATGTCCTGAGCATAATACAGTACACAGAATTAGGGAGTTGACTGTCATTTCTACTCTAAGGCTTATTAGGCGTGGTGATGGGTATCTGAAGTCTGCTGTTGATAAATTTACTAATGCAATTACTAGTAATTTTAAGATGAATACTTATACTAAAAAACTTTGTCAGATGTTGTGTGAATATATTATTGTAGATTTGTGTGAACCATTGCCAAACAAAGTTTATTTGAAACCTTGGTTCATGGAGAGTGTATCTGTGAGAACTAATAAGCTAGAGTTAGAAAAAAAAGAATGTAATCCTTTTGAGTTACGGCAAATATTCCTTGAGAAAATATCTGAGTACAGTATACATAAATATATATATTATATATATAGAAATATATATATATATATATATATATATATATATATATATATATATATATATATATATATATATATATATATATATATATATATATATATATATATATATATATATATATATATATATATATATATATATATATATATATATATATATATATATATATATATATATGTATATATATATATATATATATATATGAATATGTATGTATATATATATATATATATATATATATATATACAGTATATATATATATATATATATATATATATATATATATATATATATATATATATATATATATATATATATATATATATATATATGTAACCGGTTTGGAATTTGCTGGACTTTAATTTCTCACTTGACTTGGGGTTTATTAAAAATTAATAGATGGTAATGGCAGTGGAAGCGCCCCTTTGAGAAAATCCCGAACCAGCACAAGAACACTTAAATCTACAACACAAAATGAACTGTCCGTGACCCGTGGAAGGATAGCGTCTGTGACTGGGATGAATGAGACACACTGTAAAATTTAGACACTTATATTCCCTCCAACACTACAAACACAATCAAATAATGGTACACCAATATGCGCACCTCTTAACTTAAACTTTAAACACTACTCTGGGGAATAAAAGTTATACATGACATAGAAATTATTAGAAACACAGGCAACAATAAATTTGAAGTATTAAGAAATGTTGCTCGCCCACATGAACAGGCCTTAAGGCTTTCAGCAAAATAATATCA
>NW_024738701.1:0-13422 GCF_018991925.1 Homarus americanus | reverse complement strand
AGAACTGGGATTTATAATGTTGGGGTGACTTCAGTACGACTGACGAAGTCAACAACCCACAAAAAAAACATTCTGACAATATAGAGACCACTACTAATAGTTGATCTTCAAAAAGCATCCCGACAAACCAGCTGAGCAACTGCCTCCCCCGCCCAAAACTGTATAATTCAACAAATCAACCTAACAACGGGAAAGCCAATAATATTCAATTGAAGCAATATTCTGGAACTAGATTTCCTACAAATCCATTCTAACTACTGGTCTCCTCTGCCTCACAGGGAATCTACTTGCAGGTTGACCTTCCACATTTCCGTCATCACTGTCCTCATCTGTTTCGTCTGACCCCGAGGAAGAATCACAGGGTGGAAGGAAGGACTCATTCAGCTGAACAAACATGTCTCTACTTACATACCTCTTTACTTTCTCAGCCGCTCTCTTTATTACCTCACTTTCATCCAAGGGGTTAGTCAACTCATATGCGGCACCATCTCGTATAATTTCTGTTATAGTGTACGGACCCTTCCACTTGGTATTCAACTTCCTACTGGTCCCAGGGTTGGGCCATTCATTCCTCACCCATACTGTTTCTCCTAACTGCATAGTTTGGTTCGTTCTTGATCTATTTGCTCTCTCTCTGGTCTCTCGCGACATCCTGGCAGACACCTCTTTTATCAACCTATGGGCTTCCTTCAACTCGTGACTGCTCTCACTCTCTATTATAGGTAAGTCAATTCCTACTTGTCTTTGTACATGCCTTGAAAAGAAAGCAAAATGAGGCTGTACTCCAGTTGTGGCATGGACAGACGTGTTCAGAGCCGACTGCACGGGACTGAGAAATTTTGGCCACTGCAGTGGATTATCTTCACACATGATGGCAAGTGTTGTTTTAAAGGTCCTGTGCATTCTCTCTGTGACACTATTACCTCTAGGGTGGTAAGGCAATGTAAAATAGTTCTTAATGCCAGTTACGTTACATAGTTCTCTAAATTGTGTTGCGGTAAATTCCCCTCCATTATCTGCAATGACTACTCCAGGGCTACCGAAGACATGAATGAATTTACTAAATTCCCTGGTCACTTCCTGAGTGGATTTGGTTCTCAATGGGTAGAAATTGACAAACCTAGAATAGTGATCTATGACGGTCAACACATAGCGATACCCCTTCGCACTATTATGTAAGTCTGTCAAGTCCACAGATACCCTCTCCAAAGGTTTAGTTACTTCTGACATCCCCTGCCATTGCTGTTCTAACCCCTTCGTCCCTTTGAACCTTTGACACACTTCACATGATTCTACAAATTTCACACAGTCTCTGCGATAATTTGGCCAATAGAAAAGGCCTTCTACTCTGGCTATAGTCTTCCACTGTCCTAAGTGACCTGAGGCCTCTCTGTTATGTGCCCACTCTAGTGCTGCTTTACGCAAATGATCAGGTATTACAAGGCAGTACAGCAATGCTTTGTCAATTTGTTCCTTTACTAAATACAATACCCCCTCCGCGACTTCAAATTTGTCAATAGTCGTCTTTGGATATTTATGTTTGGGTACCTGTCCTCCTTCTAAATAACTAGCCAGTGTTTCCCACCTCTCGTCTTTTCTTTGTTCTATTCCTAACTGCCGAGGCGTTAAACCATCTAGCTGAGGGAGCTGACCTACCATCCTACCCCTGGCTACTTTCCTTAGGGCCCCTACCGGCCTACTCAATGCGTCCGCGACTAGATTTGCCTTTCCAGGTTTGTACTCTATCTTATATATGTAATCCCTCATTTCCAACATCCATCTATTCATTCTTTGACTTTTAGTTTTCTTGTTAAAAACAGACGTTAACGGCTGGTGGTCAGTCTTGATGGTGAATTGGGAACCCCACAGAAAATGATGGAAAAATCTACAGGCTAACACTATCCCCAATGCTTCTTGGTCGGTGGTGGAATACCGTGTTTCCGCGGGCTTTAGCTTCCGAGAGAAATACCCAACAGGACGCAAAGAACCGTCATCCTGTAATTGATTTAGTGAGGCTCCTACACAGAAATTACTAGCGTCACTGTGTAGCTCAAATGGTTTATCCATGTCCACTTTTACTAGTACTGGAAAGGAAGCTAATGTCCGCTTTAACGTGTCAAAAGCTGTCTGGCATTCAGCTGTCCAGGCAAAGGCAGCTTGGTTCTTAGTGAGTTCTGTGATAGGATATGCAATCTTAGCAAAATTTGAAACATGCTTACGATAAAACCCGCACATCCCTAAAAATTGTCGGACTTGTTTGACATTAGTGGGTGGTTTACAGTCTGTTACTGCTTTTACATTCTCTGGATCCGGCTCAATGCCTTTCTCTGAAACGATATGTCCTAAGAATTTTACTTGTCTCTGACCAAACTGACATTTAGATAGGTTTAATTTGATTCCCATATTTACAAACCTGTCAAATACTTTAGCCAATCGGCCCATGAGGGTATTGAAATCAGGAGCCCACACTATGACATCATCTAGATAGTTCCTGACCCAATCTTCTTCTGCTAAAGGAGCTAAGACCCTGTTGACTTCCCTCGTAAAAACGGCTGGGCTGGCTGACAAACCAAAAGGGAGGCGTTTGAACCGCCATAAATTATACCCATCACTGAAGGTGGTTATATCTCTACTGTGGGGGTCAAGAATTACCTGATAGTAAGCATCCTTCAAATCTAAGGTGGCATAATATTTATTTCCGGCAGCCTTCTCAACTAATTCATCCAATCTTGGCAAAGGTTGTATATCTATTTTCAGGTGTTTGTTGACTGCTCGGAAATCAAGGCACATACGTTTCGACCCATTAGGTTTAGTTACTAACACGATAGGTGATAGCCAGACAGCGGTTGATGGTTCAATGATGTCCCTATCTCTCATGTCTCTCATCATTTCTTTAATAGTACCCTTGGCTTTCTCGGGATACCTATACTGAGGTCCTCTTACAGGTTGTTCATTAACCAATGGGATGTTAGCTGGCAAACCCTTAATGGTGCCTATTTCATTTGGACCTAATACAAACAACGCATCATGATTCATTACCACCTGTTGCAACTGTGTCCGCATGTCCCTATCTAAGTGCGGCCATTTCTGGGTCCTAATTAACTCTTTTAATTTGTCCTGTCTAGTTACCCCACGTGTCACTTCATCACAGTCTGGTACCATAGAATTTAGTACTTCCTGAGCTCGTCTAATTTTGTGGACTGGGGAATTTTCCATACCCCTACAAAGTAAGCATTGAGTTGGGAATTTCACATCATGCGTCAGTCTTAAGGGGATTTTGTTAGACCTCTTATCATCTTCTCTCTGTAGGGCCAGGTGATGTGGTGAGCACAGGGGTATGTCTACAGACCGGCCTACCTCACCTAACTCTTCATAAATGTGTGAGATAGTTCCGAGATTATTCCCTTCATCATCAAAGTAACAGAATTCCTCATCATTAACTACTTCATATTCACCTAAAACCGCACCCGGACTCAAACAAACTGGCTGCTCTGAAACATTACTCATAGGAACATAAACGCAGGAATCATCTTGGACTATCACACACATATCCGGGTGTTGTTTCAGCCCCTTATGCGTAAATCTAATACTTATGGTCTGACCTACCCCTACCTTCACTTTAACTGGCCTAATCTGAGAACTGTGCCCACTTATTCTAGTCTTCCTATCAATGTGTAAGCTAGTTAGCTCCTTGGGGGAAGATACGATCGAAGCCTTCGTGAACTGTTTGACTTTGACAACCGTTCGCAACTTTCCTCCATGACTTGGTGTCCAATAAACTTGTTTATGACCCCCCAACTGAACTGATTTTTTTCGTGATGCCACCAAACTCCAAATCTGCCTAAAATGTCTGCTCCCAATAATACATCAGTATCCAACATGTTATCTTCCACTATTACGGTTTGGTGACGGATTCTTTTCCTACGGGACAACTGTACACTGATGACAACAGTGCCTAGGGTCTTAAACTCTTCCCCGTTAATAGCTACATATCTTTGGGTACAAGGCCTAATGGGCCCCACCTTCAAGGCACTAACCAAGCTATCTTTAATGATAGTAGCTTCACTACCCGTATCAACCAATGCTAGACAAGTATGTCCACATATAGGTAACTTAATACATGGAGAACTGCGTGGGAACGGCTGTCGTGGTCATTGGCCCGAATGGGGATTCCTAGCTTGGCGTCCTGGACAAGTGGCGAAATAACTCTTACAGTTCATCCTCAGGCACGCGTAACATGAACCTGGTCTGGGTCTGGAGGGGCAATTATGCGGACTATGGGTATCCTTCCTACAATATCCGCACCATTCATTTCCTGTCCAACCTTGAGTGTTATTTTCCTTCCCCCTCGTGCTCCGACCCGGTCTTCCGTCCGTCTCGTTCCTACGATAGTCCCCCTGGGCTCTATAAGCCTCTGGTACTGGTCCCTGGCGGGTCTGTCTAACATGTTGTTGTCCCCTGCCCTGTGATCTCAAATACCAGTCCCTACACTTTGTCAACTCATTCAAAAAAGGCTCTAAGGATATGCCTAACTGGTTGTATCTTCTTAACTCTCTCTGCATTTGCCCTGGCAATCCCGTATACAATACATCTTTCATCAGCTGATCCTTCCCTTGTATCACTTCAAACTTGCTCTCTATGGCTGCCAGCTTATACTTCATTCGTTCCACACATATTCCCGGCTCGTCCTCTACATGATATTCTTCTCTCATAAAACTTTCCCATGCCTTACTCAGAGTATTCTGGCCTGTGTCGAACTTTGTCAAAGCTTGCTTAAGGGTGTTCCAATCCCACATCTTCTTGCTATCCAATTCCTGTAGAACCCTCTGTTCTACGGAATACTCCATTCGGCTTAGAGCCGCTTCTACCCTATGGCCATCCTGCTTCAGTAACCACTCTACCTGTCTACAAAAAGTTCTAATATGGCTCTCAGAATCCGGCCCTGTTAGTGTTTCCAATGATAACGTTCTAACATAACTAAGGTTGAACACGGCTGTTTCCCTATCATCCCTCTTGGCCATGTCCGTTAGTTTGGGCAGAACCCCTGGATCAACTCTAAGGCTACCTGGGTGTGTGGTATCGTTCCCTGATTGTGGTACAGAGTGGGCACTTTCTGCCGGTGGGTCAGTTGGGTTTGTGTCCCTACCTACACCATACCCTAGATCAGTGTCTTGGTTCTTTGCATGCTGGAGTTCTTGTTTTAGTTCCTGGAGTTCTTGTTTTAGTTCCTTAACCTGTGTCTGTGATTCTTCTAACGCCGAGTATTGTCTTGCGTTGATCAGCAAAGCCTCTTCCAATCTCTCTACCAATGTGTCCCCAACTATGGTACTTCCCTGTTCTACTGACTCAGCCATTTTGACCTAAAGTGCTACCTCTCGGCCCAAGACAAATACGAACCGCTTAACACAACTACTCTCCTGTACTACTACAACCTTAATTGATCAATGGTATAATACAACACTATGCAACCTCTTAACATGGCACCAAAAATTATAACTCACATCAACTGGAGACCGAAAGTCCTATGGTATTCCATAGGTGAACCACTTGAGACACTTCTCAGACACAGTGTGGACTCCCTTACCTCAACGTCACCAAAGTTAATCCACAACTTCTGCAAGTATTAATACATATTAACACTGGATAAAACACAAACACAAACACAAAACACACAATGACACACATGACTTCAGTACTGTATAAATTTTCAAAAATTCTTCTTACATTTCTGTACTCAAATCAATGTTATTCACCTGCAAGTATCACTCAAAAATCAGATTATCCATCATTAAAATACTTGTCTATACTTGCAACTTTAAATCACAACTTCAATTCCCTCGGATTTGATCAATGATTAAAAACCATCCCACCGCTATAGCCACCAATTTATACTGCCAGATCTGGGGTCACTAAATCTAAGGGGATAACTTAACTCTAATCTTAATTTCTAAGGGTCGCTGCCACCAGACCCCCTCTGGACAGCATGTAGCTCGTTAGGTAGCGGGCAGAGTGAACTAGGCATTGGGTTAGGTTTTCCATTGATCAGATCGATAAGGGTAAAGAAGGGTGAAACCATAACATGTCTTCATTGATTTATTTCTTATAAAACACACTGGTAAAAAAAACATACATGAACTGGCCTTCCTCAGAAGAACAACGGAATTTTGGTTACCCAACTGGGCCCCAGACTCCTACATTACTGGCGGGTCATCCACCCACTTATTGCACAACAATCGGTGAACGCCGTATCTCGGTCGTTCCTTCTTACAATATCCCTTAACACATCAGACTGTTCCACTGGTGTGGCTTGTAGCACCGTCGGTTATCATACATAGTAGCACCATCGCAACACACCTGTTACACTCCATACCTGCAAGTATGTGACTCCTTGTGACTTTTAGGTCTACACAACGGGCCCCTCGTTCGCACACCGCCCTCGGTGGGTAAGGACGAGGGCTTGACCTAGAGACATACCAGCACTATTTCTACGCCTGGTATTATAGGTCGCTCCAAGTGACGACCGCAGTTTCTCACGGTCTCCTTAGTTGTGACTATTCATGTGGAGTGGTGCGCTGGGAATCCACCGGTTCATAGTGGACTGGTATAGTGGGGAGTAATTCCCCACCTGGTGTGGCGCTCCAGGAGACAATGGCGGCTGGGCGGCAAGATACCCCAACCACGTGGCACCTGTGTTGACGGCAGAACGGGAAAGACTAAGCAATAATGCCTGACGGGCGGTTATCCCATCCCTTAACACATCCCTATCACACTTATATATCCGGCAAAGCTTTAAACTGTAGTCACTGTTATTTATCAACCTTAATTGTAGGGCGGGATATAGCCCGCTAGGACACTGACCTGTGTTGACGGCAGAACGGGAAAGACTAAGGCCGGCTTCCCGCCGCTTCTCGTCACATAGGCCTACAGTTTCCAATCCTCAATTTACATTTTTGTTTCTTATGGTTCTCCCCTGAACACTTTACGGTATATTGTCCTTCATTTCTTATAAACACATATATTAATCCTAACTTATACACTAAGGTCAGGTCTTGGTTTGTTAGTGCTTGGTTAAATGCCTGGGATTTTAATATCAACGGGCATCTGAGGCGGGTACATGACGCGCCTTGAAACAAAAGCCGAATGATCATGGCGGGGGTGTATCAACTTCACTTAAAAACTGTAATGAGGGGTCCTCCTCTCACACAGCGCACGATTTGAACACAGACCTCAGATTCTCTGATCACTGTACCTGTCGTGGGTATATGTCACGTGAGGCTACGAGGTGTATTAAATTCATACCGACGCATACACGATATTTCCTTTCCAGTATAGTTTCTAGATCACTGTCAACACCTCACATAGTTCTGATACATTTATCCCTTTTTCCCGATCATTGTTCGTATGTATTTTCATATGATATCTGTTGGAGTTAGGTTCGCTACACGCTCACAGACGTAAATAGTAGGACCTTCAAACCCTGCTCCACACTTAGTCTTACAGTACCCTAGTCCGGCTCAACTGGACTTAACATTCATCTTATGCCTACCCTGAGTGATCCTTAATGCTATGAATACATACACTTGATATGATATATCTATACCTGGGTACAATACCACACATGGTCTAGGAACCTTGAGTAGGTGAGTTGTCCTTTCTCAATGTTTCCCGTTTTCTGGGGTTCTACAAGCGCTGTGCATTTGAATGTTATGTAGCGTAATATGAATTAGATGGGATTTTTAGGGATGACAATGATGTGCGCAGTACAAAGGAAACTGCACATGGCTCCATTTCATGTCACCGATGGCTCATCCAGCTTCTGTTATAAATAAATAGTCATAACTTTGAATCTAAATGCAGATTTTTATTCTTATTTCTGATTTTACTTCATAGAATCATTAAAAAATTAATTTAAAACTAAATCGGCCTTCCATAAGAAAAGGTAGATTTAAGCAGGACAACCTTAATCCTCCGAGAATACCCCTTAATAAACGATACACCAATGTGGTCATATTTAGGGGCAGTTTATGTGTCCATAAGTGAGTCTACCCAATCCTGCACAGTGAGGTTAATCAAGAACTGATAACGGGAACCACACTGGACAGTGTTGCCCAAACCATTGAAGAGGTGCCGGGAGCTTATCAAATGTGGATATCAGAATGATATATACAGTATATCCACCCCTACAGGTCTACTTGGATTCTCCCGTGATAATTGATCATGTAATACACTATGGTCATATACGTCTATAAAAATAACATAGACACTTCTTAAAATTATGAATAGTTGGGGGACCTTGACAAAAGCATTTATGCGGATACTTGACCTATAACTAGGATGCATTTTTTTTAGCCATTACCCAATAATAATTAATGCGCCTAAATATGTGCAATGTAACAATATGCAGAGAAAATGCAGAGTGCAATTTGCTGAAAGTCTTTAGAAACCCACGTCATTACACAAACACCACGAAATGATCGATTCAATTTCTATTACTAATTCTCCGAAATATTGACAAATAAGTTATATAGAAAATATTGCTCACTCTCACGCTGTACATGTAAATATAATCAAAATTAAGAAGCTCCATCTGAATACCAAGACATGATTCTTTACCTGGTGACTTATACCGGATGAGCCACACACACACACACACACACACACACACACACACACACACACACACATATATATATATATATATATATATATATATATATATATATATATATATATATATATATATATATATATATATATATATATATATATATATAGAACCCAGTCTCATTAAACATACCGAATCTGTCAACATGAATTTGAGTAATGGGAAGTACAAACTGGATAATTCTGTGATTAAGAATGATTTGCAACCAGGTGAGAAGGTTGGCTCATGTTACCCTATGACCTGACTACGGACAGCAACTGTGCTTAGAGATGGCATGGTCGATTTCATTGAATTAAGAAGTTTAGTAAGGGTCACTGCCTCATGACCGGAACATTGTGGACACCTGCTGTGCCCTAAGGACTTGATCTCACTCTCCTCTACTGTTTATATTATCCTTCTCAATATTTCTCCTTTGTCTGTACTCACCCCTGATGATGTGAATTACACGAAAGCGCTTGGGAACGTCGTGTTAGCAACTAATGGCTGTGTTGGCTAAACTTGTTGTATCCTGTACCTGCACTGTCTACCTTCTTCATAACAAACAAATATACACCCATGGCCTACCTACACCAACTACACAGTATACCTGCATTGTTTATATACATGCTGAACTGTATACCTGCACTGTCTATATACATGCTGAACTGTATACCTGCACTGTCTATATACATGCTGAACTGTATACCTGCACTGTCTATATACATGCTGAACTGTATACCTGCACTGTTCATATACATGCTGAACTGTATACCTGCATTGTTTATATACATGCTGAACTGCTACCTGCACCGTCTATATACATGCTGAACTGTATACCTGCACTGTCTATATACATGCTGAACTGTATACCTGCACCGTCTATGTTGCCATGCTGAACTGTATACCTGCACTGTCTATATACATGCTGAACTGTATACCTGCACTGTTATATACATGCTGAACTGTACCTGCATTGTCTATATACATGCTGAACTGTATACCTGCATTGTTTATATACATGCTGAACTGTATACCTGCACTGTCTATATACATGCTGAAATGTATACCTGCATTGTTTATATACATGCTGAACTGTATACCTGCACTGTCTATATACATGCTGAACTGTATACCTGCATTGTCTATATACATGCTGAACTGTATACCTGCATATCTATATACACGCTGAACTGTATACCTGCATTGTTTATATACATGCTGAACTGTATACCTGCATATCTATATACACGCTGAACTGTATACCTGCATTGTCTATATACATGCTGAACTGTATACCTGCATTGTTTATATACACGCTGAACTGTATACCTGCATTGTCTATATACATGCTGAACTGTATACCTGCATTGTCTATATACATGCTGAACTGTATACCTGCATTGTCTATATACATGCTGAACTGTATACCTGCATTGTCTATATACATGCTGAACTGTATACCTGCATTGTCTATATACATGCTGAAATGTATACCTGCATTGTTTATATACATGCTGAACTGTATACCTGCACTGTCTATATACATGCTGAACTGTATACCTGCATTGTCTATATACATGCTGAAATGTATACCTGCATTGTTTATATACATGCTGAAATATTGTAAAGCTGTGTGATGATTTAACTAAATAAATATTACAGTAATCCTGGAGCAGACGGCCAACACTAGAACGTGGTAATCAATTGTGCTGAATTTTCACAGATGCTGTTATCATTATTGTAGGTACCTGTACAGTACAGTAAACTCTCGCACTACTGGACAATTAGTGGGGAGAGGGTGTCCGGATGTGGCAGGGAGAGGTCCGGATGTGGCGGAGAGAGGGTGTCCGGATGAACTGGGGGACGAAGGCGCGATAATGATAATCATAATATTGTACATCAGCTTGTGCTCTCCAACAGCCATCTTAGAGGCCAAAGAATCAGGATTATATTTCAAGTAAATTACTGCAGGGACCCTTTAGCCTTTCAAATATGGACCTGTGGTTTACCTCTGTATTGTTCTTATGTACTAATCTAAGTCTGGGAGATGTAACACCTTAGTTTTACACAGTTATATAAATAAATAATTATTGTAGTACTATCATTTATCACTTGTTTAAATGATCCTTCTGTGTTTCAATATTGTATAATCTCATTTTGTTATATCCTTTTGTTTCAGATACTATTGTAGGACAGTTATAAGGTGAATAAAGCCTAGTTATGTACTAGTCAACTCTGTTTCATTGCAATTTATTCATCTTAACTGTCATGAGTCACCACGGAGAAGTGTCTGCAGCCAGAGATTGGATTCTAGTCTAAACTCACCAGAAGCAGCTAGGAAGTGGTGCCACTGGTACCACACATTCTATAGCTTCCTTTAGTCCATTGCATTCCACACACCTGACATATTGAACACCCTCATCAACTTTGTGTCTCCTAGTGTATACAAATATATAGCCGATAATGACACTTATGAGGCTGCAATATAGATTATTCAGGATCTCTACGTGAAGCCCAGGAATGAAATCTTTGCTCGACATCTTCTGGGCACAAGAAGACAACGTCAGGGTGAAACACCATCTCAGTAAGGAGTACAACTTCAAGATGAAACATTGGATGAATACGCACAGGAACTTCACCAGCTCCGTAAGGAGTACAACTTCAAGGCTGTTAGAGCAGAACAGAACTAGGATGACTATATAAGAGACTTTCATCAATGACTCATGACACCACTGATTCATTAGCACCTCCTAGAAAATAAGAGTCTGGATCTACAGACAGCCTTTGACCAAGCTAGGGCACTGGATCTCTCTCAGAGGAATTCTGAGTCCTATGTACAAGGATCATCTCTAGTAAACTATGCAGCATTTATTTCTGGGACTGTTGATTCTTCAGAGGAACCTGTGTCTGCAGCTGTCCAAAAATTGGGGGTCTCTAGAAGGTGTTATTTTTGTGAAGGCTCTCAACATGACTGATGTAGGTGTAAACAAAGACAGTCCCCCTGTGAGAGGATGAACCACACAGGGAAGGAGTAAGTCCTTCCTTTCATTAAAATACTGATAATCTTGAACTTGAGGGAGAATCCACGGAGCAGCACTAAAATGGCCGCATGAACTGATGGAAGACAGGCATTTCTATATTCCCACAATAAAGATGATAGACAGATACATAACATAACATAACCCAACCCAACGTAACCTAACTTAACCTAAGCTGATCATTTAACTAAGATGGTAAAAGTCACATAAAACAGACGATCGTGCAAGTGGGATGGCAGTACAGTACCCCAAGGCAATGCAGACATAACTCACACCATAATACATACGGTATATAAAACAAAATGAGATTAAAACATTACTAGAAAAGTGAAAATAGTTCAAACAGTTTTCCTGAGACGAGTCTGTGAGTGAAGGTCAGGTCAGGAGGGGTAAGCTTGACCTGTACAAGTCACCTATACTGTTCAAAGACCAGTCCACAGCCTCTGAAAAAAATATACATATATTAGTTACACAGAAGTGGATATTGTTTTGGTAATATTGTATGAGGAGTGTTAGCAACTAATGGCTTTGTTGGCTAAACTTGTTGTATACTGTACCTGCACTGTCTAACTTCATAACAAACTGTGTAAATATCTCCATAAGCCGGAATCCATCTTAACTGGAACTCTCTGATAGCAGAAATTTAAATTTTCTCGGAAAATCATTCCCAGAGCTATAATTTTCCTTAAAATTCTAGCTTTGGGAAAAAAATTTCCAAGGGGCAATTTTCTGGAAAATTCCGAGAAAAATTTTCAAGTACTTTTGTACCCGGAACATTCCAGGGATGAAGGATTTCTTTCTGGCTCTGAGAGTCGTTTGGTTATCCAGAAATCTCTCATTCCCTGGAAATGCTCAGCAGCAATTATTCCAGCTAACAGAGATATCACTGCCTACCTACCTGCACCATATATAGTACCTGTACAGTACCATCACACGCACTTATGAACAAGATCCCAATACATTCACCACAATTTTTTTAATTAAAATCCCATTTTTTACATTATGTTCATCATTATATATTGTTTAACATCACTTTATTTACATTATTTGTTATATAAGGGTATATTATTATTGTTTTGTATGGGCTTTAACCTAAACTAAACTATGGGTCCAGGAACATATGTGAAGTTGTGGTCTCCCATAAGCGAATGAATCCCCAGTTCCTGTCTCCAGTAGGCAAGATTCTACCTAACCCAACTCCAGAATTAAAAATATGTTATTGCTTACTTGAACTCATTATTAATTAAAAAAATTATTATAAATATAAAAGATGGATTTATAACTACTGTACTGACGATGATAACCTGATAAGATTAACGTCCATACGGCAGACACCCAACTCTTCAGAGGTAGCTAAGCAGTAACCATTTCTGAACTCTTACAAGCATACAATCTATCAATGCCATACCTGCAACATTTAATCTTAAATCTACAAATACCTGAAACAAATGAAGATTTACAAATAACTTTCTTTTCACATTTACAACTGTTAACATCACTGGCAGCATTGTAGCCAGGTTAGACTCATGTAACCACCAGGCTACTGGGCAAAGCTGTGAGTTGTTATGGTTGTTTTTCATCTTGTATTTATGGGCTGATATACATAACTTTCTTCATTTATTTTTAATGATATACATGCACACACCATCCTACAAAAATAATGTGAAAAAAAGTAAAATAAATGTGCCATAAGGACAAACACATAAAGGGAATATACAGTTCTTTGTACATGAGTTAACT
>NW_024738700.1:0-18887 GCF_018991925.1 Homarus americanus | reverse complement strand
CTCGATACTTCCAGGCCAGTTATTGCTATTTCCTATGATGCTGGCGCCCGCTGTCCAGAACAGACGGGGAAGATAAGGTGAATGGTATTGGGTGAATGTGAGATGGGATTGATAGGGATGATGAGGGGAAACCAATGGGAACTCTTCGTGGCTGGTTGGAAGAAACATTAGTGGGTGGAATCGAAATTTTTGGTTGTGATTAACTCGTCGAAGCAAGGGCGGTAGAACATTAAACTTTCTGGCGTGCCAGGATGCTGTAGCCAGTTGACATTCAGGCAGTGTCTTCCTCGACGGTTTGGCTGGTGAGAACGCTGGATTTTTGTTGCAGGCATTCCGCCTTCTGCTCGTGAGGACCCTTTTTGAAATCCGCAGGCGATAAATTTCTTTCACCAGCAGCCTCAGTTTCTTGACCAGCATTAATTTTGCGGTGTATCCGGTGTGGCTCGTGGGCAGCGATCAATGCGCCTTCAACAGAACAGGCAGCTTCTGTCCCTCTGTCTGCCCCTCAGCACAGTGTGACGATTCTTGTCCCAAGTCCAATTAAACTTTTTACACCATTCCGTCAGCTTTGGCCGAAGTGGAGTGGTCTAGTCTTCCTTATGTCGTGATTTTAACTCGCTTAACACAACGGCTCAGTTCTGCCGCCGGTCAGTGCAACTCTTGGGACGCACCAAACCGGCAGAAACTGGTCAACCTTTCTTAATAGTCGTAACTTCGTCATTTGGGATGGCACTTCCTTCAATAGGCGTTTAATTGAAGTAATCCATGTGAACAGATGTACGTCCTTCAATGATCAACCCAGCCCACCAGATCTCTACTCACAATTTTGCGGTAATACTTGGTAAAAATGAGTTATATATAATGGTGGTTGTGATTGGTGGATCTATTTTAAACATATCACTGTCAAATCGTCAATAAACTATTCATCATTATTTTAGATCATGATAAGTTTAATGTTTGTATAATGGCAAATAATGAAGAAAATTGCCTAGTTATCCACAGGACTGCCGTATCTCAGGTAGTATTCGATTACTACGTCGGCCTCTAAAGAAGTCTGCTCGAGGCTGTCGATCACCAGACTGTATGCCTGTCAATCTCACCTTCAACCTAGATATGCTTACAGTAAATCAGTTTGCGACTTGTCATTAGTGGGGCTCTGGTCGTTGCCCTCAACACCTCAGTTCCCGTCTTAGTGGGCTGCTCTTCTTTTCCCTCAGCCCAAATTCTGTGGGCAATTAATCTTGCGTCCATCTTCTCCACACATCCAACATCACTCTTCTCCACGTTCTTCTCTGATTGCCCTTCTCGTCGCTCATCTCATTTCCGCTTGTAATAATCCTCCTGTTTGTACTAATCTTCTCTACAATGCAACAGGTTCCTTTAAATCTCTGTCTCTTATGTGACATGTTTCGTCTTTCAAACCCAGAGCTAGACTCGTTTTAAACAGCACATTGACCATACATCTGATTCAGCTCCAAGGCTCTGTTAGCTTTACATGGGGAATTACAGGAATGTAAGGAAGAGCACCAGCATGCCCTTAAGCAGTTGTATGTTATTAAAAAGGGAAAGTGCAAATCCTGGAGGATTAGCGAATGTAGGCAGATTTTTAAGACATAAGAAGAACATCAAAATAAGTCTCATAGGCAGTTAGCTGTACTTCTGTCAGGAGTTACTACCACTCTCTATCATCCATGAATCTATCAACTATCCTTTGGAAACTTTTAGGTTCACACTTACTACAAAGTTGCTAAGCTTTATTCCTCGTCTACACCCTGTTGTTAGACCAGTTTCTTCCTATCTCCTCGAAACTTAAACTTATCAGCAGATAACTGCTCCGTCCTATCCTGCTCGGATATTATAAGAAACATCTATCCCCTTTACAATGATTCCTTTTACCCCTTAGTAAACTATCCTCTGCTCTTGTCTCTTTCTGAGAATGCAAGTTAAGTTTCTTCTTCTCTCCAATATGAAGGTTTAAATCCAGAATCATTTTTGTCGTTCTTCGCTACCGTGTCTGTTAATTTGTATCCATTCTATAATAGGGCACAAGGCTGAACCACATCGAGGTGTGGCCTGACTTGTACGAATATAATTCTGTCGAACCTCTGCCTCTTGTTGCCACTTCCACAGATATAAGGCAATACACTGTTTGTATTTCCAATAAAAGTCCTGTCGTCTATTTCTGCATCCTATCAGTTCCCAACATCAATTGCAAGCCATTGCACTCGAAAAATGGTTCCAAACTCAGTTCGAAGTCTCCTCAAAGACAAGTTGATCAGCGAGATTTAGCGTGGCTTTGTGATGGGCGTTCATATCTGACAAATCTGGCTCTTTTCCAATTTGGACCCTTACTTGAACCGTTGTGTTGATATATCGCAAACGACATGAATGTGGCAGCCGAACAACAACGCCGTCATTTGATAATATAAGATGAATAGTATGATTAACATCTGACGAGACTCCACTTCTAAACTGGGAAAGATCTGAGACAAAGTTGTAAAATGAAGATTAAATTTAAAATAACTAGGATTCTTGGCCAGGGAGATGAAATAAGCTGAAATCAGATGAACAACGTTGATGACGAATCCTACTGAGAAAGATTTGAAATGACAATAAGTACTGTGGGAATCTTATTAAGACAACATGCGTTTTTGCTCAGAAACAAGACTAACAGGGTGGCTGAAAGCTTCATACAAAATTATTAGTTACAAGACCTTAGGTTATCCTAAACTTCTATCTTACATATTGTGAGACCTCACTTGGATTATGGGTTCGTATTACAGAATGGATGTCAATTCCTGAAAGTATTCAGGAGGAGGATGACTGAAAGGTTAATCTGGGCATTAGAGCAATTATAAACTGTCGAAAGACGTGGAGTGATGAGCAATATGATCGAGGGTGTATAAATGGAGTCCGAGGGTTAAACAAAGGTGATATAACAAAGGTGTCAAACTATCTAATAAAATGTGAACACATGTTAATGGTTTTAATTAGACAAATTTAGATTTGGGCTAGAATGAATAAACATTGATTTGATAGAGTAGTGGATGAATGGACAAGTTCTGAGCATCATTCATCGAACCTTGAAGACTTCAAATATGGGTTCTGGCCTGTTCTTGCTCGTATGTGTGCCGTTGTTGGTACGCAGACGTTGATATTGGTTGTACAAACGTTTGTGTTATTGTACGGGCAGCCCGACGATTATTCTTGGTAGGTATAGACAATTGTATTGTTGGTGCAAATTTTGATATTGGCAGATATGGTGTTTTTATTGTTGAAGACGTTGATGTTGGCGTGCAAACGTTTTATTGTTGGTCACAGACGTTGATGTTGGCGGTATAAACGTTTTTTGTTGTTGGTGCAGGCGTTGATGTTAAAGTTTGACATTTTGTTGGTGGTGTAGATGGTGATGTGGCGGTACAAACGTTTCTTAAAGAACGCTCGTCTCAGGCTTCAGTGCATACTAATGGATTGACCTTAGTTACAGGTGGGAAGACAGAGGGAGATGGACTGGGATGAGGATCACCCAAGTCATCCTGTCAGCTTCTCTGCAACTACGTTTTTACAGGTCAGTTAGAAGAACTCTGCTGGAGTCAAATCAGACTATGCAGAATTAAAGATTAAACTTTACGGATCCTCTTAGGCTTTGTTTTTCAAACAACTTTCTTATTTACCGTCGTTTAAATGCTAAAGGCAGGAAATGTCATTTTCTAAACAGAAATGTGCAGCTAAGCAGACATCAGATCTTGTGTATTTAGGTGTAGCACAGAACTAATATGTACAGGCCATTTCCAGAAAACCAATAGATTAGTTAATGTAAGTAATTGGTCTTTAACCAATAAAAGGAAGTCTGACTCACAGAAAAAGAAAGAAAGGCAAAAATGTATATCTTGTTCTAATTCAATGTTTGTCAAATAAACTAACTTCCATATCTTCCTATTAACTCTGCCTGCTTCTGTCTCTTTGTTTGTCGCCTCTCTCTCTCTCTCTCTCTCTCTCTCTCTCTCTCTCTCTCTCTCTCTCTCTCTCTCTCTCTCTCTGTCTGCCTTTGGCCTATAACAGCATCATCATTGTTGACCCAGGTAGTGGGGTCGTCTGTTGAGGTATGGACCAAATTGTGTTCCGGGATCTGTATCGTGTTCGATGGCATCTGCCTTGTTCACCCTCCTTGCCCTTTGAACTGCATCCTCATTGCTCTCAGGTCATGCTGGGGCTGTGTGGCATGAGTGTGTGAGCATATTTTGCTGAATATGAGGGGAGACATGGTTCAGTTGCGTAGTCAGAAGGTACTGCGACACAAAGTCAACTGCCTTCAGATGGTAATGGCAGTGTATGGATCAATCACTGTGTCAGGAGGTGTCAAGTAAAGTGTTAATCACTGTCAGGGGTATTGTAACATGATATCAATCACTGTGTCAGAGTATTGCCTTAAGAACATAAGGACATAAAATAAGGTCACTACAATGGGCCGGTTGGCCTGTGCATGGCAGCTCTGTGGGTGCCTCTCTATCATCTATGAATCTATCATTTCATGCTGAAACTTTCCAGGACCACCAAAAGTTGCTAAGCTTGTTCCCGCATCCTGCCTATTTGTAGACAGTTTCTATCTCCTCCCCTAAACCTAAGCTTATCAACGAATCCGTTTGCTCAGTCCTACCTGCTCGGATGTATGAACTATCTATATCCCTTTATTGATTCCTTTCACCCATAAATACTTCTATCACTATCTCACTCTTCGTCTTTCTAAAGGAATGCAAGTTAAATTTCTGCTCTATCCCCTGTTGAAGGTTCTAAAGTCCCAGAATCATTTTGTCATTCTTCCGCTGCCGACTCTAGTGAATTTACATCCATTCTATAATAGGTGCTGAGAACTGAACCACAATCAGTGCCTGTTCTTGAATATAGTTTGTGGGCTTCTACTCTTGCCCTTCTAGATATCGCCAATACTCTATTTTGTTTTGGTATTACTTGCCTGTTTTTTTTTTTCTAGGCGTAGGTCCGAAACTTCAAATGCCCTAAGTCCTCTTCCGTCCCAACTTCTCAAGGTTGATGTTGTTGAGTTTGTATACATTGACGATGTTATTTAATACCAATACACTGCACTTGCTGGTGTTGTAATTTCATTTGCCATTTCAGACCACCTGCGTTTATTTAGATCTCCTGTAATGCAATTGCATCCTGCCTGAATTAATTTGTTGCCTATTTTTGGTGTCATCATAAACTTGCATGTCACTGCTGATCATTGTCTAGATCGTTTATGTGGATTATGAAATGAGTGGGCGTTCAGTCTGGTGGCCCCTGGTTACGGCCTCAGATTCTTTCATCTACGTACGCTTGACCTGCGTTCTATCGGTGAGCCATGATTTTCTCAATTTAAAACTTTCCTCGATACGATGAGCCTTAATTTTTCTCAAAGCCTCATGATGTGGTACTCTGTCAATGCTTGCTAAGTCTAAATGACTAATCATCGTAATTTTCGTCGTTTCTACTACACCTCGAAGACTGTGTCAGGAGGTATTGTAACACAAGTATCAATCACTGTGTCAGGAGGTGTTTTGATACAGGTATCAATCCTTTATCAGGAGGTAATGTGACACAGGGATCAATCACTGTGTCAGAAGTGTGTTGTGACTCAGGTATCAATCACTATGTCAGGAGGTAATGTATTTTGAGTATCTAATCACTAATGTCAGAAGGTAATGTGACATGGTTCAATCACTGTGTCAGAGGTGTTGTGTTTGGTATCAATCATGTGTCAGGAAAGGTAATGCGACCTGGTTTCAAATCACTCTGTCAGGAAGTACTGTAAAACAATTCCAATCACTGTGTCAGAAGGTACTGTGACATCGGGTAAACTGTTGCTTCCGTCCCGATAATTCTTAACGGCAATAAAGGCATTTTATTCCCTCAGGCACAAGATATACAGGTGTGTGCAACAGGTGATTATTATTTTCGTATCTCTACCTCTTAAAAATATTACATTGTTAACGTCGGTGGGGGCTATAATAAGGGGATATTGATATCATTAATATCTCAGAAGGAATATTAATTTATGCTCTGGTATTAGGCAAATTTATTAATTATCCTTGGGCTGTTGTGTGTTGAGGGAATGTAGTGTGTTACAAGATGTAGTGTGTTTATGAAGTATGTGATGCGTTGCAGGGTGTGTGGTTTGAGCATATGTGGTGTGTTATAGGTATGTGATGTGTTGCGGTGCATGTGTGTTGTGTTTGTGGTTGTTGCAGAATATGTGCTGTGTTAGAGTATGTGATGTGTTGCGGGCATGTGTGTGTTGTAGGGGTTTGTGGTTTTGTTGCAGAATATGTGTGTTGTAAGTATGTGATGTGTTGCAGGGTGTGTGGCTTGTTGCAGAATATGTAGTGTATTGTAGAGTATGTGATGTTTTACAGTCTATGTTGTGTTGCAGGCTATTTGGTGTGTAGGGTGTATGGTGTGTTTGCACTGTTGCAGGTATATAGTTTGCTTCCAGAGTATGTGGTGTGCTGGCGTATGGTGTGTTGTAGGGATGTGGTGTATTGGTCAGCATGCTCGCCTTCATAGCGAGTAGACCCAGGTTCGTTCCAGGCAGGGGTTAAACTGAGGGGCAAGATTTCTTCGCCATGTGTCTCTGGGGACCTGATTGTTAATCAATTTGTGATCGTGTTCAGGGGTTAATTGTTAGCCAGTGCAGTTGAATTGCGGTCTTCTCGGATTATTCCTTGACACTGAATCGGCTGTGTCAATTCCAGTCCGTTCACACATATTTATATTTGGGTTTTAAGTGAAACCCAGGCAGTGGTTCCTTGTTTTATTATAAGGTTGTATATATAGTCTGAAATTGTATATCAACCGTAAGTCTCACTGTCTAGGAGTGAATGAGAAAGGACAGGTTTATGTATTGATAAACGTTTGGTCACGTCCTTTCGATATGAGTTGAGTGTTAGCACAAGCAGGGCATCGCAGTGCGTGCTTACAGAAATGCTGAGCTGGGTCTCGCCTCTTGGGTAAGTTGCCCGCTCAGGTGTCAATCTCATGTCTTACTCTTGAGCAGTATGAAAGTTACAGGGTGGTGGATCTGAATATATCAGTGTAGGCCCATTTATATAATAAGTTCTGTTGATGAGACAGGGCCTATTACAACACTGGGTCTGATGGGTCATGCAACTTGTTAACATAGGGGTGGTTGTTGTTGAGATAGCCCACACCATTAGTACACCTAGGTGGCTAGGGCCCGGCCATCCTCGAATACGAGGCAACCATTTGTGGTGTGTTGCAGGGGTATGTGGCAGGCGGATCCAGGAATATCAAAGGGTCAACGGTTTGGGTGGGGAACATGAAAAGCGACCCACCCAGCATTTGAGTGCACTTTGAAGCCACGTGCACTTGCTATTAGGAGAGATTCAGAGGTCCATAATTACTTTTTACTATACAAATGGCTGATACAGCACTGCATTAAAGAAAAGTATTGGAATTTTCTGATAAAGGGAGGTCAGACAGGACCCTGGATCCGTGTGTGTAGTGTGTTTGGGCATGTGGTGTGTCTTGTGTATTGTTATGGGTGTATTGTTGCAGGATTGGTGTATTTTACTGAATTATATGGTGTGTTGCAGGGTATGGTGTGTTGCAGGGTATGGTGTGTTGCAGGGTATGTGTTGTTGCAGGTATGGTGTGTTGCGGTATACGGTGTGTTGCAGGGTAGGTATTTTTTGCAGGGGTATATGGTATGTTGCAGGGTAGGTATTGTTGCAGGGTATATGGTGTGTTGGGGTATGTAGTGTTGATGATATATGGTGTGTTGCAGGGTATGTCGTGGCCGACAATGCGTGTATACTGGCTCACTGGATCCCCCTCTGGAGCGAGGTTCGTCGCCATCGTACACTTCAAGTGATCCTACTTTTATTAATTATTATTATTATTATTATTATTATTATTATTATTATTATTATTATTATTATTATTATTATTATTATTATTATTTTATTATTATTATTATTGTATTATCATTAATATTGTTGTTGTTGTTGTTGTAACTGATACACAACGTTCTACATGATTAAAACAAATTCAGACACAAACATCAATTGTACACGGCAGTACAATATGCAATACAATAAACCTTCTAAATGATGTTAAGAATCCTCCTCAAATAAATGTACAGTAGATGGCGAAATCATACAGAGAGATGATGAGTACAGGTATGTGATCTTTATGATAATAGTATTTATTCAGGAATCATGGTTTTGTACGGCTAAAGACTGCTGCTGGACGTCTCTGTCAACATACAGTATTGACAGTAGATTTAATATAAATATGGGCTAATTACATGTAGCGTTTGTATAAATTACACTAACCGAAGTAACTAGATAATCATCAATACCTTCTCGCAAGTTGGATGACAATCATTTGTCCTCCATGTACCTCTGATTTACATAGGTCGGCACCGCCCGTCTGGGACTTAATTTCTGTATCTCCCACGCTACAGACGTGTTAAAGACTCTGTAAATTACCTCCTGCATTCTCTCGTAAATGGACGGTTGCTGTCTATTGGTTATTTAATTATTGATAACCATAGAGTGTGCTTTACTTTTGGTAAATAAATGGATATACAAAATAGTGATAGTGTGAACATTACAAACTCTTAAACAAACACGAATTAACAAGAGTTACAAGGTACCAGTTGGATGGAACACTAAATTGTACAAGGCGACTAGTAGGTAAGATTAGAGTTTTGGCGCATGCGCCTCAGAGGAGGAGCAGTGGGACGTCTAGTACAAACTAAGGATTTCCCAGTTTCTATCCCTCTCGTTAGTATCTGAGTATAACAATGTGATTGAAGTAATGCTGAAAACTTTGGTAAAGTTAAATCTTAACCAAAAGTCATGTTTGTGCTGATTTTAGTGTTAACAGAGTAACTCACCGTTGGCACATCAACAGCCAGCCAGTAAGAAGTTGTAGTGGACGTCTCCTCAACTGCGTATCGCATTCCGACGTGCCGTCTCTAGCAACCAAGCGGAGACTGGCAGATGGTACGGTTGTAGCAACAGAACTAGTGCGACTCTGGGTTTTCCCAACATGACTCATAGCGGCTGCTGGGTATATAAGCTCTGTCTCTCCATTGAGATTCATTCTGACCATTCTTCTTGAACAAGCAACACCTCCTCCTCCGCCGCTGCCTGGCTGCCCCTTCTCCTCCTCGCCTGCCTGGCGGTCCTCGCTCCGCCAGCGAGCATGGCGACCCACCAGCTGTCCTTCTGCAGGCTCCTCACCAACCGGCTCTCATTCTGACCATCTTCTTGAACAAGCATCCTCCTCCACCGCTGCCTGGCAGCCCTCCTTCTCCTCGCCTGCCTGGTCCTCGCTCCCGCCAGCGAGCATGGCGACCCACCAGCTGTCCTTCTCTGAGCTTCTCACCAACCAGCTTTCTCATTCTGGTCTCTCTTCTTGAACAAGCAACACCTCCTCCAGCAAAGCTCCACGCTGTCAGCATTCATTCAACCAGGAGGCCAGCAACAGGCAACATCTTCTCTCAGAAGCTCCTGCACATCTACCTCCCAACACGCTACTGAACGCTTCTAGAGCAGCCCTCACCACGGCACCTCCAGCACCAGACTGTCTATCATATGACTTATATATTATACAAGAAAACACATTAGAGTTTCCTTCCATCCTGAGTGCTAGACAACATTAATATCTCGATACCTAAAAGATCATAATGTTGGTGACTTAATAAAAAGTGGGGACGGGGACGTACACTCCCCCTTCAAGGAGGAAAGACTTGATCGAACAGTTGTTTTCAGGTAAGCCTGAATATGAAACATGACCAAATAGTTGATGTTCAACTACCTGTATTAAGAAACAAAAAGGTGGTGGTGAAAATTTGGGACACTATATTTTGAAAAATTTTGTGAGGAATATGAAGACAAGAATTCCTAACAGCAATGAGTGTAAAGGTGAGGTAAAAACACGGATAGCATGGTGGAAATTGTAGAGGTCACTTGAATTATGTCACCAAGCAAAAAAAATGATGCAGACAAGAAAGATGAGAACAAACCAGAGAAAATTAATTTGAAATTAACAACAGTGATGATAAAAATCAGGTAAAAGTGCATACCGATGAAGTAACTAATGACAATGTTTCAAAATTTTCTGATAAAAATTATTGCACGGAGCAAAACAACAAAACAATAAAGACAAAGGTGATTTAAGGTCAAGTGAATAGTCAGATAGATAATGAATTAGAAATTGGGAAAGGAATGATAGAGAACCAATTGGAAAAGACGAACCATGGTGAGAAACGGTTGAACATATACAGAGCTGGAGCGTATGAGCAGTTAGTGATAGTAATGTGATGCTGATTAAGAAGGATGGAAAAGAAAAGGCAAAAAGAAGTGAATAAAGAAAGTGAAAAGAACCATTAAGAGGAAAAGTAAAGAACTAATTTTACAATCTTTATTATCACAATAATACTGACATGTTTATAATGTATGCTACACTAAATGTGAATGGTCTAAATAATTTAGGTGAGCAAATGCAACTATTATCTGTCGTTAAGTATTATAATATTGACATCCTAGGATACAGGAACATAATGTTAAAGATCCGGGAATTATATTACCTAAATGATTACTTCAAAATTATTATGCACAGTTGTTAAAAGGAGGAACTGATCTACTAGTAGGAAAAATCACTATCAAAATACCAAACTACAGTATGAGATAAATGTTAATGGCCACATTTTATGTGTCAGAGTTTCCTTAAGTAAAATGTATAACCCATTATCAATATTTATCCACCATGGGCTTATTTTCTGATGATTTATTATACAGCATGTAATATTGAAAATGTAATAATAGCAGGAGATTTGAACTGTGCTACAGCATGAGAGATTAAGCAATCATGGCGACAAAGGTTGGTGTCTACAGCTTTATCAGCTCTTCTAAAGGATATAAAACCGAGGATGTTGCATGATATATAATTAGCAACAGGAATTACACATGTTAGGGATAAATATGGATCAAGACAGGCTTTATGTTAAGCTTGAAACAGAATAGTAAAGTGTAATACTGTTCCAGTCAGTTTTTTTCTGGCCATTCAATGGTTCTGTCAACATGCTCCAGTGTTAGCTCCTCTTAGCTTGATGTGACGTGATAAGGCGTATTAGGAGTGGTGATAGGAAAGATTAAGAGAGACTTGATATTTTCGTTATTTTTTACTTAGTGTGTTAGGGGCAGTGATGTGATGTGATAAGGCGTAATAAGGTGTAATACGGCTTACTATGGCGTAATAAGGCATAATAAGGTTGGTGATGGATCAAAGATTGGTAGAGACTTGATCTTGTCACCCTAGACCGCCTCTACCATCCTCTACACAGGTAAATAACAGTCACTATTCATGCTTTACATTCCTTATTTAATGCTTATTTTGCTTTCTTTATATCTGCTTTATTTTCATGCTTGAGTGTACACTACAGATATATCAAGGGTAGATGGGAGTTTCTAAGTACCAATCAACCCCTGAATTTGCTATAACCCCTGAATTTGCTATAATATTATGGTACTAATTACTTTGATAACCATTGATTCACTAACCAGCGACTTTCACGGTCCCTATAGGCCTATGCTTCGGTATGCCTGAGTATTATGGGTTTGGGTGAGTGGAAGAATTATGTCCTGCTCTGGATTGAAGTTATGAGCAAACTGTACAGATGCTTTGGGATAAAAACTTAAAAAATATCACCATAATTGTTAATTGTTTATCAGACAGGAAATTTTCTTGTACCAAAAAAGCTAAAATTGTTAACTCAAAAGTTTTGTCTAAGGTATGGTACCTCTCCCATACATTTCCACCAAGTAAAATGTATTTACAGAAAATTGAATAGTGTGTTTTTTAGATACACATGGAGTTGTATGTACAGTCGGGAACAAAAGTTAGCTCCCCGTGATGAAACTGAGGCACTGGAAATGACTCTCCGAACTGACTTACTTCTGACTGTTACGTCCCATTTGGGGTGGATGCTGCTTCATTTTAGGTGCGAGCAAACTTTGACCCCGACTGTACCAGCCAATTAAAAGACAAACTCTGTATTCACCTGTCAAACAAGAAGGTATTGGAGTATTATTATTCTTGTAAAGCAGCTGCTATATTATGTACAACTTTCATAAATAATGCTTCAGACCATGAAAAGGGAAAACCTTTAACCCCTTATTAGACCTGTATAAGAACCAGTTATTTATTAGATGAAACCTTCAGAAATGTCTTACTTGTTCCACCTTATTATTGGCGTTTTGTAAGGAGTTTTCGATGCACAGAAAAGCTAACGCATTAGCTATTTTATGCGAAGATGCTGCTTTTGAGTTGTGTGTATGACACATTCAGAGGGAAAAGCTAACACCTCGATTAGGCGTTAGCCTTGTGCAGCGCCCATGCCAAATAGCTACCAAACCAATCAGCGATTTCTCCCACTGAAAGTACGCTAATCATGGCCGCTTATGGAGAATATTTTGATTAATATTAAAGAGTTGGAGGCATGTAAGGCAATAAAACTGCGATATAATAATAAAAATAATTCTATACACGGCAGTATATTGATAGGACCTCAAACCAAAGTGTATGGAGGAAAGAATTGAAAAGGCTTGCGCGTAGTTGAGACCAGCTTTGGTTCCCCCCATTTTTAAGTGGGCTCTGTCCGATTTCATTAGCCGTTGGTGACTTTGGTGTAACATTATTGATAATTACTCAAATATGATTAAGAATTTAATATCATCACTGTAAGATACTTTAGATAAGGGTGAACAAGATGATTACAGTTCTGTAGTGCAAAATTTAAGACTTAAACGAGCCTGAAATTCGTCGTATTTCAGAAAAAATGCGAACACCTAGCTGCCAGAGAAGAAGCACAGTACAGTTGTTTTGTCATTTCGTGTGGTTCCAGAGTCCTGAGAAATTTCCTTTACAACGGATCCGATTTTTCTTTATTATTATATATTGTTGACTGGCTTTTTTTCCGTTTTTTGTCTTTCTTTCCATAATTTTCATATCTTTTCTTCACTATTTCTTTCCGTATTGTGTCTAAATAACAGTTCTCTTAATTTTATTGATTTCTGAAGACTGTGTTGTACAACAGTTATTCCCAAGACGCAGTACAATGTCGTATTTTTTAATGACAGTCCGGGAAAGCTAACACGTTAGCTATTCCGTGCATCTTAAACGTTTTAAAATAAACGCCTTATAGTAATGCATTCAATACCATAGGAAGAGAGAAAGGCATGGACACTTTCCCAGTATTAGGAGTAAAGACGTTTACAATATGATAATAGCATGGACTAAACCAGCCGTTGAAGAAAAGTGTCTGCTGTTTAAATGGTCTTTTATTTGAAAATTTTCTACATGTAAATATATGGATCCTCACCAAAGAGGCTTCATATAATAAGGATTTTTTTTTTGGCACCTTACATCCTTGTGTAGGTGAAGCGCAGCATTTACAAACCAACAGAAGCATGCTAAGTTCATGCTTGCCTTTATGTCTCACGGTTAAGGCGTAGAAGCCTGAAGAGTCAGTGGTTTTATGTCATGAAGTTATTGGAAGCTCCAACAACTCCTGAATACGAATTTGCAATTTTCGATTTACATACCTACTTTACTGCTGGGTGAACAGGGACTAATGGGGGCAAGGAATGAGTCAAACAACTTCCACCGGCGGGAATCGAACCCGTGACATCTCGCTCGGGCAAGAACGGTACGCATCTACCACCGATCCCCCAATAAGGATATTCTTGAAACTATACCAACTAATGAGACTAAAGATGTTAAACATTAACATGATTTAAAAGATGGTCAGGTAGAATATCCATAATTTTAAATAACAAAGTGATAATTAAATGGCTCATTGATATCCTGAATACAATCTGCAATGTTAATACCAAATATTCTGCATTTGTTCATGTTTAATACAGTGATTATGCTAGTGTCATTATATTTACTATATGTGGATTAGTAGAAAGAAGCTACAATGTTGATGAGACTATAGCTTTATTAGAAGTAGGATATAATATATTATTAATTGGATGATCAAATGTATTTTAAAAGACAAATCATTTAAATTTTTCACAGAATATATATATATGTAAACTCTAAAATTTAATAAAATATACAAAAAGGGTAGGGCTATCTGACTTCTCACCAGCCCAGTTCATGGGTGACAAGAGGTGAGATAGCCGGTCGATACCCATGTTGGTTTAAAAGTTGTATAAAGACTAAATTAATGGTTGCTTCCAAATTGGAAATAATTCCTAAAATAAAAATTATGGTCGGAGTAACAAACTTAAACAACTGGGAATTTTTTGTATTTGGAAGGCAGCATACAGTATGCTGTATCCACACTGTTCCTAACGGGCAGTCATGCTGACTTTTTTATTACTGTGTTTTTGTTAAGAAAATGATAAATTATTGTTTCTATCTATCCTCCTGTCTGTCTGTCTGTCTGTCATGTTGAATATGTCTATGAGTGGTAGCATTGTGTTTTGGTCCACTAATCTTTTGCTATCTGGTGTTCACGCTGTTTATCTTGGCCGTCAATAAACAGCCAGACCAAGCATCACCTTCACTCTACCGATGTGTGGCTACATCATACCACAACTGGGACGCCACCTTCTCGTGACAGGGTGTTTGGCGTTGGTCTGGAGCTTCATCTGGCTCCTCTGATGCACAATACGCTCAGCCCCAGGTAGGCCTTACTGTTTATCCTCCCCAGCGTATTTAAGCTGAAGATTAACCCTAATGCTACCTGGGAGGAAGTGTAGGTTTAGATTCGCAAGGGTTAGAATTGGTTAAGTTTGGTTGCTAAATCTTCAAGTGGAATTCCGTAAGCTGAGGTGTCTAATCAATAGGTGATCCGTTATTATCATCTGGGACTGGAAGGTATAGAACTGTACGGCATCCTTCCTTCTTCAGGCTACCAGTCTGAAATTTTCAATGATTAGTTCGTTACCAATTTCGTCTTCCAGTCTTGCACAAAGTTAAAGTACATTACTGTTTCTGGTTATTCCATGTTTGTTTTCACGTGTCTTGGTAGATTTTCTGGGTGATATCTCAGGCAATTCTTGAGTTAAGAAGCTGAAATTTTGACACGATGGTGACCAAGTGTTTAAAAAAAACATATATTTTTAGTTTTTAACTCGTATACAACGATCCCATTTCGTCTTCAGGTGTCATGTTTGGGCAGGACAGTACAGTGACCATACCAGTAACCAGTTTTTTTCTCCATTTTCTGTTAAGTTTCCTAGGTATATTTTTAAAGATAACTGGTCCAAACAGTAAACATAAATCAGTTCTTTCGATGCTACTTTAATGAAAAATTAAAATACAATATTTATTTTGTTTTACCTCAGAATTATCGCTGAGGAGGTGGAAGATGTGAGATAAATAACTGTCGCTGCTAGTTTTGTCATCGTACCATCACAGTAAATGATCAAAACTCTTACACACAGAAACAGTCAGTGTGTTCTCTTGCTTAGAATCAGCTAGGAGCTGGAATACATTGAGACGGCCGTCACTGCTGGTGGTATCACAAGAACACGGCTGAGACGGTCCCTGGCGGGAGATGGCCACCAGCCTGCCAGTGTGGGCTATCATCGTCGGCGACATGGGCAACTCCTTCGGCCTCTCCTCTATATGATCAGCTGCCTACATGAAGAATATCCTCGGGTTCTCCATTAAAGATGTATGTTTATTGGCGTTCATCAAGAATAATTCTTTAACTGCAACGAGTGGAGTGAGAAGAAGAGATAAGTGCAAAGTTAGGAGAGAGTGTATTTTACTCTTAGTTATAAATGCATTTACTCCCATTTAGGTTAGATAAGTCATGTTTCGAGACAGTAAAATCCCCACCTGTTTACCTCTGCTAGAGGAAAATTACATGCAGGTATATTTTTCCTCAGAATAGTGCGTTATCTGGGCTGGTTCTTGTGTCGCTATACAGGAGGTCTTATATGCAGCTGGAGCGGTGACGGCTGAGTCGTGGATACTCTCCATCATCAATACTCGCAGGATATACAGTGCCATTGGTAGTATCTGGTTTGATTTCTTATATTACAAAAGAACCAACAAAACTGACTGTATGGGAAGTGTTCGTATTACTACATAAAATTGTACCAGAAGCTGAAGTGAACAGAATAATTAGTTCTTGTTTGAGCCACCAAAATGCCCCCAGCTTAATTCACAGTATGATTAACCACCTAACACTAACATAAATAGGAGTTAGTATTAGGTTATGTTATGTTACCAAACCTAACCTAATCTCATAATATAAAATAACCTAAAGTACAGTAACTAATCTAACCTAACCAATCTAACATAATACAAGCTAACCGAATTTCACGTTAAGATTAGGTTTTCACTCTTTTTCAACCATTACTGCCCTAATGCAACAATCTTACCTAACACCCAGGTAGTGTTAGGTTATTTAATCATCTGGTGTTTTAAGTTGAGTTTGTCGAGTCTTCAGGTGATCAGTTTAATTTATTGTATATATTTTCAGCTGCGTTCACTCAACCTAATTTAGTATTCCTGTTAGATCTGATTGGTAATGTTTCTGGCATTTTTCCTGTTAGGTTCCTGCTAATGGTGGTGCATGCTCCGGCTGTGACCCTTCAGTTGCTGTGGCACTTCTGTGTTTCAGTCTGTTCCTCAACGGCGCCATCACCACCAGCAGCTCGTCAACCCCGACATTGCCCGAACTTTTCAGAACTTTTGCTACTTGCACTACTAATGTTATCCTCTTTCTTATAAATAAATCAGTTATTCTTTGCTAAATCAATTTTCTGTATATTTTTAGGTAAACATCCATCTCATCCATATCTTTTTGCTGCATATGATATACCGTCAGAGGGTTTAGTATTTGTACTGGTGATATTTTGAATCTATAGATTAGAAGTAGAGTCCAGTGGCTCCAAGCATTTCTCTAGTCACCCCTGAGACATTATATATATATATATATATATATATATATATATATATAAATTCTTAGAATTAATACGGACATATTTTATTTATACGTATTTAACTTTTAAACTCAAATAAGAACCAGTACATAAGAAGATAAAGAAAATGAGAATTACGGCGGGCCTATTATGCCCATACTGATCCTGTTTACACCCAACCCCGATCGCTCAAATATCCATCTAACCTTTGTTTGAAGCTATCCGAGAGCCAGCTGACAGTGAGGTGAAACGCATGTCGCAGTTATGAACTCCACGTCTTCTGACAAGCCCTCTCACTTTGACGTGGTATCCTTCTCTGTTGAATTGACTTGTTTTGTGTGTTTTATGCTCTTTCATAGTGCCCTCATCGATTCTCCCAGTGTAAATACCTGCGGAACTGTCGTTCAGACAGGCCACAAGGAGGTGGCTTGATGAGGTTGCTGATAGTGAAATGGTTCCCCTTTTTGGGGTCACATGTTAAAACCAGAGCCACTAACCTACACTCGTTATGGGGGCGGGGAGGTGGCAACACTGGTCCTGGGGCAACAAGGAACTGGTAAGGTAGTGAGCCTCATTGTCAATTTATTCATAAAAGACGAGCGAGAGAGACGTAACCGATGGAAGGACAATGCCAGAGGAGGCTTGGAGAAACAACATCTCAATACTCAACACTCCACCTTGGAGACAGAACCACCCACCTTCTGATTCCTGTGATAAAGTACAGGTTCCCAAAGAAACCGTTTAACCATGCATACAGAATAGTTGTAGCATGGAACTAGAATATAAGAAAATCAAGTTCATTGTGACCAATCTAGTTGGAGATCTGATACTTTCAGACCACATACAGCCAAGATCCTCAGCGGTCACCAACCTCAACGGAAGACGGTCAAGATAATACCATGAGACCCCGAGGAAAACAACCAGAAGTGGTCCTACAGATATCCTCTGGAACCTACTGTAGAAGTTATCGCAAAAACATCAAAAAAGTAAATAGTCAGAGACAAAGCACAGACAAGGCATATGCTGGTGGGACATCAAGGGACAGTCCCAGAGGAGGTAGACTCTGGGCAACTGGGGAACTTAAAGTTGCGTCCTTTTGATAGAACCACCGTCTACAAATGTCAGAAATTGGACATCACCAATCCAGGTGCCACAAAGATGTGGCATCTAGCAGCCAAAAGACAAGAAATGTGTTAAAAACACAAGAAAGGAACTAGACAGCCATGAGTGCCCAAATTGTGGAAAGAAACATTACGCTTGGAGCACATCATGCCAGGAGAGAGATTGAGATTGAAAGGATGGCAAAATACAACCCAAAACACAACAGAAGCACTCAGAGCACTTTCTGTGGGTCAACAGCGACAGAAAACAGTCAACTAACACCCACCACCCCAACTGTCAGAGGATTCCTTCCTGCACTTCCCAGGCTACAGACCAAATTGAAGACACGGGACAAATCAGTCCGTAGTGAAACCATGATAAATCAGTGGACTCTGTACGCAGCTCCAGAGCTGTACAGTAAAAGCACAGAACACTCCCAGTGGTGAAGTACTTCCTCAAGCGACTATGAATACTGCAGCCTGTCAATCTGTATGCTGAAGAACAAATAAAACGGATGATCATGGTGATATAAACGAAGAAACAAGATCATGAAATAGAATAAATACAGTTATATGACTTACAGAAAAGATGCAGGAAGACTGAGCCCCCAAATTCCACAACTACAAGTGGAACAGACGACACCCTTTGTGTTATCAACAAGAAGAGAACTTTGCATCCGAGAGATCTCAAAACCGCGAAACCTCTAGACCCTTACAGACTGACACAGGCAAGAGGGACAGCACGAAGAATATCCTCCAGATAATTGGTATGACAACAGAGCGACAAACCTTCTGGCTGTGACGAGGAAAT
>NW_024738699.1:0-7523 GCF_018991925.1 Homarus americanus | reverse complement strand
TCATCCACATACTTCCACCGGTGAGGAGTGTCCGATAGAGCGTCGTTGATCAGGATGAGGAAGCACAGTGGTCCCATCTTGGTCCCCTGGGGAACACCGCAGGTGAGGTGTTGGAATGTGGAGACCGAGCCCTGATACCTCACTGCCTGGCGACGTCCACTCAAGAAATCAGTGAGCCATGAGACCAGGTTGGTGGGCAGCCCTAGTGCAATAGCCTTGTCGATATCAGTGCAGTGATCAACAATGTCAAAGGCCTTCCTGAAGTCAACAAGGGCAACGGCCAGTGATGTCTTACGTTTTTGCAAGTTTTTGTGCAGAAAATCCAGAAAACTCACCAAGCAGTGTGATGTAGAGGAGGTCCTCATATTGCCAAATTGCTGTGGATCAATTGATTGACAGATTCTGGTAAATGCCCACTCAAAAACAGAGTCCTCACAAAGTAGACTGGGTATGGGGGTAATGGCAACTGGCCTGAGGTCGTTAGGGGACTGTGGGGTGGTGACCTTGGGGATGGGGGTGACAAATGCGGTTTTCCATTCATTGGGGCATTTGCTTTGTCTGAGGGATGCATTAATAATAGAAGAGAGAGGGGTGGCACGTTCAACTACAAACTCCTTGTATATTTTGATGGGGAGGTCAATTGGGGTCGTGGAGCGTTTGGATTTAAATTTTAGGTGTTTGTTGGCGATTTCATATGGTTGAACACTGGGAGGGGGCAGGTAAGTAAGCCGGGAGGAGGGGGAAGGTAAGTAAGCCGGGAGGAGCGGTCCGACTAATTACCCAAATGTACCCAAATGTAGCCAAATATAGCCGGAATGAAGTCAAATAATGGTCCTAGATGAATAAATCAGACTGCTAATCACTTCTCGACTAGTATTTGGTGTCAGAAAGTCACAGAAAATTGGAAAACTTACTTTAATCTGAGTTAAAAGATCGCGTGCATGTACTGACGGAGCGAGGAATTACCCAAATGTAGCCAAATGAAGCCAAATGTAGCCGCAATTAAGTCAAATGATGGTCATACAAGCGTAATTTGGGCTGTGAATCACTTCTCGATTATTATTTGGTGTCATAAAGTAAAAAAAAATTGGTAAACTTAATTTAATCCGAGTTGTGTTGGGTTAGGTTTGGTTAGGTTAGGTTAGGTTAGGTTAGATTAGAATAGGTTAGGTTAGGTTAGGTTCGGTACATGCACTTGATCTATTAACTCAGATTAAATTAAGTTTACCAATTTTTTGTGACTTCGTCACTAGCGTAGCTGGGGGGGGGGGCGGTCCGCCCCGGGGCGGCACTTTTGTCCGGCCATCACCCATATCTGCAGCTACTGGAGACGTTAATCCATCCTTTGTATCGCGTAAGTTAATCTCGTCGTATTCACCTAACACTGACCCACATCATCACGTAAGCACATCATGAGTTACACCCTTGCTATGCGCTCCGCCACATTACAACCTGTAACCTGTTGAGGATTAAGGAAACAACTTCAAACAAGTACACCAGTGAGCTCATGTGGTGTGGGTCAGGTGTTAGGTCAGACACGGCGAGGGTTAACTTGCCGCCGATACAAAGGGAAGGATTAACGTCTCCAGTAGCTGCAAAACCATGCAGTCTCGGGTCATATCAGTTCATGTACAGCCGACCAATCCACCAGTTACAAGCAATTCACTTCAGTTCTGCACAAGTCTCCATCGTGACAAGACTAGGGGTGGCTAGACTACTTTTAAGTTCTCTTCTGTTTTCGATCCAGTTATTTACTTCGTTGGAAGACATAATACTATAAGGTAAGAAATATTAAAGTATTGGTTAAAAAATATTGATGTGACTTTTGCTGCGGTACTGAGATTAAATATTAAGATTTTGTTTCACAGCATTACGATTTTATACTAACACACTATCCTCACTGGGGTACAGACAAAAGCCCCCCCGACAAAAGCCACCCAGACAAAAGCCCCCCAGACAAAAGCCCCTTACTTTGATCGGGGTGGCTTTTGTCTGACAACAGTAAGAGCTTTCAAAAGTTACGGACATAATTAAATAGTTGAGGGTAAAATATACTGTTCTTCTCTGTGGTTAATTATTGGTTAGGTTAGGGTTAGGTTAAGTTAGGTTAGGTTGGGTTAGGGTTGTCAGACAAAAGCCACCCCGATCAAAGTAGGGGCTTTTGTCTGGGTGGCTTTCGTCGTTGTCGGGGGGGGGGGCTTATGTCAGACATCCATTTTCACTGTACTCTGAGTCTGTAATTTTAGATTAAGTTGCTACTTTTTTACATTTCCATTGATGGGGGTAATGGGAGCGTAATGGCTCGGCGGGCACACACTCTAGCTACGCCACTGGACTTCGTGACACCAAATACTAGTCGAGGTTAGGTTAGGTTAGGTTAAGTACATGCACTCGATCTATTAACTCAGATTAAATTAAGTTTACCAATTTTTTGTGACTTTGTGACACCAAATACTAGTCGAGAAGTGATTGGCAGTCTGATTTATTCATCTAGGACCATTATTTGACTTCATTGCGACTACATTTGGGTACATTTGGGTAATTCCTCACTCCGTCGGTACATGCACGCGATCTATTAACTCAGATTAAAGTAAGTTTTCCAATTTTTTGTGACTTTCTGACACCATATACTAGTCGAGAAGTGATTGGCAGTACGATTTATTCATCAAGGACCATTATTTGACTTCATTCCGGCTATATTTGGCTACATTTGGGTACATTTGGGTAATTAGTCGGATCCGGGAGGAGAGTGAGGTCAAGACTGTATAAGGTATGCATAATATCATGATATTATTGTGTAGAACCTAATAAAACCTGACCTAGCATTCCCAACTACGGGTATGTTAGGTTAGGTTTAATATCATATTATTATAGACAATTTCAACCAATTCAATAAACTCTTTCTGTTGGTAGCCGTTGTCTACACCTTTACCATGAACTGTATATAAGTCATACATAATTTAATAAACAACTCACAGTGATAATGACGTAGTGAAGTATTAAATCCTCCAAGTTTGTATTTTAATTAACACATTTTTGTCGACTTAATGTTTACAAGTGAGGCGATGAACACTGTTAATAACTTACCACGAACATCTGTAACTCAACTTTACCTAATATAATAATTATAAACTAACATAACATAGTTTAAACAATTATGATTTACTTAATATTATCTGAAAAACAAACTTTACTCTACTACTGATAAACTTTTAAATAATTGTATTACATCTATTCATTACTGTATTATAAACTGACCATTAAATAATAATAAACTATCACCAGGTAGTTATAGTAACACTAAGTAATAATAAACTATCATCGGGTAGTTATATTAACACTAAGTAATGATAAACTATCATCAGGTAGTTATAGTAACACTAAGTAATAATAAACTATCATCAGGTAGTTATAGTAACACTAAGTAATAATAAACTATCATCAGGTAGTTATGTTTGGTAAATTTTAGTTAGTTGAGGTTAAGCATTAAATAAACTAGTTTGTGGTAATATTATAACATTAATCAGCGAAGGTTAACTTTTATAAATGAATCAGTGTTTTAGCTGTACTGCCAAGAGGATAAAAGTAAATATTATTTTATTACTTTTACTTTTATCCTCTTCGCCACTGATCGGCTTGTTAGCCGCTTGGACGATCGGTCACGTCTCTTTTCCTTTATATTCTTCACCAAAAGGTCGGCTCGCTAGCCGCCCGGGCGATCGGTCACGTCTCTGTCACGCACTGTTGGCAAATACTGGGCATGCACCGGCTCCTGAATGTACCTGAACCCGCTCCAGTGTTGGTCAAGTCTTCTCTTGAAAGAGCTCACACTCGGTGCCGTCACAACACTCTCTGGTAGATTGTTCCAAGGAGTTTACAACCCTACTCCGAAAAGTTTAACTTCACGGTTTTCTGACTGCGCCTTTCCTAATCTTGAGCTGTGCACCTCAGGGGCGAGCGTCCGCCAGCTCCAAGCAGATACCAACTGAGTAGTGCCCCGGGAGATGCTTATAAACTCTAACTAGGGTCCCTGCCTGGGTCTGTAGAGGTTTAGGCAAGTTCAGGCGCTCTTAAATCTCAGGTAGCTGAGGTGCCGAAGCGCAGGCACCAGCCAGGCCCTTTAAACATTTTCAACCAACTGACAGTCCCTAGCATCTCGGGGACCAGATGGGGTGACAGTACTCCAGATGGGGAAGCACTTCACTCCTGAAGATCGTCACGAGGGACGGACCGTCTAGATATCTGAACGACCTTCTTATAAGACCCAATAATTTATTTGCCTGATTTACCTTCTTCTCACAATGGCCTGAGAACTTCAGCTCATTGTCAACATACACACCTAGGTCCTTCTCACACACAGTCTCAACTAGTACATTTTCTTCATCCCGTTGGGACATATGGTACGCCTCCTTACCGTTGGTACGCCCCAGGTGCATCCTCTTACACTTCGTGACATTGAATCTCAGCAGCCATTCCTTCGACCATTCCTGGAGCCCACAGAGGTCCTTCTGCAGCTCTTCACAGTCCGCTTGGTTCTTAATTTCCCGAAATAACTTGCCATCATCGGCAAACATTTGTATGGAGGAGTGTACAACGTCAGGTATATCATTTATGAAACAAACAAACAACAGCGGGCCCAATACACTACCCTGCGGTACCCCACTTGTTACAGGCACAGATGACGATTTCGTGCCATTAATCACCACACATTGCTTGCGGTCATGTAGAAAGTCTTCTATCCACGCTAGGACATTTCCCCGAATTCCGTACCCTTCCAGTTTGATTTTCAGCCTTTCGTGGAGTACACTGTCGAAAGCCTTGCCAAAATCTAGGTAAATATTGTCGATATTACCACCCCGTTCTAGAATATGGGTCCAAATATCCAATACCTTGAGCAATTGTGTCAAGCAAGAGCGCCCCGGCATAAAACCGTGTTGGCAATCTTTTACAAGGTTGTTTCGTAGTAGATGTTCCATCGCTGCATCTCTGATAATACTCTCAAGTACTTTACATATTATGCTGGTCAGGCTCGTTGCACAGCTCCCTTAGCACTCTAGGATGCACCATGTCAGGTCCAGGACTCTTATGGACCTTTAGCCTGGACAGTTTATTTCTAATACCCTCTTCTGTGAACACAATGTGGGTCAGTGCTGTGTCGAACCGTCTGTCCTCAAACGCAGGAAGGTTAGTTGCATCCTCTCTTGTGAACACTGAGGAAAAGAAGCTGTTCAATGCCTCAGCTTTATCCTGGTCAGAATTCAAGGTGAATCACTGTAGTGGAATTCTCCCTACAAACGCTGTTTGTCGCTGCCTAGCCGACCCCACCAATTCCCCAGTGTATGCCTCGTGGTCTAGGTCAACCAGCGCCGCCATACACCACGGAGCGGGGGTCAACTGCTAAGCCACGCCTACCCCCGCTATTTAAGACCTGACCTCGTGGTGATCTGTCTCTCTTTCTACCTACACCAACCAGCCAGCAACACCTCCGCCGCTGCCTGGCGGTCCTCGCTCCTCCGCCTGCCTGGCGGTCCTCTCTCCCGCTGGCGAGCATGGCGACCCACAAGCTGTCCTCTGAGCGTCCTCACCAACCAGCTCTCTCTACATCACGCTTGTAACCATGCTGCCTTCCCAGCACCAAGCTGCATTGTACATCCAATACAACATGTATATAGAGAGCACATTGTGAGTTTCCTTTCTCCATCCCATCCTGAGTGTGAACCAAACCTCTTCATACCCCACACTACCATCTTCAAGCCTCAGGTCTGATACTCCTACTCGCGTTTTCAATTTCGACTTTGCATAGCGGTAAAACGCCTTTGGGTTTGACTTGACCTCGCGTGCAACCAGCCTTTGGAACTCCTTTTCAGCCCTCCTACACTCTATCTTTGCTTGGTTTCTGGCTTTTGCATACATCCTCCTGTCTTGCTCATCGTTTGACCCAACCCACGTCTTGAATTTCTGGGTTTTCTTCTTAATTTTGTCGACCGCCGCATGGTTCATGTGTAGGGATCCCCTCGTATTCCTAGAAGCACTGGGTTTGGTCTTGGGTATATATTTATCGATCAAATGGGTCATTTTACTAGTTATGATATTCAGCGTAGTGTCTGCGTTCTTGTACCTTAATAAGTCAGGCCAGTTGATACCCCTCATCTCTTCCCTCATCCCATTGTAATTTCCCTTGTAATATTTGCACCTTGGCCTGGCCTTATCTTGAACTAGGTAACAGTTAAATCTGAATGACAACACTGTATGGTGACTGGTGCCAACTGGAGCAAGGTGTTCCAGTTTGGCCACCATACCCTCCTCGTTTGTTATGATGAGGTCAAGTGGTTTGGGTGTTTGCTTCCCTCTGTAATGTGTCGGGTCTCTCACATGCTGGAACAGAAAATTATCTCTCAGAGTTTCTACAAAAAGAGTAGCAGGATTATTCAAGTCATTCGGGGTGGACTCGTTTCTCCAGTCGATGTCGCCATAGTTAAAGTTCCCCATGATAAGGAGGTGGCTGGGGTTGAGCATCGCCGCATTGTTTATTAAGGTTCTTAAGTTCCTTTGATTTAGTGGGCCACAGTTCGGGGATCTGTAGATACACCTGTAGTGGAATTCTCCCCTACAAACGCTGTTTGTCGCTGCCTAGCCGACCCCACCAATTCCCCAGTGTATGCCTCGTGGTCTAGGTCAACCAGCGCCGCCATACACCACGGAGCGGGGGTCAACTGCTAAGCCACGCCTACCCCCGCTATTTAAGACCTGACCTCGTGGTGATCTGTCTCTCTTTCTACCTACACCAACCAGCCAGCAACACCTCCGCCTGCCTGGCGGTCCTCTCTCCCGCTGGCGAGCATGGCGACCCACAAGCTGTCCTTCTCTGAGCGTCCTCACCAACCAGCTCTCTCTACATCACGTTTGTAACCATGCTGCCTTCCCAGCACCAAGCTGCATTGTACATCCAATACAACATGTATATAGAGAGCACATTGTGAGTTTCCTTTCTCCATCCCATCCTGAGTGTGAACCAAACATCTCATACCCCACAAATGGTGACTCCCGGAGATTCGCACTCACACAGGATGGAGGAGAAACTGATCACGCTCCCAGTCTTCAAGCAACATGGAAGACTGGCTTATCCACACAGAAGCAGCTCTCATCGGCTCTACAGCTACTGTCTCTACACCGCAGGTCAGACACCCTAGAGCAGCTCCTCTTCCGACCCCAGCACACCCGTCCTGCCTCAGACGCCGACCCCGGCCCAGCAGTAACCCCTGCCGCCCCTGATGCGGCCTCTGTTCCTGAGTGCGGACCCACACACCCCTCTTTTCTCCCTCAGGAACTCCCTGCTAATGTCCTGCACCCTGCTGCAGTCGTGGACCCAGCTGCTGTCACGAGCCCTCATCCGCTGCCGCTGACACAGCCCCTGCTCCTGACCCAGGTCCACACACCCCAGCAGGCGCATCTGTCGACTCTGTACCTGCCGTGAGGGAAGCACAAAATTCATTGCCTCCACACACCCTTATTCTCCCTCTCTA
>NW_024738698.1:0-20727 GCF_018991925.1 Homarus americanus | reverse complement strand
GGTGTAGGGCGTGGATAGTAGGTTTGTTTGTGGGTGTAGGGAGTGGATAGTAGGTTTGTTTGTGGGTGTGGGGCGTGGATAGTAGGTGTGTTTGTGGGTGTAGAGCGTGGATAGTAGGTATGTTTGTGGGTGTAGAGCGTGGATAGTAGGCATGTTTGTGGGTGTAGGGCGTGGATAGTAGGTATGTTTGTGGGTGTAGGGAGTGGATAGTAGGTTTGTTTGTGGGTGTTTGGGAGTGGATAGTAGGTATGTTTGTGGGTGTAGATACATACATTGTTAAGAGGAATAAATCAAAATGGGAAGAAGATTAAGATAAATATACTGATGATTAGTGGTACAGGTGAGTTAATAAAATTGATATAAATAGATAAATACAGTAGATAGATAGATAGATAGATAGATACAGTAGATAGATAGATAGATAGATGTATGATTTTGTATACCGCAAGAGTAACTAAATATTCCTGTACCTGTATTTTCTTTCAGTTACAAAATACACAGGATTATAAATATGAGTATGCACATTGCACATCAGGTGTTACAGTCAGTGGTAATATTTTGTAATACTCTTAAGTGATGAGGTAACAGAGGAAATAGACGGATACTAACGGAGAGTTTGTGTAGAATTAGACAGACATTCAGACAGTAAAACTTCTTCCGACAATACAAATTTTGACGGTGGAATTTATACACGAGAGTGTATGGATAATTATGATAGGCTGAATTATGACATCTACGTCTGATAATCCGTTGTTTAGAATGGATTATTATTATTTTTGTTGAGTTATTTAACAGTTCGAGAAAAGGTTTATTATGGTACTATGTCCTATTATCACACAAGGTCATAATTGAAGTAAAATAACCAATTATACTGTATTATTTTAGACAATACATAAGAACATAAGAACATAAGAATGGAGGAAACTGCAGCGGGCCTATTGGCCCATACTGGGCAGTCCCGTTTACACCCAACCCCTATTGCTCATATGAGCATCCAACCTATGTTTGAAGCAATTCAGCGTATTCCAGTTAATGATGATATTTGGTAACTTGTTTCATTCATCCACTACTCTGTTTCAAAACCAGTGTTTACCTATTTCACGCCTAAATCTAAATTTGTCTAATTTAAAACCATTGTTACGAGTTCGCTCCTGGTTGGATAGTTTGAGTACCTTTGTAATGTCACCTTTGTTTAGCCCTGCCTTCCACTTATACACCTCTATCAGGTCGCCCCTCGCTCTACGTCTCTCAAGGGAGTGCAAATTATGAAGCTTTAACCTGTCTCTATACTCAAGGTTCCTAATGCCCGGGATTAGTCTTGTCATTCTCCTCTGAATTCTTTCCAAGGATTCTATATCCATTCTGTAATACGGTGACCAGAACTGAACTGCGTAATCCAGGTGTGGTCTCACAAGAGCAAGATACAGTTTTAGGATGACCTCGCTGGTCTTGTAACTAACACTCCTTTGTATGAACCCAAGTACTTTATTAGCCTTGTTACGAGCAAAAACACATTGTTTACTTGGCTTAAGGTTCCTACTTATCATTACTCCTAAATCTCTCTCACAGTCGGATTTCTCTATGGCATCGTTCTTCATCTGGTATCTGGTTTCCCTGTTTACATCTCCTATACTGAGTACTTTACATTTGTAGACGTTGAATTTCATCTGCCATTTTTCAGACCATTCGAAAAATTTGTTTAGATCTTCCTGTAGTTTTGCCGAGTCCTCGTCAAATTTGATAACACGTCCTATTTTAGTGTCATCAGCAAATTTACTTATGTTGCTGTCAATGCCGATATCTATGTCTTTTATGTATATAATAAATAATAGTGGTCCAAGTACTGAGCCTTGGGGAACTCCACTTGTGACGTTGCTCCAATGGGACTTAGTGCCTTTAATGCTCACTCGCTGTTTCCTGTCCTGTAACCACGCCCTAATCCATTTAAGGATGTCACCTTTGATGCCATGAGCTTCTACCTTTCTAATTAGTCTTTCGTGGGGGACTCTGTCGAAGGCATTGCTAAAGTTGAGATAAACCACATCATAATTGTGCCCCTCGTCCACCGATTCGAAAACTGATGAAAAGAATGTTAATAGATTAGTTAGGCAAGAACGTCCGCTTGTGAAGCCATGCTGGGAATCATTGATCAATCGGTGCTTCTCCAGGTGATTTCGAATAGAGTTTGAAATGATTGCTTCCAGTAATTTGCCTACTAAAGATGTTAGACTGATTGGGCGGTAGTTAGAGGATAGTGATCTATTCCCCTTCTTGAAAATCGGTATTAATTCGCTATCCTCCAGGATTCTGGTACTACACCTGTTTTTAATGACATGTTAAACAACTTTGCTAAGGGCATACTAAGCTCTTCCTTACATTCCTTTAATACTCTGGCAAATATCTCATCGGGACCAGGTGACTTATTAGGCTTTAGTTTGTCTATTTGCTTACTAACATCGTTACTAGTCACTACTATCTCACTTAATTTGTTTTCTTCACTATCTCTGAATAGAGTCGGTGCCTCGGGTATTCCCTGGACATGCTGGATAATATACCATCTACTTAAGGAGGTGATGTAGGTAAGGTAGATTGATATTTTAACATTAATTTACTCAGTTTTTTCTTAGTATCGGATTTTTTTTTTTAGTTTTTTATTCTGACAATTTATAATGCAAGCAGCGTTCACATGTTGTCAACCGCCCCAAGTGTACAAGAAGTTTGGACTGTAACTGTACCGTCAATAAGTGGCTGTAACTGCACCGTCAATAAGTGGCTGTAACTGTACCGTCAATAAATGGCTGTAACTGTACCGTCAATAAGTGGCTCTGTATTCTGAACACGGGGATCTCTACAGTATAACCTACGAGTATAACTGTGGTGAAAGAACTGCTTCCCCGCATTATGTTGAGGAAGATTCGTATACAAACTTTTTGCCCTGACTTCCTAGTAAAAAAAATCTTAGGCAAAATATATTGAATTTATTTTTAATGTTTATTGATTCATTGTTGTCGTTGGTGTTTTTTTTTTTACCGGGATGTGTGTTATATTCACGAAAATGGAGTCAAGACAAATGTTGGACACGTTGATGTGAAGTAACACAGTAAATGATGTTGTTTGTGTTGCTGTGTTATTTATTTATTGTGTTTCTTATTCTTTTCTGTTTATTTTGTTTTATTTAGTTTTATTGTAGTAATTGTTATTCTTTTTTTATTCTTACTTATTTTCATTTTACTGTTTATTCGTTTTCTTATTTTCATTTTATTGTTCAATAATTTTCCATTCATTCTTATTTATTTATCGCGTTGGTGTATTTCATTTATTTGCTATTCTCTTAGGTATTTCACATTTGCATTAATTAATCTTCAAATCATTGGTTGCTATTTTTATCATACTAGTTTAATGTTCACCTCAGCAGTCAACTGGCTTATGTCTAAACAATGTCTACCACTGTTTTAGCCAGACTTAGTTATGAGACTTGTAATTCAGTATCCATTACGTACCGTTTATCAGTGTAATTTGTGGTAATGGATTGCCCAATGTAATTATATATATTGTCTTACTGAAAAAAATGCGGTGTAACCAAGATTAAGTTTTATTGAGTTTGTATTTAAGGATTATTCTCCTATACTTCTCTTAGATTCTGAATATATTTTTGTTTTATTATTTCAGTGTATTGTAATGTGTAGTTAGTTACACTATAGATATATAATAATTGCTTTAAGTTTGGTTGGGAGTGTGGAAGGTGTTGTGGTGTGTGATGTAGTACAGGTGTGTACAGGTGGTGGTTACACCTGACTTCGAGGCAGGTGTGTATAGGTGCCAGATACACCTATGGTTACAACACAGGTGTATCCGGCAGCAGTAGTAACAAAGGGGCTATATGGGCTCCGGCGGCCATGTCGTGACACCGGCCGGCAGAATTCCCCGGTGAAAAAGGGAAAAAAGATGGCCGTCCCCCATTCAATATGTAAACAACTTGACCTGAAATGTTGTTTATTGGACATTTTTCTCATTAGGGAGTCGAACCCTTGTTTTGAGTTGGTGTTCAACTACCGTGGCTGACGGCCATCACCTGTGATTCAACTGGTAGAATTAAGTGTAATAATAATAATAATAATAATAATAATAATAATAATAATAATAATAATTAACGGTTTATTGAAAGAGCTTGGCAGCCAGAAGGCTGAAAATATACAGATACATATTTGGGGAATGGGTTTCGAATTACAAATATTATACAAGAAACATAAGTGATACAAATAAGATATATAATAACTAGATGGGGAAAAGCTCAAACTACAGTGCATTTCAACATAGTGACAGTGCAAGAAGTAGTATTTACTGGGAGTGAATACACTGGTTTATTACAAGTTATTGATAATTTTTACAATGGTTGGGACTGGGCTGTTCTTATAGCGATCAGTTCGTGCACTTATGGGCTGGATGCGGTTGTGGTGTCAAACAGCAATTCTCGGGCTAGGGATCTCAGGTGGTAGTAGGAGCCGGTGTCGAGGATGGTGTAGAAGCTTCTTAGCAAATTTGCAGATGTGGTCGTGGTGATGGTCAGTGAGAGTCGAAAGGGTCAGTGTGTTGAGCGCTTCTTGATATGTGGAGTAGGAAGGGGAGAGAATAATCTTGCATGCCCTCTTTTGCACTTTTACTAGGTGGGCATCTTATCAAATGAACCCCTGTCCTAATGGGCCCTAGTCCTAATGGGCCCCAGTCCTATTGGGTCCCAGTTTTAATGGGCCCCAATTCTAATTGGTCACATTTCCAATGGTTCTCAGTCCTAATGAGCCTCAGTCCAAAGATACCACAGGCCTAATGGTTCCAGTCTTAATAGACCTCAGTCTTAATGAGTCCCAATCCTGACGGCTCTCAATACTAATGGGCCTCAGTCCTAATAGTTTAAGGTTGGGACCCATTAAGACTGGCTTCTATTTACCTTACAAGCACTGTGTTCTACCGTGTCATCCCGTGTGTGTGTGATTTCCCGTGTCAGGTGGTATAATACGCAGGTGAGTGGCTGCCAGGTAGGGTGGGTGAGGGTGGGCACCTTGATGCAGGGGAAGGTGAGTTCCTGATGCTGATTCACACCAGTGTCATGATGAGGTAATCTTATCACCTTATTAGTGTACGATGAGTGGGTGGGCGTGGTGTGGAGGGGTGGGGGCGCGTAAGGGGTAGGCAGCAAGGGGCGTGGTGTATGGTGGGGGGAGGGTAAGGGGCGTGTAGGGGTAGCTAAGTGGGCGTGTTGAGTTGGGCAAGAGGGAGGCGTGGTGGGTGTAGGGGCGTGTATAGGAGGCGGGAAGTGGTGATGGCGCGCGCCACTAATCATAAGAACATAAGAACATAAGAAAGTGGGATACTGCAGGAGGCCGACTGGCCCATACAGGGCAGATCCCTTTCACACCCATCCCAGCACTTCCATGTGCCTATCCAACTTCGTCTTGAAGCTCCCTAGCGTCCCCGATCCTACTATAGCACTCGGTAGCCTATTCCACATATCCGCTCTATTACCAAACCAGTGCTTGCCTATATCCTTTCTGAATCGGAATTTATCTAATTTAAAGCCATTTGTTCTAGTTATTTTCATTATTACTGAGCTTCAGAACATCTTCCATTTACCCTTGTTAATCCCCTTACCCTTGTACACCTCTATCATATCTCCCCTAACTCTACGCCTCTCCTAATGAATGTAGCCTAAGCTTTTTCAGTCTTTCTTCATATGGAAGGTTTCTAATATTATGGATCATTTTTGTCATTCTTCTTTGTACTCTCTCCAAAGAATCTATGTCCATTCTATAATAAGGACACCAGAACTGAACCACATAATCCATGTGTGGCCTCACTAATGCTAGGTAAAGTTTCAAGATAACGTCAGCAGTTCTGTTACTCACAGACCTAGATATGAACCCAAGAATCCTGTTTGCCTTGTTGCGAACGCTAATACATTGTTTTCTAGGTTTCAAGTCGTTGTTAACAAATACACCTAGATCTTTTTCACAAACTGGAGTTTTTCTATTTCCGTGTTACCTAGTTTATATAACGTTTGTATTCGTCTTCCCTATCTGTAGTACCTTGCATTTATCAGAGTATTAAAATTCATTTGCCAGTCTACTGACCACTCATGTAAGGTATCTAGATCTCTCTTTGAAGGTGTTCAAAGTCACTGTCTGAATTTATCACTCTCCCCATTTTGGTATCATCTGCAAGTTACTAATCCTACTAGTTATGCCTAAATCAAGATCATTAATGAATATAACAAACAGCAGGGCCTAATACAGATCCCTGAGGAACTCGCTTTGACCGCACCAGTCTGACTTTAATCCATTTATGCTGACTCTTTGTTTCCTACCAGTTAACCATGACCTAATCCATTTTAATACTGATCCACCTATTCCATGTGCTTCTACCTTCCTTATCAATCTCTCATGAGGGACTCTATCGAATGCTTTACTGAAATCTAAATAAATTATATCATATGACTTATCATTATCTACCGCTTCATATACTTCTGAGAAAAAGCTAAGCAAATTTGTGAGTCAAGAACGTCCCTGGGTGAACCCGTGCTGAGAAGAATGAATTAAGTTGAATGTTTCAAGGTGGCTTCTGATATTTGTAGCAATAATTGACTCTAGCAACTTGCCTATGATTGACGTGAGACTAATGGGACGGTAATTTGATGCTATTGATTTATCACCCTTTTTGAAAATCGGAACTACATTTGCAAGTTTCCAAGCTTCTGGCACTAGGCCCGATTCTAATGACTTATTAAATAAAACTGCTAATGGATTACTCAACTCATCTCTACATTCTTTAAATATTCTAGCATATATCTCGTCTGGACCAGGCGATTTATTAGGCTTCAGTTTGTTAATTACTTTAAGCACATCGTTACTAGTAATATTGATATTCATCAACATATTTTCTATACTGTCGTTATATACCTTGTGAACTTATGGAAACTGTGCTAGGTTTTCATTTGTAAATACGGAGCGAAAATGACTATTTAACGTACTACACATTTCTAACTCATCATCAGTCATTTCTCCTGTCGTAGTTTTAAGGGGACCTATTGTATCTCTAACCTTTGATTTATACAGTTGATAAAAAGCTTTGGGGTTATTTTTCGATTCGTTTGCTACCTTGATTTCATAATTTCTCTTTGCTTTCCTAATTTCTGTTTATACCTGTCTTGTTAGGTTCTGATAGTAACCAAGTAAGTGATTTTCGCCTTTCTTAACTTTTCTATATACTCCTTTCTTTTTCCCTAGAAGATCTAAGAGTCTATTATTCATCCATTTTGGTTGGTTCCGTATCGATCTGACCTTACTGAACACAACCCATTATACAGCATAATTAGTGTTGCTTCCATCAGCCTCACACAGTCAAACACACTATTTACATTTTCTCTTCACATATATTTTATTTTATTCGTTTCAAGTGGGACTCGAATTTCAGCCTTGGAGTCGAAGAGGAATTTTTTTAGGAGAAGTTGAAAAGAAATCGTGTTTAGTTGAAGACGAATGTGTTCTTATATAAAAGTGAAGGAATTAACCAGACGTGTTTGATTGTTTGGGAGTCTCTATCTCTCACACTCGAGTCCAAGATGTCCCCCTTGAGGACGGTGTTCGTGTAGCGTCGTCAAACTCGCTCTTGGTTTTTATTCAGCAGGAAGAGCTACACCCGCCACCTGGTGTTGGCCGTGTCTGGTGACCATCATATTAACAAGGCCGCTCTCTCGTGCCTTGTCCACACGCCACCCCCCACCTCCATATTGTACCGTTTTGTCCTTTATTAACGGTGGTGTTACTACAGGCAGCGTGGTGTGGGGGGAGGGCCGCTGCTTCACATTGTTCAGTCTTTGACGTGTAACACAAAACGTGAGATGTTGTGGTCCTTCACTACCTCACACACACACACACATCTCCTAGTTACCACATGCTGTTGTTATTAAAGCTCCACCAATGAGTACGCGTCGCTGTCTCGTCCTTTGCTCCGCCGACCATTACAGTGTGTAGCTGTAGGACTCGCCGCCGTGTTTGTTTCATGTAGCGACACTAAACTCCCGGAAATTTGTAGGTGTTAAGCTGGAGCGTTTGAGCTGTTGTTGTCGTCACCTTGTTGATGTTTTGTAGGTCCGTGTTGGCTGAGGATTGTTGTTAGTGTTTCTTAAGGCATTAATAAACTAGTCATGAGGTTCTATAGGAATTATATCCTGCTGTTCTTTTTGTTCTTGTTCTTTTTATTGTTGTTGTTGTTCTTCAGTTGCATAATTCGAGTTGTGATTATCAGTAGAAGTTTGACGGACTGGATTCTCTTATCGTTTCTTTAATTCATAAACAAGAACCGTAAACACAAGAGCAAAACAAAGACATAACCAATGAACTAAAAACAAATATATTGAAGGTTTAAATTTCTGGGATAGATTTAAATAGATCTTGGGTATATTTTCTCGTTCTTGGAGGTCAGGCCAGGCCAAGTCAGGTCATGTCATGTTAGGTGTACCGAATACGCTAGCAGAGGTGGTCAGATGCCTTGGGAATACTGCAGAGTAATTGAGGTCAGGTCAGGTGGCCTCAATACCTGCTTCAAGGTGTAATAGAGGTGAAAAATAATGGGTTTCTTGATTGGATCTGGTTAAGTCAGGTCAGGTAAAGTCAGATACAGAGGCTGGGTGTATGACTGTGGGTTGGTGGGTGTATGACTGTGGGTTGGTGGGTGTATGACTGTGGGTTGATGGGTGTATGACTGTGGGTTGGTGGGTGTATGATCGTGGGTTGATGGGTGTATGACTGTGGGTTGGTGGGAGTATGACTGTGGGTTGATGGGTGTTTGACTGCGGGTTGGTGGGTGTATGACGGGTTGGTGGGTGTATGACTGTGGGTTGGTGGGTGTATGACTGGCGGGTTGGTGGGTGTATGACTGTGGGTTATGTGGGGTTGGTGGGTGTATGACTGACTGTGGGTTGGTGGGTGTATGACTGCGGTGTATGACTGTGGGTTGGTGGGTGTATGACTGTGGGTTGATGGGTGTTTGACTGCGGGTTGGTGGGTGTATGACTGTGGGTTGGTGGCTGTTTGACTGTGGGTTGGTGGGTGTATGACTGTGGGTTGATGGGTGTATGACTGTGGGTTGATGGGTGTATGACTGTGGGTTGGTGGCTGTATGACTGTGGGTTGGTGGGTGTATGACTGTGGGTTGGTGGGTGTATGACTGTAGGTTGATGGGTGTATGACTGGGTTGGTGGGTGTATGACTGTGGGTTGGTGGGTGTATGACTGTGGGTTGATGGGTGTATGACTGTAGGTTGATGGGTGTATGACTGTGGGTTGGTGGGTGTATGACAGTGGTGACAAGGATTATTTGAGCTTGACAAAATTTAGATAGATAGCAGCATGGTTTAGTCGTGTTCAGTTTAGTTTAAATTGTGTTTAGGTTAGGTTGGGTCATGTCAGGTACAGAGTTTGGCCAGGGTCCTTTATTCAAGCTGTCAGGGTTAAACTTCCTTCCTAGAAAGATGAACACACGAACCTACGGACGACACACGAACACAATAACACATGATCATACACGGAAACGAACACACGAATGGACATACTCAGGATATCGGGGAATAAATATAAAATTATAAAAATGCATAAAAAGTCTTTGACGGATAAACAACTTTGTAATGTTAGAATCGATATTACTGATATTATAGAAAATCAAACTAACTTCCTTTAAACACTCTTGGCTCTTCCTGTGTATAAGAAGAGTTTAATCTGGTATATTTTTTTTTCTAGTAATTGGTGTTATCAGGGGAAGAGATTGTGTCGTTTGTGGTCTGTCATTCAAGGTTGTTTAGTGTTTGAAGCTCGTTAATTCATTATGCTTGTAGCCCCCATCTCTGCATACAACCCTGGTGCTTCTTGCTGTTGATACTCCCACGAAAATAAATTGTCAGATTAACGAAACGAAGATTAAAAAATTTTGTTTTAATTCACGGATTAACCATACTTCACCCAATCTAACTTAACCTATCCTAACCTAACCTAACCTAATCTAATCATAATTATGTTTTAAAAAAAGGTTTACAGGCATAGGTAACAAGCTGGTCCTTTAACGGGAGAACACAAGGCTTCCCAACCCTCACCTGATGAAATAGAATCACTATACCCAACCTGATCTAATTAAGGACACGTTAGGCTTTGTAAGATAGTTTAGTTTGAAGTGTTGTGAATCTCCGTGGGTGTTATAGATTCACTTGGTATACTACATGTGTAAAGTCAGGATATATACAATGTGTGTTGATTTTTCTACCCGTGTGTTAAATATTTTTGTGGGGAGGGGGAGGTATTTTCCTGTCGGTTTTCACTCTAGCTTTCCACCAATGTTATTTCACCCTTCTAGATTTCTATACCCTTTGATCCACCTTACCTAAGAGTGGAATGAGATAAATAGAATTGGTGGAGTGGAATGTCTGTATAATTGATGTCAGGATCCAACTCTGCCCTGGACTACACAGGATTGATCGTCACTGGTGTTGTAAGACTGTACAGAAAACCGCCTCTTGTGTTGTTCCCACGTATTAAAGAGCGATGAAGGTAAACTGAACAAGCACACTGGGCAATGCTCGTTGTTGTAGTGGAATACACACGAAACCCAGTCAGTTGAGTGTGTAAATCTTCGCCTGCCTCTGGAATGCACTACACACGCTATGCCAAAACTGAGATATACTCGGCATGTCAACACTGAGACACACATGCTATGCTAACAAACATATACTCACATAAACTATGCCAATATTAAGACACATACACTATGCGAAACACCGGCTGTGCCTAAACTAATGATTCCCCGCTCTACATGAACGCTGAGATAACAAGTTGACTTTTTTTTATCGAGGAGGAGCCAAAGTCTTTCACGATAGTCACCGTCTTAGCTAAACTTGTTAACATGGTTAGCAACTTCTGGAAACATCTCGCTTAACCGAGTTATCAAGTTGTGAATAAGCTGACTCACAGAGGAGAAGTATTCCTTTACGAATTAATCTTACCAGCTTACAAGCTCTTTATTAATTAATGACAAGCGTTACACCTGTCCGCCATTCTAGGCCACGCCTCTCACCCCACCCCCCTCCCCTTAAGTCAATAGCCTTCTAAAGCAGTGAAAGACGAAATTGGTTCTTATAATCATGACTGCTTTCTCGGGACATTGTGTATACAACACACTCTAAACTAAGCCTAGGTACCTTCTTAACCCCTCATAATCCGCCGATGGAAAGTCTGGGAATCTGACCATATTTTCATTATTTTTCCTTTCCAAATTTAGGGTAAACCTGATTTCTCTGTGATCACTGTTCCCAAGTTCTTCCCCTATTGTGATATCTCTGATAATATTTTCTTTATTTGTTCATACTAGGTCTAATATATTGTCACCTCTAGTAGGTTCTGTAATTAGTTGATTCAAAAAATTGTCCTGTACTGCGTCTAGGAAGTCTTCAGATTCATAGTCACCTACAATGCTGTCCCAGTCAATATTTCTGAAGTTGAAATCCCCCATAATGCATAGGTTGTTGTATATTGCTGCCCTACTCATTTCCTGCCATATGGGCTGAGTTGCTTCTTTCCCAAGACTTGGGGGCCGGTAAATCACTCCCATAATTAGTTTTCGCTTCTTTCTGCCATTTCTACCCATACAGACTCAGTTCCTATTTCACCCTTTATTGTATTATTAATGCACCATTTTAATGTATCTCTGACGAAGAGTGCAACTCCTCCCCCCTTCCTACCTTCCATGTCCTTGTGAAAAAGGTTGTACCCTTCTTTGTGTTACTCAGATAAAAAGTTCTTGCTCGCCAGATTCATCCAGGTTTAGGTGGCTACTATGACGTCTACATTCTCAGTACATACAACCGCTCTCAGCAAGTCTATTTCATTTCTAATGCTCCTACTGTTTGTATAGTACACATTTAAACCTACCCTTCCCTGGTCCTGTTTTACCCCTTGTTCTGAGTAACCAATTATACTCCCCTCTATCTACTGGCGAAACTTCCCCTTCGGAGTGACAATTTCACGCTCCAGACAAGTGTACCCCGTCACGACTGTACAGGTAGTCGTTGCCGTAGAATCGTCGCCAGTTATCAATGAACGCCCAACCATTGCTTACACAATGTTTTTTTTATTCCAGTCGGTAATTTATAGCAATTGCCTTGGACAGCCTTTCACCGCCAACTCCTCTTCTAGACGAGACACCACATACTATTGGGTTCCCTACCCTATCACTAATCTTCCCTAATGCCTCCCTATACCTGCTGAAAAGTTCCTCACTCCTAACCTTTCCTATGTCGTTGCCTCCTACTCTAAGACACACTACCGGATTGGTACTTCCCCTGACAAGACTCTATCTATCCTCTCAGCTACACATGTCTTATCCTGTTTACATTGGCTTATAACATGGAGTACAGGGAGGAAAGGTTATCCTGTAGGCAATTGTACATAGTTACAATTCTCTCTCTCTCTCTCTCTCTCTCTCTCTCTGTGCCCTATTGGACATAGGAACATTAATAGTAGCAGACAAGTCAGAGGAAGAGAGACCAGTTCTGATCACTGTGGATTTACAACGTGAACTGGGTGATGTAAAGAGGGAGAGAGATGTTCCTCTCACTGAGAAAAAAAAAATGATGGGAGAAGGAGAGGATTTATTTGCAAGACCAAAGAGAAAATACTTTTATCAAGGCTACTGCTGCGACTAATGATGTTTTTAGTAGTTTTTTTTCTCTTCTCAAGTGATTTTGTTCTCAACTGGTGTCCCTGTAATATACTGGTCTGAGGATATCAGTCGAGTACTGACCTTTCGCAGCTTAAGCCCGAAAGCTTATCACTACTTGCCTGATAGAAGTCAATTTCGTTTCCCATCTATCAGTACACTGCATCGTTGGATTCTCAGCTCAATGTGGAACCAGGTGTGTTGCATGCACTTCTGCAACTGTTGTACCATAAATGTGAGTCTATGGATGACTGTAAACGTCTACGTGTTTAATCTTTTGATGAAACAAGTGTCAGTGAAGGTAACACTTGTCTTGTGAGGTCATAATTCCTGTCACATCACTCACACCTGGCGGCAAAGGCAGCACCTGTGATCACCTGCTCTAACTGCCCCCCCCACCACCCATAATCTGATAATCTGTTGTCAGTGGCTGTAACACTTATCATATGAAGTCATAACTCCTGTCACCTCATGTCTACATTATTAGTATAATGGACAAACAGGGAGGAAAAGAACTCCTGTAGGCAACTGTATATATAGTCATCATTACCCTATCTTAAGCTGCAGTTATTTAAATACAAGACTATAACTGAAATACATTGTTTTTCTTTTAACCTTTCCTTCTGTGTATCACCCACCACACTGACTGGTGTCCTGAGCTAAAGTTATATGCAAGATTAAACTCTCTATTAGTATTATTTTCTATGTGAGATACTGAGATAACAAAGTACAGTATATAGAACCATAAAATGTTCTGTTTATAAGAGGTGAGAGGTAGGCGAGGAAGTCTGCCTGCTGACGTCAGCAAAGCTCCACCCACCTTGGCCTAGGCTAGCCTAGTCTAACCTGACCTAACCTAACCTAACCTAACCTTGTGTAAAACAAGTCTAGCCTAGCCTAGCCTAGCCTAGCCTAGCCTAACCTGACCTTATCTAACCAAAATTAACCTAACCTTGATCTGATCTGATCTGATCTAATATAGTGATTAGTTTTAATCAGATTGTTATACGTCTTTTTGATCAGTCTAAGTTTCTTTCATCTTACTCTTCATTTTCTCTCTGTTGTTCATCTTTGTTATATTGTTTTCTTTATGCTTTCGTTTCTTTCCCTCCTCCTCCTCTTCTTATTCTTCTATTGTTCTTTAAGAAATCAGGATAACTGTTAAGATTTGTTGACCAATTTTCTCTACATTTTCATTAAGAGATTACTTATTAAAACAACATTATCTGTATTTATATTATCTGAAGAGGAGTCCCGGACACAACAAACGCCCCCCACACTAATATAATGAAACACTCCAGTAAATTATGTAAATATTCAAAAGGATTTGGATTTAATAGTAGTTTGTTTAATTTTAGGAACATTTCATTAGTGTTAACGGGAGGCAGGTAATGGCTATTATTAAAAAGCTTCCCTTATAATGACTACGGTCCCTCCAGCCAGACTTATACTAGCGTCTAAAGCCAAGGTGTGGTAGAGTCAAGGTTACCCACTGAAAAGTTTATTTGGATAAGTTCGGTGTGATTCTATTAGGTTTGGCTCCATTAGTCGGTGTAAGGTTACCTGGAGTGGATGATTATGTGTTGGGTGGGGCGGAGAGGAGTCACACCAGGTTAGTTAGACTCCAGTTAGTGTGTATTTTATCCCTTTAACTCTCAAAGGAAAATTAAAAGATACCTGCTGTAATTACCGTGTTGGAAACTACAATTAGACAACCAAAACAGCATCATCGGCCATTACAGAGCGTTATTTTGTATAATGTAAGCACTTAGGTCAGTGGCCTAAAGCCTCAGGGCTGCCGTGTGAGGTGGTTCAGTCACGATACAAACATTACCAACATGTTTATCTTCACCAGGTGGGCTTAATATGACCAGGTGATGCCTTACTAACTCTTGGATTATTATTGTTGTTTAGTGAATTTGTATGAAGCTGCAAGATCATCTTACACCTCTTGGAGAAAATTGGGTAAAAAAAAATTTTCATCCCAATTTCCCCAATTGGTAGATATTTTTTTTTTTTTTTGTATTTTGGTATTCTTTAACCTACCTTACCTGACCTCACCTGACCTAACCTGAAAATAATCCTAGTGATAATGGTAAAAAAATGCCAAATACCTATTGGAATAAAAACGAATATTAACCGATATTTTTGTATTATGGAGAAAACAAAATCTTCAAAAAAGTACAAAAAGTTAAAAACATAAATCAATATTTATAACAAATCCTCCAGGTATCTTTTGTTAGTTTCACCTTCAGTGTCCTCATGACTGTCCTTGTCATTTTACTATTGTTTGTCTTCCTGTATCTTGGATGTTCTCTATGTCACAGTTTGTGTTTGTTCTTTATTGTACTTCGTCACTGTCCATGTTTTACTGCATTATATTTCTTTGTTGTGATAAAATAGTTCCAAGACCTTCAGTTATAAACAATAATCATATGAAAGTCTTTGACAACAACTTAAATTATTCCTTATTTTCGTTACTTAGATCCATTTAATTCTTGTGTCCGTGTCCGTGACAATGATAATGAAAGGACTTATATTGAGTAGTCTCTCAGGTTTTCATTCGACTGTAAACATACAGTAAACATACAAAGCTGTAGTGAGACTGCTGGAGTTATGCTGCATCATATTAATGCAGCATGCAGCATAATGCGACCTCCTCTCCCTCCCTCCCCGACATGACAGCATAATGCAGCTCCCTCTACCTCCCTCACCAACATGACAACATAATGCAACTCCCTCTCCCTCTCTCCCCAGCATGACAGGATAATGCAGCTCCCTCTCACTCCCTACCCAGCATGACAACATTATGCAGCTCCCTCTCCCTCCCTCCCCAGCATGTCAACATAATGCAGCTCCCTCTCCCTCCCTCCCCAGCATGACAGCATAATGCAGCTCCCTCTCCCTACCTTCCCAGCATGACAGCATAATGCAGCTCCCTCTCCCTCCCTCCCTCCTCTCCCCCAGTATGACAGCAGGTAGCCCCTCTCCTCCCTCCCAGCATGACAGCATAATGCAGCTCCCTCTCCATCCCTCCCCAGCATGACAGCTTAATGCAGCTCCCTCTCCCTCTCTCCCCAGCATGACAGCATAATGCAGCTCCATCTCCCTCCATCCCCAGCTTGACAGCATAATGCAGTTCCCTCTCCCTCCTTCCCGAGCATGACAGCATAATGCAGCTTCCTCTCCCTCCCTTCCCAGCATGACATCATAATGCAGCTCCCTCTCCCTTCCTCCCCAGCATGACAGCATACGCAGCCCTCCATCCTCCCCAGCATGTGACAGCATACATGCCCTCTCCCTCTCCCCAGCATGACAGTACATAGACGCCCCTCTCCATCCCTCCCCCAGCATGGTGCAGTATAATGCAGCCCTCCCTCTCCCTCTCTCCCAGCATGGTTGTTATAATGCAGCTCCCTCTCCCCTCCTTCCCCAGCATGATGGCACGCCCCTCTCCTCTACCTCCCTCCCCAGCATGACAGCATAATGCAGCTCCCTCTACCTCCCTCCCCAGCATGACAACATAATGCAACTCCCTCTCCCTCTCTCACCAGCATGACAGGATAATGCAGCTCCCTCTCACTCCCTACTCAGCATGACAACATTATGCAGCTCCCTCTCCCTCCCTCCCCAGCATGACAGCATAATGCAGCTCCCTCTCCCTCCCTCCCCAGCATGACAGCATAATGCAGCTCCCTCTCCCTCCCTCCCCAGCATGACAGCATAATGCCCTTCCATCCCTCCCTGGCATACAGCACTGTGCCCTCTCCCTCTCCCCAGTATGACAGAGTATAATGAAGCTCCCTCTCCTCCATCCCCAGCTTGACAGTATAATGCAGTTCCCCTCTCCTCCTTCCTGAGCATGACAGCATAATGCAGCTCCCTCTCCCTCCCTCCCCAGCATGACAGCATAATGCAGCTCCCTCTCCATCCCTCCTCAGCATGACAGCATAATGCAGCTCCCTCTCCCTCTCTCCCCAGCATGAGAGCATAATGCAGCTCCCTCTCCCTCCATCCCCAGCTTGACAGCATAATGCAGTTCCCTCTCCCTCCTTCCCGAGTATGACAGCATAATGCAGCTTCCTCTCCCTCCCTTCCCAGCATGACATCATAATGCAGCTCCCTCTCCCTCCCTCCCCAGCATGACAGCATAATGCAGCTCCCTCTCCCTCCCTCCCCAGCATGACAACATTATGCAACTCGCTCTCCCTCCCTCCCCAGCATGACAGCATAATGCAGTTCCCTCTCCCTCCCTCCCCAGCATGACAGCATAATGCAGCTCCCTCTCCCTCTCTCCCCAGCATGACAGCATAATGCAGCTCCCTCTCCCTCCATCCCCAGCTTGACAGCATAATGCAGTTCCCTCTCCATCCTTCCCGAGCATGACAGCATAATGCAGCTTCCTCTCCCTCCCTTCCCAGCATGACATCATAATGCAGCTCCCTCTCCCTCCCAGCATGACATGGGCATGCAGCCCTCTCCCTCCCTCCCCAGCATGACAGCTATGCAACTCGCCTCCTCCCCCTCCCCAGCATGACAGCATAATGTGCCCTCCTCCTCCCCCAGCATGACACGTAGGTCCTCCCCTCTCTCCCCAGCATGACAGACACGTAGTTCTCCCTCCCTCTCCCCAGCATGACAGCATAATGCAGCTCCCTCTCCCTCCCTTCCTCCTCAGCATGACAGTATAATGCAGCTCCCTCTCCCTCCCTCCCCAGCATGACAACATTATGCAGCTCCCTCTCCCTCCCTCCCCAGCATGACAACATAATGCAGCTCCCTCTCCCTCCCTCCCCTGCATGACAGCATAATGCAGCTCCCTCTCCCTCCCTCCCCAGCATGACAGCACCCTGAAGTTCCTTAATGAGTTGGGCTCCAGACTTATTGAAACTACCAGAGACTCCAGGGCATCGATCTACTATTTACAAGACAACCAATTGGGAGATGATGGTAAGGGAAGGCGAAAGACATCAGGTAGATTTTTACAGAACTTAATTTGGTTGGGACACAAAGACAGGCTGGAAGGGTGAGGTATGAGGATCTGGTAGGGTGGAATATGAGGGACTGGAATGGTAGGGTATGAGGGATTAACAGGGTAGGGCATGAGGGACTAACAGGGTAGGGTATGAGGAACTAGAAGGGTAGGGTATGAGGACTGGCAGGGTGGGGCATAAGAGACTAACAAAACTGGGTAGAAGGGTGTGACAATCTCCTCTTCTACACCAATCACGCCACACGTTCTCCCTAAGTCATCAAAAAATATACATTTGTCATGGTGTTCAAAAATTCCTCTTTTACCAACACAAGCTCTCGTTCTTGTAGCCATTGTGATTTAGGCTGAGGGGATAGAGAGATATAGTGAAAGAAGTAGGAACAGATAAAGAGAATGACAGACATAGATATGAGGATATAATAATTGTGGAAGGGGAAGGAAAGAGGAGGTGGAGATAGTGGTAGAGGAAGCAGGAAGGAGAGTAGGGGAGAGAGAGTGATGATATATTAAGGTTAATAGAGACAAGGGGGGATAGGATAGGTAAAGAGGATACGACAGGGCATATTTAATCTAATTTCATGGGTAAGAGATGGCAGGAAACCTAGTGAGTGAGTGAGTGGGACAACCATTGATCGTGATCACGCCCCAGTCCACAAGATCGTACACACAAGATAGTCAAAGGAACAGAGGGAACATATTCGGCTTGTTGTCGAACACTTGAATCAAAGGAGTAATAAGTTATTACTGAGTCACTGCACGTTGACTACATATTATAGTGTTTGTAAAGATCTTTCTTGTTACACTGGTCGAGAAGATCAGATAGCGACCGTACGTGAGCTGTGGCCCATATCTACAGAACCTCGACCATATTAGTTGGTAAAATTGTCTTCGTTTTCTTTGGTGAGTGATCGTGTATTTCCAGATGTAATAACTGAAATGTGTTCAGTGTCTCCAGCAGGACCCGGCTGTACGCTCTTATTGCTGGGACCTCTATCAATCTGCCTACACGAATATCAATAAGACCCGTTTCAACTTCTCTACAAACTTTAAGAGCGTTCGGTCGAGGAGTTCAGGTACGAAAAAAGTATGTTAAGTGAGAATAAATTAACACGAGGCCAATCAGTGTGTCAAAACAAGGTCGGGCCCACATCAACTGGCAATATAATCACATAAGGCGGATCATGACGATAACACATTTGTGCTTATTGTTTCATCAAAGTACTTAGGCAACATGTTAAATCTATTATTTGTGTGAAAGTAAAAGGAGAAGCTGTACAGGTTGATCCACAGTTCCTGTTTCAACATCTAACAAAAGCATCAGGGAGAGTGTAAGGCAGGTGAGTAGTGTAACCACCCACTGTACTCTCAAGGGTCTGGCCTAAGAAACACCTTATGGACTATGAGCTGTACACTGCTGCATCACATTAACCACTAGCAGTTGTAAACAAACACTCCAAAAGTGCCTTTATGGAGGAGACCGATGAATTTCAAAATGAACACTGTGACTCCTGTTGTCTCGGTAGGGTCGTCAAAAAACTTTGTCTGTTGTGTCATATCGTCTAACACAAAATCGTAAACATACTTTTTTGGAGCGTATCTACATCTTACAGCATGATAACACTAAATGGCCGCCTTAAAATGTTATTCTCAAAGACTTAATTATCCAATGAAAAAATTCACCCACTAAAATTTAAGATCACGTTGAAGATAAACTCATTAAAGTTTTATACTGTACTATAATGGAAATTAAAGTTCACTCACTCGCACTCTTGGGCAGAAATTATAATTTAAGTTCTCATTTTAGAACAGTCTTGGCTGTTTTTAGGTCCTGCTATGGTTACTGTCTGAGTCATAATCAACCTCACTTGGCATCTTCTATTTTATTTTGGCGCATTTCATGTTGGTGTATTTCATGTTGGTGTATTTCATGTTGGCGTATTTCATGTTGGTGATCACCTGCCACCCACCAGAGACTTGGGAAGGTTAGAAATAGTGTCATCTCTGTGTTTTATGACGTCTTCGAGGTTTATATCTTCACCTCACCTCCTGAACCACATCCTCAAGACGGACCATTTCATACCCCTGGTCGTCTTCTTAGCTAGTCAGGCTTATTTACATTCTTCTCTCACAGCGCTGCGCCCCCTGGCGAGAAACTCTCCCTCATTTCTTGTAACTTTTAGAGAAGGAAAGTTTATTCTCAACTGGTTGTACAGATGAAGCGTCACAACTTCTTGATATCTTTGCTTTGTGATTATAATACCAACGTGTCTGAGTCGTGTATTTGTTTATAAACTTAATGGAATAATATTTACCCAAGTTTAAGAAGCACTAAAGACATTATAAGGGCTGAATATTTTAAATTATCTGCATCACTTGAATCACTTGAATCAGGAGTGAGAAAATGAAATTAAAACAAAAAAGAATTGTAAGTGAATGAAATATCGAAATCCTTGAAAAAACTAAATTTCTTAAAAACAGTAATGGACTAAGACAGCAGTGGAAGGTAAGGAGATTGGTGGAAAAGAAAGGAGAAGACCGAAGGAGGAAGGTAAAAGGAGGGAAGATGGAGGGGAGAGGAAGATGAAGGGGGGAGAAGAAGGGAGGAGAAATGAATGGGGAGATGGAAGGGAGGAAGAAGGGAGGGAAGATGAAGGGGTAAGATGGAGGAGAAAGACGATGGGGAGAAGAAGATGAAGGAGAAGATGAAAGGTGGAAGATGAAAGGCAGGAAGCGACAGTGCAAAATAGATCGGCAAGAGACACAGTTGTACCAGAGGTGGTAAAAATATACACCAGGAAGGAATCAGGTGTGGCAATGTAATACACTCTCTCTCTCTCTCTCTCTCTCTCTCTCTCTCCATATTATGTTGCTCAGATTTCTCTCTCTCTTTTCTAAAAATACAAAACTCAACTCAATAAAGGCAACACATGTACTGTACTACGACTGCCAGTGTATTACAGCATCAACATTATTATATAAGAG
>NW_024738697.1:470000-487108 GCF_018991925.1 Homarus americanus | reverse complement strand
AAGCAGATTAATCGACTCTTCGAAGCAGATTTTCAAATTCCGTGAACCATTACCTAATTCACGAAGCAGATTACCATAGAAACGGGAAATTTGTATCATAAAAATGGGAAATATCACTCCGAAAGATCGATTCACTTTCCAAAGTAGATATTTTCTACTTTTCGTTAAAAGAGAAACGCACTTTGGGAAGTTGATTCCACAACTTTGTGGGAAATATTACCTAATTTTTCATAAGTAATTATCATAGAAAAACGGAAATTTGTATCATAAAATGGGAAACACTACTTTCCGAAAGTTGTTATTTGATTTTCCCGAAAGTAGATAGATTTTCTACTTTTCGAAAGTAGATTATCGACTTTTGGAAAGAAGATTTTCTAAATTTGGGGAAATATTACTAAATTTTATGAAGTAGATTATCATAGAAAACGAAAATTGTATCATAAAAAAATGAAATATCACTACCTTCCCTGAAAGAGGTTATTTCTCCCTAAAAAGTCAGATAGATCTTCACCTCGGGGACAAGGATCATCGACCTCTCAGCTCACCACCCCCAGCAGAAAGACACTACCACCTATGAAGCAGATCACACCCTAGCGGAAAGTGCAAATTCTCACTTTCAGAAAAATGGTAATTCCTCCCGAAAGTCAGATAGATTTCACTTGAGATCACGCACCTTTGTGAAGACTACAAACAGATCAAAACGAAACTGCACTAAAAAAAAATATTCACTCCGGGAGTTGGTCATCTACTCCCAAAAGTAGATACCAACACACCCCCACCACCCCCACCCCCAAACCCCCCAATTCTCATTTCTTTGAAAATAGTTAAACCAAATAATTTTAATTGTGAAATATTACCTAATTTATGTAAGGATTATCACAGAAATCAAAATTTGTATCATAAAAATGGGAATATCTACTTTCCTTGGAGTTGTTATCTACTTTCCGAAAAGTAGATAGATTTTCACTTTTCAGAAAGTAGATTATGACTTTTAAAGAATATAAAATTTGGAAATATTCATTAAAGTTATCTAATTCGAATATCGCTAAAAAGAAAGTTTGGAATAAAAATGGGAAATATCTTCCGGAAAGTTGGTTATCTGCTTTCCGAAAACTAGATAGATTTCTACTTTTCAGAAAGTGGATTATCGACTTTTGGGAAGAAGCGATTTTTGAATTTTGGAAATATTACCTAATTTTGCTGCAGATTATCATAAAAACGGAAATTTGTATCATAAAATGGGAAATATCTACTTTCCGAAAGTTGATTATCTACTTTCCGAAAACTAGAGATTTTCACTTTTCGGGAAAGTAGATTATCGGAATTTTGTGGAAGAAGATTTTTCGAATTTTGAAAATATTACCAAATTTTGCCAAGTAGATTTCATAGAAAAACGGAAATTTGTATCATAAAAATGTAAAATATCTACCTTTCCTTAAAAGTATTTTCCACTTTCCCTCAAAAGTAGATATATTTTTATTTCTTTTTGCGAAACAGTCAATTTCACGGAAACGCCAAATTTCATTTCAAAACACTGTTTGTAATCAATTTTACTTCTTTTCAACGATAAGGCCCGTTTTCTGTTTTAAACGTTGTTTTGAAGCAGCTTACTTCTTCACACAAAACACTTTAGATGAAAACAGGACTTAAATGGTTACCTTTCACGGAAAACCTACTTTTTATTGAATATCAGTATTTCAGTTAGGTGTACTTTTTTAAAACGGGGAAATAGATTCGAATTCTTGGTGGAAAACACTACCATTCTGCGAATATCGAAAACGGAAATTTGTATCACAGGCCGGGAATATCTATTTCTGAAAGTTATTCACTTTCCTCGAAAGTAGATTTTTCACTTTTTCAGAAAGATTTTTCCTATCAGAAATGGAAACAGGAAAAAATAAATACTCACTTCTGGGAATGTTGGTTTTCTACTTTCACGAAAAGCAGAAAATCAATCTACTAGAAAAGACAACCAACTTCATAAGTAGATATTTCCCATTTTAATGATACAAATTTCTGTTTTCTATGACAATCTACATGCAAAATTAGTAATATTTCCCAAAATTCGAAAATCAACTTCCATAAAAGTCGAATAATCCACTTTCCCGAAAAGTAGAAAATCTATCCTACTTCAAAAAGTAGATAACCAACTTCCGAGCAGATATTTCCCATTTTATGATACAACCGTTTCTAAGATAATCTACTTTCCCGAAAGTAGAAAATCCATTCACTTTTCGGGAAAGAGATAAATAACTTTCCCGAAAGTAGATATTTCATTTTTTATGATACAAATTCTGTCATGATAATCTACATCTCGCAAAAAATTAGGTAATATTTCCCACAAAAAAAGAAAAATCTACTTCCCTAAAAAGCTAACCTACTTTCACGAAAAAGTAGAATTATCTACCTAAAAGTAGATAACCAACTTTCAAGGAAAGCAGATATTTCCCATTTTAATGATACAAATTTCCTATTTCAGATAATCTACTGCAAAAATTAGTAATATTTCCCTAAATTCGAAAATCAACTTCCCAAAAGATCGATAATCTACTTTTAAAAGTGAACTATTCACTTTCAGTAGATAACCAACTTCACGGAAAGTAGATATTTCCATTTTTATGATACAAATTTCCGTTTTATGATAAATCTACTTCGCAAAAATTAGGTAATATTTCCAAATTCGAAAATTTCTTCCCGAAAACGATAACTACATTCCCGAAAAGTAACATTCATTTTCGAAAGTGATAACCTCAACTTTCCTGTAGATATTTCCAATTTTTATGATACAAATTTCCGTTTTCTATGATAACTACTTCGCAAAATTAGATACACTTCCAATTCTACTTCCCGAAGACGATAACTACTTTCCTAGATAGACGATCTACTTTTCGAAGTGATAACCAAACTTTCCAAAAAGTAGATATTTCTATTTTTATGATACAAATTTCCGTTTTCTATGATAATCTACTTCGCAAAATTAGGTAATATTTCCCAAAATTCGAAAAAATCTTTTCCCCAAAAGTCGATAATCATTTTCCATATAAAAATTATTCACTTTCAAAGTGATAACCAACTTTCCGAAAACAGATATTTCCCATTATGATACAAATTTCCGCTTATGACAATCTACTTGCAAAATTAGGTAATATTTCACAAATTGAAAATCTACTCTCGAAAAGTCGATAATTCTTCGCAAAAAGTAGAAAATCTATCTACTTTTTAGCGACAACTGCAAAGGTAGATATTTCATTTTTATGATAATTTCCTGCTTTATAACTACTTCGCAAAATTAGGCAATATTTCCCCAAATTCGAAAATCATCTTCCCAAAAATATAATCTACTTCCGGTAGAATTATCTACTTTTCGAAAGAGGATCAACTTCTGAAAGTAGATATTTCACTTTTTATGATACAAATTTTCCGTTTTCTATGATAAACTACTTCGCAAAATTAGTAATATTTCCCCAAAATTCGGAAAATCTACTTCCCGAAAAGTCGATAACCTGCCGAAAATTAGAAAATCTATCTACTTTTCGGAAAGTAGATAACCAACTTTCCAAGTAGATATTTCCATTTTTATGACAAATTTCCCGTTTTTACGATAATCTACTTCGCAAAATTAGGTAATATTTCCCAAAATTGAAAAACTACTCTAAATCTATAACTACTTTCAAAAGTAGAAATTTATCTATGAAAGAATCATCTTTCCTGAAAGTAGATATTTCCATTTTTTATGATAAATTGCTTTATGATAAATCACCAAATAGTATTTCACACTTTAGCACATTTCCTCGAAAAGTCGATAATCTACTTTCAATGAAAAGTAGTATTATTCAGACAAGAATCAACTTTCCGGAAAGTAGATATTTCCCATTTTTATGATACAAAATTTGCTTTCAAGAAACTACTTAAAATTAGTAAATATTTCCCAAAATTAAAAATCTATTTCATGTGTTAATCTATCACAAAAGTAGGAAATCACTTCATTTTTCAAGTAGATAACCAACTTTCCCGGAAAGTAGATATTTCCCATTTTTATGATACAAATTTCCTGTTTTCATGATAATCTACTCGCAAAATTAGGTATTTCCAAAATTCAAAAATTTTTCCCTGAAGCAGATTATTCATTTTCTGAAAAGTAGAAAATCAACTTTCCGGAAAGTAGATATTTCCTATTTTATGATACAAATTTCCTGTTTCTATGAAATCTACTTCGCAAAATTAGGTAATATTTCAAAATTGAAAAATCTTTCTTCCCGAAAGTCGATAATCTACTTTCCCGAAAAGTAGAAAATCTATCTACTTTTTGGGAAAGTATATAACTAACTTTCTCGGAAAGTAGATATTTCCCATTTTATGATACAAATTTCCCGTTTTCTATGATAATCTACTTCGCAAAATTAGGTAATATTTCTGGCAATACCAGGGCCCTCCCAGCACGCGGGAGCACGCCCAGGGGACCTTCAGGTGATGCAGCGCTTCAGGGGCGTTATGGTGCCCCCAGGGCTCCTCATGGGCGGAGGAGTCCAGGATCTTTCCAGCGGCTGCAACACGAACCAGCGGGCCTCAGTGGTGGCGACCTACAGGGCTCTCCTGGGCGGCTTTCCAGGCATGCAGCACAGCAGGCCTCAGGTGCCTCTTAGGAAAATCAAAGCTCACAGAGATTCCAGCTGGCACCAGAGACGCGTTGAGAACCTCAGGGGCTTCCAATGGCGGTGACTTTGTGTGATCCTCCTGAGGCGCAGTTCCTGCTGCTCCCTTCAGAACCAGTGGGCGCCTCCAGCCGTCTCTGCTACAGGCGCTGCAGCGCCCCAGGTAAGGCAAGCGCCAGCACATCCATATTCCACGGGCGGTGGGCTCTCAATCGATCTCTTCACCGTAAGCAACCGCTCACCAACGAGCCTCCAGGAACGGGGCGCCTTCAGGCCCCAGGCGCAGCCTAGAGGCGTTTTGGCGCACCCCTGTGCCTCCGCGCCGCGGCCCGCGCGCCGGGGTTCCGCTGGAGGACTCTCCTGGTCATGGCTCCCGCCGGAGCAGCAAAATTGCGGGACCTCCTGTAAACTTGCTGCCGTTAGTCAGCATGAACATTACGTGAGTCCTTTTACTTTTCGACTTCGGATTATGATTATTCTTTTAATCCCGCCAAATTACAGCTTAATAGAAGGAGCGTTAGTCACTAAAGCATAACAACACAATCTATGGGCTTTTCCTGTGATATTATTTAGCGGGAATTTCAACAATTTCATGACATTGAACGAAGAATGACTTTCTGAAACAGATGCGAGACCTTTCCGCTGCTCTTCGTTACATTGCAGCTTCCGGTTCCCTGCACTTCCGCGGCATCAATTTATGAAACAAAACATATTCAACGTCCCCTTATGTTATCAACAATTCCTGTCACGCGCTGACGTTTTGTGCCAATAATCACTAAACTCTACTTCTGACAACGAAGAAAGTCTCCGGATTCACGCTTGGACACTTCCCCGGTCCCCATACTTATTCCTAGTGACTCTTCGCTTTTCTTCATGGGGTGTGTAGCTGAAAAGTTTCGACGCAGAATCCATCCCAAAACATCCAGTAATTTTGGTGAGAAACTAAGTGGCGTGAGGGAACGTCCCGGCATAAAGCCATGTTGGCAGTCCTCTACATTGTTCTGTAGTACATATTCCGAATGTGGGGACGATAAGGCTTTTAGTAATTCTTAAGGAAATGACGTAGGCGTACTGGTGGGCGATTTGGCCAGGGAGAATGGATCAGGAGGAATGACGGCCCCTGTTTGAAGAGAGATCTGGGTAAAGAAAAATATCAGATGCAGTAGTTACTCAGCGGGAGGGGCATTGCGGGCGCAGGGCCAACGAGAACCAGGAGAATGATTCGCAAATCTTTTAGTACATATGCCAGGAGTGAAAACATGAAAACCAAGGATACCGTCGTCCTCTGGGAAGGAAGAAACAGAACGTGGTCTGGGGATGGCAGACAGACAGCAGCCTCATATGGGTGACCATTAGGCAAATAAGGTGAATGAATAAGGACCTGGGTGAAAATTTTATTATATTGGTTATTATTTATCCTCATGACAACTGGAATTGTTGAATTTGTTTGTAAACTTAATTACTCAGAACCTGGATATTTCGATGGTGATTTTTGGTGTGTTTTGTGTTTCGGTGTTTCTGAAAGTACCATAAGTGGTTAAACAAGTTAGTTTTCAATACCTTTATTTTTTTTTCCAGCCAAAACTTATCTTGTTTGCTCAGATGATTTACAAAAGTGGTGAGAGATGGCTAGTAGTGTGTGGCCCATAGGAGAGTGAGTACTGGCACGGTGATGGATGTCCTAAATAACTTTAAACACTTTGTGCATAAGTTGTATAACTGTTTTATCATCGACGGTGAAGAAGCTTATTCCATTCAGATTCTTTTAGTATAAAGTGATGCCGCTAAGTACCTACAGTGGTGGATTCCTGACAGGTGACAGTAGACCACCTTCATCCTGGTACCAAGCAACAGCTGTGCCAACTCTCCCCACTCAGTACTCTACACTGTATCATAAGTACACCTAACTTTACACTTAGGGAAATAAAACCGGTCGATTACAGTGTCGGCCACATCATCCCGGTGTACAGATAAAAGATTTAATTTAAAGTTTACTGTATCTGTATTGTCAGGCCAACAACAATACTTAGTAACAGTGTTTAGAATCTTGGTAGTAGGTCCATGTGAATGAAACACTTTATTTATTATGGCTTTTAGTCAGGAACATGTGAATAAACAACATTATTTATTATGACGTTTCGAGTCATGTTACTGGACCGTGTGAATAAAATAATATTCATGATGGCGTTTAGTAAGAACTTGCAAATAAACCACAACAGGTAGTGTGGTGAGTGAGGCAGTCAGGAGCAGTAGAATGAAACACCACATACAGTTTTGTTTATTAATTTGTTACAGAGAGTACACACGATGCCGACGGGAGGTGATATGCACTACCAGCAGTATCGAAATATCTAATACCTAATCAAATTTATTCATAATAATAATAGTAAGCACTGTTCCTATGAATATTAAAACATACTCGACCACTGGTATGATGAATGATTGCTAATACCTGGAACGAAACCACGTGTGTGCAGAAGAGGAGAGTGCTACACATACTGTACAAAAAATCTTCTGATTGCTTATAGAAAGGGATCATAACTTTATTATTGAACCGGGGAAGGAGGAGGAGGAGGGACGAGGAAGGTGGGGGGAGGGGAACTCTTCAGGTTATTCTCAATCTAAGTGACAAGGTTTAGAGCACCATGTTTATATAAGAGTTTTGTTTGTAGCAAAGACGTATAAATTTTGCTCTTGCGAGTTTTTTTTTTTTTTTCGTCAGATCCGTACATTGGGGGAGAGGGGGAAGGGTGTGAGTGGTCTTGGGGAAATAGGGAAAGGAGGGGGGGTTCCATGGGGCTGGGAGTTATCTTGGGGCCTGGTGAGGGGGAGGGGGGGGGGGCAGGGGGTTGGCTAGGATGCTTGTATCCTCTTTCATTTTGTACTTGCGATAACAACGGCCAGTCGCTTTGGCTCCTCACAAACCCTGGGCCTCAGAGACTCGCTTCAAAAATTTTTACTTATTCAACTCTACACTAACTATAATAATCTGTATTGATAATAAATTCCCGTCTCTTGTATGCAAATGAAAGAGGATATCAACTTTCTTTTTTTTCGTTTCAACACAAACTTTTGCGATAAATAAATATTGTATCCTAGTGAAATAAACAGCACGATAAAGAAGACCTGAAGGAGTATTGTGATAAACGCATGAGAATTAAGACCTCTGTTTTATCATTCTCTTTTTCGTTGTTACAAAACTTGCAGATGGAGTGAGGGCGCATGTTGCCTCCCTCTCTTTACCGCCCCCGTGTCGTGATCAAAAAATGTCACCACACGGGAGAAGAAATCAAGACAAAACTATATAACACGCACATATAGTGTTGACGGCCTTAATAGAACTCTTGTGGGTAAACATCGGACGAAAACAAACAACAACAAAAATAAAATGGACACGTTGTTATTATACTTTTTTGGGACCTTTTTGGGGCCTTACAATGTGGAATCTTCAAAGGAAAAAAAAAAACAATAAAAGAATCAGAGAATATCAACCCCGTTTTAACCACCGAAATACACAGCTCTGGGCTCTGCTGGGGGGAGGGGAAGGTCTGCTACAAACACGCGGATTTATACAAAATGGGTCGCGTGTAGAAAACTCCATGTATTGTGTCGTCATTCATCCAGCCGTTATCTCTAGTACAAGAATTCTCGGCAGTCTGATTCCTCTATGCATATATACATACTTATTCATATTTTATTCATATTGTATAATCTAGGAATGAATGAATTACACGTCTAACAGTGGAACCCATCACTACGAGCGCTTAGATACCAGGATAATGATGATAAAATAGGTAGGGTTACTAATGCCGAAATTTGATAGCAAGACCCAGCTTAGCCACGTAGTTCAGTGGTTTGAGTTTCTAACCCCAAAAGTAACTCGTAAAGAATACACAGTAACTAAGAGCGATAAAATGTTCTTAAACTACATCTGAGCACGATGGATATTTATACGTATGTACAAATGGTGTGTTGAGTCTTGGTTAGATTATGCTTGTTTTTCTTATACATTTTTTTTTTGGTAAACAGTTGTAAATAGCTTATCTACATAGTCCATATTTTCCATATATATTAGAGTTCTCAATCATTAAACACAACAAACATCTATAAAGAGCTCTGCTATCTAGTGAAGCAAAATAAGTGGCCTATCAGTACTCGGTAAACTGCTAGAACAATCAATAACGCGAAGCCTGAATTGTGCGAAATGAAAATTCACAAATAATATAAAAAATCTATTTTTATTAGCATCGTCTGTCGATAAGTTAAAAGCTTTTCATACTGTGTACATCTTTTGCCTTCTTACTAACTTGAGCAATGTGTAAAACCAAAAACGTGACGTGCATGAACAAGTTTTTTCCCTTCAGAAGTGTGGAGCCTTGCTTGTGTGTCATGACTAAGACGCCATATTGCCTGCACTGTTTGACTCACCCCACGGCTGGCTACAGAGAGAGTGTCACCTTCCCACCGAGACGAGTGGAAGGCAGGCCTAGTGAATACTGATGATGTGTTGAAGGCCGCGATTGATGGAGTGGTGGGCATGTAGAGGTGAAGAAACTGAAGATCGATGGAGGAGAAGGGAACTACGAACTGATGGAATGCTATAAAAAAACCAGCTATATTATTAAGGTAACTTGGCTAAAAGCTGAACAGTTTGAAAGAATTAAAATGGAAAAATTAAAAAAGGATGGAGGGGTGTGTGGTAGGGGGGGGGGCGAGGTGGGATGAAGCCTTTACTTGATACAACAATATGGTTTGTGACGAATCAGGATAGTTCTTTATATAAACCATTTAATAACGGCATAAAGTGGCAAGAACTTGACATATACTGTTATTGTCTCTCAACTCACCAAACAAGAGGACAGAGAACCAACAGTACTGTACTAACTGAGGAATTCGGACAGAAATTAGACAGGGAATAACGACTAAGAGCAGATAACAAAAGAAAGGCGGTGAACTAAGCGGGAAAGGACGGTAGGTGGGAGATGTGTACAGAAAACCGAGCTACTACTTGTCCAGCTTTTGCATCCAACTATTTATATCTTGGAGGCTCAACTACCATAAATTATTCACCAAAGAGGAGGTTAGCAATATACCTAGGAGAAAGATCTAGCTTGTATCTACAAATGGTAATGTGTATTTGCTTTCTTACGGAGGATGGAAGGGGATAAATATTGACATTGGTTTAGGAAATAATTGTTATGATGGAATGGAACATGAACTACTTGAGTGTGGAAAATGACTGTGAGTAGTGAAGGGGAGATGGACCTACCCTTTGTGAGAGGAGGAGATGATTCTGTAGTTTGTGAGGGTAGGGAACACAAAGCCTGTGAGAGTGATAATAATTTGAGCTCTGGATAACACGGCTAGTGAGTGCGGTGCTGTAGAGTAAGGGAGACCCCACGCTAATGTCTGCCTTAGGCTGGCTCCCATCCACGGCCAAGGTCTGAACCACCGTTATATGAGACTTCTTGTTTTTTATCGCCTTCCCGTAAAACCGAGAAAGTTATCAAAAAACCATACGAAACACGTCCAAATAAGCTACATTGATGTAAATCTGACTATAAGGGAAAGATGCCTCAGAAAGGGAACTACATTTTCACGCGGAGTAAACAGTCGTTCTGTGAACACATACTAATTTCTGTCGCGTAATAAACCTACTACTCAGAACATGACTGACATAGATACCTTTGAAAATGCGTGGTATGATTTTCTTGTACAAGTTAACTAGTTATTTATTATGGATACCGGGCAATGAGTCCCCTCATTATAACAACATTAAATTTCTCACAAAGAGAAAGACTAGAGAGAGAAGAACCTCGATAATCTACAACAAACATCATGAGCTGAGGTGTTTTATCCACAAAAAAACAAAAACAATTATACATGGGAAAAAAATACATTCATAAACACTTCCTGTTAACACACATTAAGATGCGTCATTAACCTCTCTCATGCGAGGTTTTTACATGATATTAAGGCGAATAAGGCGGATACTCTCGTGCTTACCCTCTTATAAAGCGACTATCATGCCTTCAGGAAAAGTGTCAAACAATCCGCTTCCGCTAATCTCGTCTCGTGTGCTGAGATGCTGTTGGGAGAGTCAGCCGGTGCTTAATTATATCTTTTCAGGTTATATTTCATTATATTCTGATATGTTTTTGGTTTTTATTAAAATAATCTGGCACGAGGGGGAGGCAGCGAGCCAACCACCCGCCACCTTCAGTCCTAAAAAAGGTCGACCGAGAGAGAGAGGAGTCTGGAGATAGCTGCCGAGGTCAACATTCTTCATGATAAAAAAATACATACTTTACGATATAACTTGTCGATCGTGCCTGAGACTCTCCTAGATTAGCTGAGACTCTTCTAGATTAGCTGAGTCTCTTCTAGATTAGCTGAGACTCTTCTAGATTAGCTGAGACTCTTCTAAATTAGCTGAGACTCTTCTAGATTAGCTGAGACTCTTCTAAATTAGCTGAGACTCTTCTAAATTAGTTGAGACTCTTCTAAAGTAGCTGAGACTCTTCTAAATTAGTTGAGACTCTTCTAAATTAGCTGAGACTCTTCTAAATTAGCTGAGACTCTTCTAAATTAGTTGAGACTCTTCTAAAGTAGCTGAGACTCTTCTAAATTTGAGACTCTTCTGAGACTCTTCTAAATTAGCTGAGACTCTTCTAGATTAGCTGAGACTCTTCTAGATTAGCTGAATCTCTTCTAAATTAGTTGAGACTCTTGGATTAGCTGAGTTTTTCCTAGATTAGTTAAGAATTACCGAGGTTCTGCTTCATGTCATCATCATATGCATTTTCAAATACATGGGTACCGGACACCTACAATCAGGGTGAACGCAAAAAAGTTATAGAATAATATAAAAAAAAAAAATCCTTCATATTACCTAAATATACCACTTTCTATCATTTAAACGTCAATGAAATCTACGAAAAACACACATAATTGCAAGTCTGTATAATTGATGATAGCGACAAAGCCGAAGAATCCCAAGTGCTTGGAAGCGAAACGGTGCGTAAAGGAGTGTTACTGAGCAAGAGGCTGAGACCAACACTGAACCAGAGACCTAAGAGGCAGCTATGACGTAGTAATGACGCAACTATGGAGTAGAAGAAAAGAGAGATGATGCGACTGTGACATAAGTAATGACGCACTATGACGTAAGTAATGACGCGCTATGATGTAAGTAATGACGCACTATGACATAAGTAATGACGTGTTGTGACACAAGTAATGACGCGCTATGACAAGTAATGACGCGCTATGACGTAGTAATGACGCAATCTATATGAAGTAGAAGAAACAGAGAGATGACACGACTGTGATGTAAGTAATGACGCGATTATGACGTAGAAATGATGCTATTATGAAGAAGGAGAATAAAAATGACGCGCCTGTGAAGAATGCGCCTATGATGTAGGAGAAGTATGGCGTGATGAAGGCAGTAATGACGTGACTATGACGTAATAATGACGCATTATGACGCAGTACTAACGTGACTATGACAAAGTAGCGATTCGCGTTATGGCGTTGTAATAATGTGACTATGACGTAGTAATGACGCAACTGTGACATGATAATGACGTAGAAACGATGACAATGAAATAGAGAATGACGCCATGATGATGCAACAATGACGCAGCTGCAAGAACATAATCATGACATAATGCTTCGTATGAGCGCAGAAGTATGACAGTATGACGAGGCTACGAGTGAGTATGTGAAGACAATAACAATATGAGAAGGATATGACATTATGAGGAGAGAGTATGATAGTATGAGGGAATAATAACAGCATGAGTGAATGATGACAGTATGATGGGGGGGGAATAACAGTATGAGGGAGATATGACAGCATGAAACAACGTTATAACAGTATGACAATAGTTGACAGCATGAGGGCCATTGATGGTATGAGGGGAGATATGACAGTAAAAAGGGGAAATTGACAATATGAAGGGATCTGACAGTATGAGGGACCATAACAATATGAAGGGAGATATGACAGCATGAGGGGAATATAATTATGAAAGGGAGGGATGGTAACATGATAGTATAAGGGACAACAACAATATGAAGGGGATAATCATGTCAATATGAGGGGAGATATGATAGAATATGAGGATAACGAGACTCTGAGAACAGTATGACAGTATATGACATGAACGTGGCAGCGTGACAATGCCAAACTCAAAAGATGAAATTAAGTCGCATTGATAAATTAAGTCAAATCAAATTACAAGTTCTCTGTCGTAGTGAAGAACATGAATCATAGTTACGAAAAAGATGAAAGAAAGAGGCACAGGGATACGACGATAGAGAGGATAATATGGAAGACAATTATGAGGAAAATGTAGAAATAACGAAGAGGAAATGGAATTGCACTTAATCGATCTAGGATGATAGCAAGATTAACTCAGGTAGGATGATAGTAAGATTAAACCAGCTAGGATTATAACAGGATTAACCCGGCTAGGATGATAACAGAATTAACCCAGCTAGGATGATAACAAGATTAACCCAGTATGAATGATAACAAGATTAACCCGGCTAGAATGACAGTAAAATTCAGGATGATAATAAGATATAGTAAGCTGGTATGAGAGTCAGATTAACAAAGCTAAGATCATGTTAACCCAGCAAGGATGACATTAAGCTACGATGATGGATTAACTCAGCTAGGATGATAGCAAGATTAACCCAGCTAGAATGAAAGACTAACTTAACTCAGCTAAGATGGGATGAAGCCAAACAGGATGATAGAGACAGAAATTACGATAAAAATGGCAAATAGGTGACGAGAGAGAGATTGGAAAGAATATGGTAATATGAGAGATTGGAAAGAGATGTGGTAATATGAGAGAGAGAGCAGACAAAAAATTGAAAGAAACATGAAGAAAAATGCACGACTTAGCTATTAGGTTAAAGTCCTTTTTTTTTTTAAATAGACTTTATATAGAAAAGGTAAATACATATATAATAATATAACTTTCATACTCAAACATTTCTTCAGTAAAGTTATAATAACATTTAGAGTCTAACATTTGCTAGACATGAACACAGTAACTCATCAGACTCATGCAGGTAAATCAATTCTAACCTTACTGTTACTTTAAGCTATATACACCTTAAAGGGTTTGACACTGTTACCCAGTACAAATTAGGCGGACTAAAATAATCATCATCTCAAATATTTCTTATGTTATTTTTTGTATCATAAACAGACTGAAATGATTATCTTTAATGGTTTATATCCAATTGTGTTTACCTATATTCACTGAGCAAATATATTTGACTTAATAACAATGCACACACACATATATACATATATATATATGATCAAATTCATGGCTATTATTACAAAATATTGTTAGGTTCGTTTTATTTTTACATTTTTTTAACACTAGACAATAAAAATTTTAAAAGTAAACTCGTACATGTGTAAGGAGCGCGAGAATACTGGTGGTGGTGCCTAGTTTGCCCTGGACAGCGTCAGACAGCGAAGTAACATGTAGAGACAAGTGACCGCGTATATCCCGAACTTTCCGCGCCAAGTTTTTGTGTTACCCATGAGCGGTAACGCAAAGTACTCTAGTTATTACCATTAGCATATGCTATATATCTTCAAGCGGTACAAAGCGATGAACATATAGGCTTGAGGCTTCTTACACACGAAACTTTGGGGTGGTGGTGGTGCATCATCGCCCCGTGCTGAGGCTTTGCTGGCGCCTGGGCTCTGCTGCTGCCTGCCCCTCCCGTAGTCTCCCACAAGATTGTACAAAATTCAAGTTAAGGCGTGAACGAACAGTGCTCCAGGTGTGAGGGATTCATCAGCACATGACCAAGAGCGCCAGAGAGGGCGATGATACACCACGTGAGCTTTATATAAACTTAGGGCAACATGCTCCTCAACGTGGCGTGTGTGCATGAGCCGAGGGAGACCCACGCGATGTGTGGCTCCGGGTGGGCGTGGTGGTCACTGCCCCGAGGCACTGAAACACCCACAACACTCCTCCTGCCGCTCTGTACACCCAGTGTCCTCAGGCAGAGTTAACTTTATATCACAAGACAGACCTCACTACACCACTGTCCACACAGGCCGCCGTTCAGCTGGGCTTTTAGGGATATGCTTGCACGGGCTAAGCCAAGCTGCACACAGGCAGTTCATTCATGGGCCGCACCTGAGTCGTGAGGGCAGCTGCACAGGTCCATACAGGCCTTAGTTAGTAGTATATCACAAAAGCACTTCAGGCGTGAACTCCACTTCTCACGTACTGTAGACGTCGGTAATTATTGATGACTTCATGAAATCGTACAAAAGTCATATATTTATATTATATATATATTTATAGTATTATACATATTCTCAGTATTAGCAGCTCTCTTGCAATGATTATACTCATTACGGATATTGATAACTTCACTTATTCAATATCCTGACACCCATTTTTATTATTTCATGGAAACTCAGAAATCTACTTATCACATCAAAGAGAATTTGCAAAGAATTCTCTTTGGGCCTACAACATAAAAACCATCACGGGAATACATATGAATAGTTTACATATATTCAACTACTCGAGGTGGCCCGGCCATGATGCTGCCGGAGTAATAGACTCATGAAAGACAATCTCACTCATGTGGCGCAAATCTTCATCAGGTGAGCATTAGCCTTTGTACAGAAAAGCTTTTAATGGTGTGAAGAGGAAAGCAGTTAGCCTATTGTAATAAAACACAAGGATTTTGTTTATGTATATATATATATATATATATATATATATATATATATATATATATATATATATATATATATATATATATATATATACATTTATATAAATATATTAATATATATAACTATGAATGTCAAAATGTTAAAAAAGATTAGTTTATATATATATATATATATATATATATATATATATATATATATATATATATATATATACCTCCAGGGTAGTCTGCCGAATTCTTATATGCTCAGCCCCTAAATTTAGTTTTGTAGTTTGTCTTTAGTTGATGTAAGAAGAAGTCTCTCAACACCATAGAGAGAGGCTAGTACAGGACTAGCAGAACACAGAACCAGTGTGGTTTATGGCTCACCTACAGTAGTAGTAAAATCTAGTTTAATTAACTTGTTCTAGAGGAGGAGGAACACTCCACCCGGGTCTAATCCTTGGATCCTGACTTCTCAGATGTGGAAGGAAGCAGAAATAAGCGTGGCGACGGGAGACCCAACTCTCTCCAATGAATTCAGGGTTCAAGGCTGAGAGGTGGAGGGGGGAGGGGAGGGGGAGGGGTGGAAAGGAACCTCAGGATGGGGGGGTGGGAGGGAGCCTGGAGGTAGTTAGGTTGGTAAAGGGAAGGATCCTCAGGGTGTAGGGGAGGTTGTATGTTGTAGGGGAGGTTGTGTGTTGTGAGGTTGTAGGGGGAGGTTGTGTGTTGTAGGGAGGTGTGTTGTAGGGGAGGTTGTGTGTTGTAGGGGAGGTGTTGTAGGGGAGTTGTGGTTGTAGGGGATGTGTTGTAGGGGAGGTTGTGTGTTGTAGGGAGGGTTGTATGTTGTAGGGGGGTGTTTGCTGTAGGGGAGGTTGTGTGTTGTAGGGGGGAGTGTGTGTTGTAGGGGAGGTTGTGTGTTGTAGGGGAGGTTGTGTGTTGTAGGGGGTTGTAGGTGTTGTGGGGAGGTTGTGTGTTGTAGGGGGAGGTTGTGTTGTAGGGGAGGTTGTGTGTTGTAGGGGAGGGTGTGTGTGTGTGTTGTAGGGGAGGTTGTTGTTGTAGGGGGAGGTTGTGTGTTGTAGGGGAGGTTGTGTGTTGTAGGGGAGGTTGTGTGTTGTAGGGGAGGTTGTGTGTTGTAGGGGGAGGTTGTGTGTTGTAGGGAGGTTGTGTGTTGTAGGGGAGGTTGTGTGTTGTAGGGTGTTGTGAGATTGTTTGTTGTAGAGGTTGTGTGTTGTAGGGGGAGGTTGTGTGTTGTATGTTGTAGGGGAGGTTGTGTGTTGTAGGGGAGGTGTGTGTTGTAGGGGAGGTTGTGTGTTGTAGGGGAGGTTGTGTGTGTAGGGAGGTTGTATGTTGTAGGGGAGATTGTTTGTTGTAGGGGAGGTTGTGTGTTGTAGGGGAGGTTGTGTGTTGTGTGTGTTGTAGGGGAGGTTGTGTGTTGTAGGGAGGTTGTGTGTTGTAGGGGAGGTTGTGTGTGTTGTAGGGGGGGGTGTGTTGTAGGGGGAAAGGGGAGGTTGTGTGTTGTAGGGGAGGTTGTGTGTTGTAGGGGAGGTTGTGTGTTGTGGGTGTGTTGTAGGGGAGATTGTTTGCTGTAGGTTGTGTGTTGTGGGGGAGGTTGTGTGTTGTAGGGAGGTTGTGTGTTGTAGGGGGTGTGTGTGTGTAGGGGAGGTGTGTGCTGTATGTTGCTATTGTGTGTTGTAGGGGAGAAGAGGGGTTGTAGGGGAGGTGTGTGTTGTAGGG
>NW_024738697.1:305000-465000 GCF_018991925.1 Homarus americanus | reverse complement strand
ACGGTTTATAATCTGATTAGGAGGAAATTATGGGGTTATTATATTGTGTAGTTATAATGCTCTATACTGTATGGTTATAATGCTCTATAATGTGTGGTTATAATGCTCTATAATGTGTGGTTATAATGCTCTATAATGTGTGGTTATAATACTCTATAATGTGTGGTTATAATGCTCTATAATGTGTGGTTATAATACTCTATAATGTGTGGTTATAATGTTCTATAATGTGTGGTTATAATGCTCTATAATGTGTGGTTATAATACTCTATAATGTGTGGTTATAATGTTCTATAATGTGTGGTTATAATGCTCTATAATGTGTGGTTATAATTCTCATTAATGTGTGATTATAATGCTCTATAATGTGTGGTTATAATGCTCTATAATGTATGGTTATAATGCTCTATAATGTGTGGTTATAATGCTCTATAATGTATGGTTATAATGCTCAAAAGAATATACTAATAATACTTAAGAATGCATAGTTATAATAATTAAAATTGAAGGCTTATAATAATAAGGAATAACTAATTATAATACTCAAGCAATGTAAGCAAAATGCTCCTAATTAATCCATCTATCACCTTTGTCAATAAGTCATGCAGGTAAAGTGAGGGTGACCTCGGCTGGCACCTACACTCTCCGGGCAAGATAGTTTGGCTAAATATATACAGTTAATTATATATTTACAAATGTTGACACAAGTGTAACTATATAGTCAGATCCAGGGAAGAGACCAAGGGAGTCATGCTACCTGTATGATGACTGTCATGCATTCATAAACAAACAAGCTAATCTAGACCTTCAGACCACTAGCAGGATAATGCCCAAGGGACACTGTAAGTAGAAAGTAATAGAAATAGTAAACATATTAATAATAGTCATAGCAATCTATTGAGACCGACAAGGGTGAGATAAAAGGGGCGGAGACCAACAGCTGATGCCGTGTGTCGCTCTGGAAAGTAAACCGCGAGGGTGAATAGTACTGCTGGCCCACACTCTCTATACTGTGTGTGAGTGTTTGTCTGTTCATTTATCCTAAAATATTATTCATAAGCCATCTTCACCATTCACTTTTCTATGAGGCTGTGTGGTGAGGACTTAGCACCACACAGGAACACAGGACAACATCACAGCAGCAGTCAACAGGGAAACACTACACACAACACTAGCCAGCCTGGTGATACAACTGCCAGACTTAGTGTGTATCTGAATCAACGTCATTCACATCTACAACATCAATGACCTAAATACATCAATAAGGACAGATATAAATTATTAACAATTGATCTATTTTTTCTACCATCTACAAAGAAAATATATACCTTATTTACCACATACTTCGACACACCTGATAAAATAAAAAAATAAAAACACAATAATGGAATCTTGACACAGTAAACATCAAGGAATAAAAGATACCTAAGAAGTAATTAGTAAAGACAGTAATAAGAGATAGTTAGATAAATAACAAAATATATAAGTCTCTCACTCAGACTACTTATCTAACTACTTCAAGGTTGCACTAAAGTCACACGTGTTCATCATTCCCCCCCCCTCCCCCCCTCATTATTCCCTGACACGAGAAAGCAATACCGGACATAATATAAGGAGGAGAAGGTGATAAAGGATGATATAAGGGAGGGGATGAGGGAAGGGGGAGGGGGCGGATTAACGGAAGAGAGGAGAGGGAGTGAGGATAAGGGAGGGAGGGGGGGTGAAGAAAGGAAGGACAGAGGGAAAGAAGAAGGAAGCAAAGAGGAAGAGGTGGGAGAAGAAAGAGAAGAAGACAAGATGAAGGAAGGAAGGGGAAAAGGAAGTAAGGAAGGATGAAAAGACAGAGAGAACGGGAAGGAGGAAGAGAGGAAAGGGGGAATGGGGCAGTACTATACCTTGTTGATATCCTTGTGAGGCAGCAAATTAGCAATGGGTGGTGGGGCCTCCTCGTCAGCCCGCCCGTTGATCGTGTTTTCTAAGGTACCGCCTTTGGAGTGAGCCTTGGGATCGTGTAACTTATACCGAACCTCCTGAAACAAGGGGAAACTTACGACCGGGCCGGGGAAAGTGCGTGGTGGATAATGGTAGAGTGTGTGGTGGATAATGGTAGAGTGTGTGGTGGATAATGGTAGAGTGTGTGGTGGATAATGGTAGAGTGTGTGGTGGATATGAGTAGAGTGCGTGGTGGATAATGGTAGAGTGTGTGGTGGATAATGGTAGAGTGTGTGGTGGATAATGGTAGAGTGTGTGGTGGATAATGGTAGAGTGTGTGGTGGATAATAGAGGTGTGGATAGAGTGGATGGTAGGTGTGTGTGGTGGATAATGGTAGAGTGTGGTGGATAATGGTAGAGTGTGTGGTGGATAATGGTAGAGTGTGTGGTGGATAATGGTAGAGTGTGGTGGATAATGGTAGAGTGTGTGGTGGATAATGGTAGAGTGTGTGGTGGATAATGGTAGAGTGTGTGGTGGATAATGGTAGAGTGTGTGGTGGATATGAGTAGAGTGCGTGGTGGATAATGGTAGAGTGTGTGGTGGATAATGGTAGAGTGTGTGGTGGATAATGGTAGAGTGTGTACATAAACACAATACAGATAATATATATATATATATATATTTAATTGAAATACATTATACATATATTGGAATGGTGTCCGTCCGTCCGTCCGTCCGTCTGTCTATGCTTATTATGTAGTAGGCAGCTACCAAACAGGGAGGTACTACCGCCTGGGAAGATATTGGAAGCATAATGTGTTGTTTAATAGCAGACCCTGCTGCCATTATATTACCAAGTCCCAGGTTGCTGATCTGACTTTCTGCCTCGTTTACACACAATTGCAGGGTCTCAATTGTTTCTCTTACATTGACAACACAACATACAGTATGTATATATCGGGTGGGTTATAACGATAACCTACACAAACGATATCAAAGGGGTCAGCATTCAGACTCCTTTTCACTGACCCATTTCAACAACCTTTGATAAAATGGCTCGGAAACGACACCGAGACTCGTATTACCATGCCAGATACTGTACCTTGTCACGTCTCCATTTACGGGAAGAAATTTGACCTACGAATCTATCAGAATCTGTGACCACCCCCTCCCCTTTCCACCCTCAATTATCACAAACACCTGTACCAATATCATAATAACCCTTTCGTCAGGTATGTCACCGATTTCCCAACAATTTTGCGACTAATTACGAAGTGTATTAATGACCTCGTTATTGCTTAACTACCAGCTTTCAGAGTCAGCTTTCAGTGTCTCTAATTATCGTGGGGGCAATGCAACCTTATTTAGCTACCGTGTATACAGCTTTGGGATAATACTAAATTCATCATTTATTGTTAGACTGGTTGACTGGCTGACTGGTTGAGTGATAGACTGGTTGACTGGTTGAGCGATAGACTGGTAGACTGGTTGAGTAGTAGAATGATAAAATGGAGGACTGGTAGACTGATAGATTGGTTGATTGGTTTGACTGGTAAACTGGTATAGTGATAAAATGGTAGACTGTTAGACTGGTAGACTGGATGAATGATAGAATGGTTGAGTGGTAGACTGGTAGTGTGGTAGAATATTACAAAGGTAGACATAGTATTTGTCTACCAGTCTGATAGACAAATAATATGTCTTCTTGCAATATAACCCATTACTGAAGTGTTGCAATAACTGCCACTACAAATGGCCATAACACTGTAATTCATTATGGCCATCATACTGTAATTCACAATAGCCATGATACTGTAATTCATTATGGCCATGATACTGTAATTCATAATAGACATGATACTGTAATTCATAATGGCCATGATACTGTAATTCATAATGGCCATGATACTGTAATTCATAATGGCCATGATACTGTAATTCATAATGGCCATGATACTGTAATTCATAATGGCCATGATACTGTAATTCATAATAGCCATGATACTGTAATTCATTATAGCCATGATACTGTAATTCATAATGGCCATGATACTGTAATTCATAATGGCCATGATACTGTAATTCACAATAGCCATGATACTGTAATTCATAATGGCCATGGCACTGTAATTCATAATGGCCATGATACTGTAATTCATAATGGCCATAATTCTGATTAACGTCTTAACACACCAATAAATTTCTTTCCTAATAAAGATGAACAATTACCCCAAAAATTAAAGAAATAAAAGTTAAAAGTGGGTTTGAGGGCCTTTAGAAAGTGTGTGAAGTAAGTGCCTCACTACTAACACATAACGACTATAAGCAGATATAATTAAACAAACGTTGGAAGATTTATACTAACGGGAAATAGAATAAGAAATAGGAAAAAATGTATAAAGAAGAGACGAAGGCCAAGTATTGTGAGGTGATGAATCTACAGGAGCCTAGACTGGATTCCACGAGACAAGAAAAGACTCCTAAAAAAAACCGACAACAAGAAGGAGAGAGAGAGAGAATGTATTCAACTTTGAAGTTCTCACAATTTTTGACCCCAACCTTAACCTCCTAATCACCTCTGACCTCAACCTCGACCTTTGACCTCAACCTTGACCTCTAACCTCGACCTTGACCTCATCTCTGACCTCGACCTTGACCTTTAACCTACTCTACCATCGTCTAACATACATCTCTCTGACCTGACATCATTTACATGGCACTCATTATTGGCACTCCCAAGAGCCATCAACCTGGAGTGTGACCTAGGCGTTATCTCTACCTATCATCTAATTTCTTCTAAGTTAAATGAGCTCGACACACACACACACACACACACACACACACACACACACACACACTCTCCCTGTCAGACTCTATCATGTATTAGTCACGTTGAATTATTTTGGTCATGTACAGAGGGACTCATACACGTGCCTGAGTCATGTGTGTATTACTGTAATGTATATGTACACACACACACACACACACACACACACACACACACACACACACACACACACACACACAGTAACTTCACGGGTCGCTCAAACTCGGGCGAACATTAGCCAGACGTAGCCACCACAACTTGTGTCATTGAAGGGTGGATGGCAACGTCAGGCGGTGATGAGCGCTCGTGCTGGCGTAGTTTTAACTTCACGAACGGGATGGAAGAAAATAGCAGCCGCAATGAGCGTTCGTGATTGACTGACTCTAGAATCTTCCTGTGGTGATTGAATGACTCTAGAACCTCCCTGTGGTGATTGACTGACTCTAGAATCTCCCTGTGGTGATTGACTGACTCTAGAACCTCCCTGTGGTGATTGACTGACTCTAGAATCTCCCTGTGGTGATTGAATGACTCTAGAATCTCCCTGTGGTGATTGAATGACTCTAGAACCTCCCTGTGGTGATTGAATGACTCTAGAACCTCCCTGTGGTGATTGAATGACTCTAGAATCTCCCTGTGGTGATTGAATGACTCTAGAACCCCCCTGTGGTGATTGAGTAGAGGAGCAAGTACGAGGAGAAAGAGAGAGAGAGAGAGAGAGAGAGATTTACAATGGATTATATGAGGAAGGATAAAGGAGGAGGAGGAGAAATGTGGCAGGGATTCACAGGAGAATGGGGGAGAAGGAATGAATATTAGATAAAGAAGAAAGGAGAGAGGAGGAAGGAGAGAAAGAGGAGAAAGAGGAGAGGAAGAAGGGAAAGGAGAAGAAGGAGGAAGGAGGAGGAAGAGAAAGAGGGGGAGAAGAGAGGGGAGGAAGAGGAGAAGAAGAAAGATGAAGAGTGCAGGACGAGGAGAATGAGAAAGTGGAGGAGGAGGAAGGAATAATGAAGAAGAAGAAGAAGGAGTCAAGAATTAAATTTATCTCTTAACTCGGCAAAGATTCTATTAAGTGATTCTAATAATACCTTCATGCTTCCTTTGCCATCTACACTTACCGCGATTAAATACCTCACACTACACCACTCAGACACCACCCCACACCACCTACCACACCACACCACACCACACCACCCAGACACCACCTACAATACCACTCACCCACACCACCTGCCACCCCACACCACACCACACCACCCAGACACCACCTACAATACCACTCACCCACACCACCTGCCACCCCACACCACACCACACCACCCAGACACCACCTACACACCACCCACACCACCTGCCACAGCACACCACACCACACCACACCACACCAGAAGACACAGGTATAACAGCTCATACACAGAGTCCAAGGACGAGTCCACATGACCTGACTATCTCAAAATTCTTTCAACAGGAGACACGAAACTGACAAATTCAAAATTGTTCCAGACTGTCTCACTGCTCCGTCTTAGCTGTACAAACCATTCCAGTTCCCAAAATGTTTAAAAGAATAAATCCTTTGGAAAAACCTTGACGATAAAATTATTCCAGACCGTCGCCTCTCTGTTCCTCTTTAGTAAGTACAGTAGATGTAAAATCCTTTCCCTAGTCCCTAGAATATTGAAAACTCCTTTTTTTTTATAACCACTTGACGGTACATCCAGGAAGACTTTATCATTGTTTTTCTTTTTTCTTGATATATATTTTTATTATAGGAAACAAATATTGATAACGGACGTGGTAGGTGGTTGTGAATGTTTGATGATGTGTTCGTGTCTGAGGGAGTGAGTTAAAGGTCACCCAGCGATACACAGCCGCTGCAGCCTCAGCTCAATACTGCAGCCCCACCTCAATACTTGAAGTTACCAGCCCAACCTCAATACTAGAAGCCTCCAGCCCCACCTCAATACTGGGCCTCCAGCAATACCCCAGCCCTCAATACTAGAAAGCCCCACTCAATACTGGAAAGCCCCTTCAAGCTACCTCCAGCCCAACCTCAATACTGGAAGCCTCCAGCCCACCTCAATACTAGAAGCCTCCAGCCCCACCTCAATACTGGAAGCCTCCAGCCCCACCTCAATACTAGAAGCCTCCAGCCCCACCTCAATACTGGAAGTCTCCAGCCCTACTTCAATACTGCAACTCTCCAGCCCAACCTCAATACTGGAAGCCTCCAGCTTCCACCTCAACAGCGTCCAACCACTGTTAAACAATTACAACCTTTATCCTGCCTCATTATAAGCATCAAACCTTCAAGTTTTTGTCCTGTATCTGCATGACTTCATTAATTCCCTCAATCTTCCTGGCGGTAATCATCATCAGAACCTCCTGTCACAGCCTAAGAGTGAATTCTTGGTGCCGGAGAGGTCAGTGCCACTGTGTGTTCCTACACATAAGAATCCTCGGTCCCAGGTTAGAAGATTTCGTATTTTTTATCATCATTTAGGTACTGGAAGCCTGAGATATTCACTCTGAAGGTTTCCGGTTTTAGAACGACAGTGGAAGCCTCAGATAAAATCCCAAATCACCCAATCTCAGCGCACTACACAGCACTGCAAACTTATTAGCATTTGGTTCCACAGTCAACATCACGCTGAATCCCCTAACGAATCTTAACAATACTCCAACATACAGTGATATGTGACCCGCCATAGCCTAAAACAACAGAGAAGACCAGTAGTGGATGATGTATCTCACCATCCACTGTTACCCAACCCACAACAAAGTCATTACGACTCTTTCACCTGTATGGCAGCTTCACTGGTACAGGCTTGTTCACACTGGCCTTGGTTGGCAACACTGCACAAATAATGGTCACTAGCCTGTTGCCAACTCTGTGTTATTTCTCTTTCTCTTCTCCTTTCTCTTTTCCAACAACTCTCATTCCAGCTCTACGCTTCTTCCTCCTTTAATCCATCCTCTCTCTCTCTCCTCCAGTGTTTATTCTAATTCCTCTTATTTCCAGCTTCCATCTTCGGTTTCCTCTGTAATAATTCTTCCACCTTCACCTTTCTTTATTTCACTCTTTACTCTTTTCCCTACTTTAGCTTTTCTCTTTTCTCCCTTTCTCCTGTCTCTATTTCTTCCTCTATTTCAACTTCTCTCTTCGCCACTCTTCACCTGCCTTTCTTTAACTCCTCTTTTGCTTCAGTTCCTCTTTTATTTTCTCTTCTCCTTTACTTGTCTTTATTTCCTTTGAGAGATGGATGAGGGGTGAGGGGGAGGGGGGTTAAGAGTTAAGGGGTGGGAGGAGGGGTTAAGAGGGGGAGGAGGTGCTAAGGGGAAGGAGGAGGTGCTAAGGGGAAGGAGGAGGTGCTAATGGGGAAGAGGAGGTGCTAAGGGGAAAGAGGAGGTGCTAAGGGGGAAGAGGAGGTGCTAAGGGGAAGGATGAGGTGCTAAGGGGGAAGAGGAGGTGCTAAGAGGGAAGAGGTGGTGCTAAGGGGGAAGAGGAGGTGCTAAGGGGGTGGGGGGAGGTGCTAATGGAGGGAGAAGGTGCTAAGGGGGACAAACAGGTGCGTAATTAAGCCCTTTGGTGGTTCAAGGGAGGGAGGAAACCGCTCGTTATGGAGGAGAGGAGAGACTACAAGGCCTTACTGTCTGTCTGTCTGGAGTTCAAATTTCTGTCTGTCTGTATGGCTGCCTGTCTGTAGGTCAAGATATTGTCTGTATGTCTGTGTCTTCTCTGTCTGTATGTCTGTGTCCTTGTCTATATGTTTGTCTGTCTATAGATCAAATCAATGTCTGAATGTGTCTGTCACGTTCATGGCTGTCAAGCTGTCTGTACGTCAGATTGGTTGTCTGTCCATCTGTCTGTCCATCACATCATAGCCCCTGTCTGTACGAATGTCTTTATCACATCCTTGTCTGTCTGTCACCCTGTCTATATGTCTGTCTGTTTTTCCATGTCATTATCTGTTATGTCTAAGTATTTTTGTCTGTTACGTCTTTTATTTTTATTATATTTCAAAAAAAAAATTCTGTCTTTCTCCGTATTTCTTCATTTTCTTGTTTATCTAAATTTTTATCATCCATCTTTTCTCTAGTTGGTTCTCTCCCTCACTTTTCTTTATCTTTCTCCTTTACTTCTCTATTTCTCTCTCCGTTAATCCTCTCACCTTTCTCTATTTATCTTTCTGTCTCTCTATCTCCCTCAATTCTCTCTCTCTCTCTATCTCCCTCATTTCTCTCTCTCTCTCTCTCTATCTCCCTCACTCTCCCTCAATCTCCACCAACACTCCCCCCTTACTGTTGGAGTTCTCGGCCGTACCATCACCTTCCACTGCAAGTTTGATGGCCGACCTGACTGCTGGGAGGGGGAGACTATCTGGGGGAGGGGGAGACTATCTGGGGGAGGGGATTATATGGGGAGGAGGGACTATATGGGGAGGGAGACTATCTGGGGAGAGGAAGACTATCTGGGGAGGGGACTATATGGGAGGGCAGACAATCTAGGGGGGACACTATCTGGGGGAGGGGAGAGTATATGGGGGAGGAGGAAGACTATCTGGGGGAGGGGGGACTATCTGGGGGAGGGGGGGAAGGTCTCTCTCTCTCTGGGGAGGGAGGAAGGGAGGATGCCCTCTTACCCCATGACAAGGAGAATTCTGTGACCTCTTCTGTGACTCCTGACTGACCTCTCTTATGACCTCCATGTTATTATTCCCATCTAGTTAAAGAGACCCACCAACGGCCACAAGCGTCTCTCTCTCTCTCTCTTTCTTTCTTTCTTTCTTTCTCTATTGTGTTATTTGCTTCTGATAGGAGGAAAGGTAAAAGAAAGAAAAGGAAGAAATGAAGGAAGGAAGGAAGGAAGGAAGAAGAAAGTAAGGAATGAAACGAAGGACGAACGAAAAAGAAAAGATAAGAAAGAACTAAGATACATGTAAGGAAGGAAAGTGTTTATGAAAGAGGAAATAATGAAGAAAAAAGGAAAAAAAGTAATGGAAGAGGAAGGAAGGAGAGAGAGAAGCAAGAGGAATCCTTCACATAAGAAATCCTACCAACAGAAGGACTTTACTCTCGTCTGGTAATGAGTAACTAACACAGATTCAAAAACTTCATACCATTGGAAGGATTTAAAGCCATTCTTGTTGTATATAAATCACTAAATCCTCTCTCATAATCTCCACACCTGAGGCGATTTGAGGCAATTAACACGAACCTAGAAACTTGGTATTTACACTTTTGGCGAATAATTAACGTAAATATCCTGTAAATCGCCACAGTTGAGGCGATTTACACGAATCTAGAAACCAAATATTTACACTTTCGTTGTAAAAATCCCCAATAAGCAACACAGGACGACCACGTTTATAACCTTGCATCCTGTAATTCGGCAAATCCAGCTCGCTCAGTTTGCACTTAACTCGGCAAATAGGCAAGTTTGGCGCCTCAGGGGAGCGTGAGGGAGGGGAAGGTGGGGAGAGGAAGGTGGAGGGAAGGTGAGGGAGGTGGAGGGAGGAGGTGAGGGAGGTGAGGGAAGGTGGAGGGAGGTGAGGTGGGGGAGGTGGGGGAGGTGGTGAGGTGAGGTGGGGGAGGCGAAGGTGAGGAGGTGGTGAGGTGAGGGAGGAGGGGAGGTGAGGGTGGGGGAGAGAAGGTGAGGAGGTGGGGGTGTGTGGGAGGTGGGGAGGGGAAGGATTTGGATTGATAACTGAGGTGAATTCTTATGTATGTTTTTGTTTTAAAATTTTACAGTGAAATATGTCGAATGTCCATCACACACACACACACACACACACACACACACACACACACACACATACACACACCTCCCATCAGCTGTAATGTTAATGTGTTTAAGTTCCAATCACAATTAGTGTAGTATTTTGCCGTAAAGATTGGGTTGTTTATCATTAAGCTAATCACTCAGAGATTGGTTACCATTAAACTGCTCTCTCCATGATTGGTTTGATAATATTACTAGTCTTTTAAGGATTGGGATGGCGTTAAATTGTTCCTATAAAGATTAGATTTGTCATTGACCTGATTGTGTAACGATTGGTTCAGCACTAAATTAATCCCCCAATTATAGGTTAGGTTAGGTATTGTAACTATGTGTCAAGTATATGCGTGTGTGTGTGTGTGTGTGTGTGTTTGTGTGTGTGTACGTGATGGTCAGCATCCTCGCCTCGCTAGCGAGCGGACCCGAGTTCGATCCCCGGGCAGGGTGAAACTATGGGCAAGTTTCTTTACGCCATTTGCCTCTGTCTACCCAGCCGTAATTGGAAACCTGGATGTTAATCGATTTGCGGATCGTATTCTGGGGTAATGGTTAGCCAGTGCAGTTAGCGAATTGTCCGGTCTTCTCGGACTATTCCTTGACACTGGGTCATGCAGCTCGTTACCTTAGGGTGTTGTTGTTGTGTTGGCGACAGCTTCTACACCTTAAACAAATTCACGCCTAGGAGGCCCTTGGGCCGGCCATCCTCGAGTTCGAGGGGCTTCCATTATGTGTGTGTGTGTGTGTGTGTGTGCGTATAATATGTATGTGTGTGTGCGTATAATATGTTTGTATGTATGTATGTATGTATGTATGTATGTATGTGTGTGTGTGCATGTGTAGCCACCTCAAGCAAACCAGGGCTATACTGGTATTACTGATCAATCAGACATATACAGGTATACACAGGTATATACACCAATGTAAACAAGTATAGTAAGTAGTGATATACAGTTGTCTGATTGGCAACACTGGGAAGAAGAATTTTAGAGCGGGGTCATGTTGGGGATCTGGCAGCACTGCTTTCACCCGGCTCTCTCTATTCTGTGTCTCTGTGAGGTGTTCCCCTTGAATGGTGGTTGTGATGGTGGTAGTTGTGGTAGTGGTGCTGATGGAGGTAGTGGTAATGGTGGTAGTGTCAGTAGCGGTGGTAGTGTCAGTAGCGGTGGTGGTGGTGATTGTGATGGTGGTGGTATTGGTGGTGATGGTGGTAGTGGTGGTGTTGGTACAACTTGTGATAGTGGTAGTAGTGTTAGTAGAGGTTGTGGTGGTGATAGTGTTGGTTGTAGTGGTAATGGAAGTAGTAGTATTGGCAGTAATGGTGTTAGTGGTGGCAGTAAAGGTGGTAGTAATGGCAGCGATAGTGGTGGTAATAGTTGTTGTAATGGTGGTAGTAGTGGTGGTAATGTGACATTTTCAATCTTCCAACCTAAACAACTTAGACGAAACAGTGTACCAGGTGTCAATAACGTGTTCCCTATCCTGAGAGAGAGAGAGAGAGAGAGAGAGAGAGAGAGGCCTTGGTATCCTCACTACAGCATCACCGCCAAAATAAATCCTCCCACTGTCATAAACTGCCAACGAATGCAGGGGTCTCAAACCTTACCCTCAAAGGATCGTAAATCAGTCTTGTTTCTTTCCTGACTAAGAGGCGAAACAAACCACTTCTATCTACAACAGTTTCAGTACACACAAAATCTTAAACTGTACTCTAAGCTTCAGGTTTTTTTTGTGTGTGTGTAGTTGTAAGTGAGACAGTCATATGCCAGTTATATTTCCACTTAAGATCATTTTTTATCGTGAGAGCATCTGAGAATTCTCGTCTCCATCCCTGCAAGGAAACCGACCAGCTGTGACATAGATCTGGGTGGGTCCTGATTCTTAAAGGGGCCGTAAGTTCGAGATTTCTCTTAACTGTAGATGTAACGGTGTATCTGATTGGTTGACAGGTGCAAAATTATTAAAGGAGGTATCTGATTGGTTGACTTGTGCTAAATTATTAAAGGATGTATCTGATTGGTTGAACTGGTGCTAAATTATTAAAGGATGTATCTGATTGGTTGACAGGTGCAAAATTATTAAAGGATGTATCTGAAAGGTTGTATCTGATTGGTGCAAAATTATGTAAAGTGCATATCTGATTGGTTGACTTGTGCTAAACTACTAAGATAACGTCCAATAATGTCATCAAAAATACACTTGATATTCTACCTTAACTCGATTCGCTCACTCGGTATCAAAATCTACCTTAAATCATTCACTCAGCATCACAATCTACCTTAAATCATTCACTCAGCATCACAATCTACCTTAAATCATTCACTCAGCATCACAATCTACCTTAAATCATTCACTCAGCATCACAATCTACCTTAAATCATTCACTCAGCATCACAATCTACCTTAACTAGACACATTCACTCAGACTCCCTCAACATCCCTTGAGAATCGAGAGTATTTAGTAGAAATTATTTTCCCTACTAATAGAATTTTAACTTAAGATTAAAATACATAAATTGAAAGCCTAAGAGCACTGTTATATACACATTCGATCATATAAACTACGATAGGTAGACTTGTCGAGCTCAGGCAATCACGGTGTTATTGATGCGGGATAATTTGACCCTAACCAATTACCTCTCGTTATTATGACCCCCCCTTCCTTATGTGCTTCATCAATAACACGATCTATATGTTATTAATTCCCTTGTTATGTGATTGTGTGAGTGGGTGACTGTAACTGACTGGGTGGGTGACTGTAACTGACTGGGTGGGTGACTGGAAGACTCTGTAACTGACTGGGTGGGTGACTGTAACTGACTGGGTGGGTGACTGTAACTGACTGAATGGGTGACTGGAAGACTCTGTAACTGACTGGGTGGGTGACTGGAAGACTCTGTAACTGACTCGGTGGGTGACTGTAACTGGAAAAGTGGAAGTCGGGTGAGATGAAAAGGTCAACCTCACCTGGGTGTTCATATTTCATGTGACCTCTCCTGACAGCCTTACAGTGAGGTGTAGTGAGGTTATGGTGAGGTACAGTGAGGTTACAGTGAGGTGTAGTGAGGTGTAGTGAGGTTACAGTGAGGTGTAGCGAGGTTATGGTGAGGTGTAGTGAGGTTATGGTGAGGTGTAGTGAGGTTATGGTGAGGTACAGTGAGGTTACAGTGAGGTGGTGAGGGTATGGTGAGGGTGTAGTGGGGTTATGGTGGGTGTGAGGTTGTGGTGAGGGTGTGGTGAGGTTATGGGTGAGGTGTGAGGTTATAGTGAGGAGTTATTTATCTTATATTTGGCTCCTTTATGTCTTCTTTTCCTCTCTCATTCATTTTTAATTTCCTCTTATCCCCCCCTCTCTCTCTCTCTCTCTCTCTCTCTCTCTCTCTCTCTCTCTCTCTCTCTCTCCTCCTTCTTCAGCTCACACTTATTCCCCCCTCTCTCTCTCTCTCTCCTCCCCAAGCTCACTTATTGCTCTCTCTCTCTCTCTCTCTCTCCTCTCTCTCTCCTTCTCAAGCTCCACTTATTCTCTTATTTTTCTCCCTCTTACTCTCATTTCAACACACACACACACACACACACACACACACACACACACACACACACACACACACACACACACACACACACACACAGGTGACAGGAGGAGACAAAATTATGTTTAAAAAATTTTGTTAAGGTGTTTTAACTATGAAACTTAGAGGCAATAGTTCTGGTCTCTGGACAGTGTAGGAGGAAAAAATGTGGAAGAAAAAGACAGACAGAGAGACAGAGAGACAGACGGATACGACACACCAATATACACCTCCAGCAAACTTTCCTTAAGTAAAAATTAAGTGGCAACTTGTAAGTGAGATAGAGCCGTCTAAGTTGTGACATTCCTCCCTCCTACTCTCCCCTTTCTCTCACTTCTTCCTTCTCCTCCACCTCTTTCTCTCACTTCTTCCTTCTCCTCCACCTCTTTCTCTCACTTCTTCCTTCTCCTCCACCTCTTTCTCTCACTTCTTCCTTCTCCTCCACCTCTTTCTCTCACTTCTTCCTTCTCCTCCACCTCTTTCTCTACCACTGTGGTAACGCCAATGTCCGTCTTATTACTGTGTCAACATTAACTCGTCACCGTCTTCGCCACAGTGGTACCTTCAGGTGGGTTGTGTCGTAGTGCTTTGGGTCGTTCTGTTACTGTCAACCTAAACATGTCAATATTGGCTACTGAATCACACACAGATGTCCTCAAGGTTACGACCACATGATACACACACACATACACACACACACACACACACACACACACACACACACACGTATACTATTAAAATATAACTAAGGTCTTGGTTAAAATATAATCCAGTTGGTCGACAAGAATTATATAAATCATTTTAAAACATTTTCTCCCATAAGCCTAGAGTTTCAGCTGGTCATATATCCTAGAGATTTATATGCCTATTAGAACACAAATGCCGTAGTTTGTAGGCCTATTAAGACACAAATCCCATAGTTTATAGGCTTAGTGACACATCCCAGAGGTTATAGGCCTAATAAGTTATATTTCAGAGGTTTATAGGCCTATAGTAAGTCATATCCCAGAGGTTTATAGGCCTATAGTAAGTCTTATCCTTGAAATTATAGGCCTATGATAAGATATATTCCAGAGGTTTATAGGCCTATAGTAAGTCATATATCAGAGGCTTATAGGCCTACTAAGTCATATCCAGAGGATATAGACCTATAGTAAGACATATCCAAGATATTGATAGGCCTATTAGGACGTATCCCAGAGGTTATAGGCCTGCAGTAAGCCATAGCCCACAGGTTATAGGTCTATTAAGACACCCCAGAGGTTATAGGCCTATTAAGACATATTCCAGAGGTTATAGGCCTATAGTAAGACATATCCTAGAGGTTCATAGGCCTAGTAAGTCATACCCTAGAGGTTAATAAGCCTATTAAGTTATATCCAAGAGGTTCATAGGCCTAGTATTGATATATTGCCGAGGGATCCATGCTTGGCAAGTATTCTATTCCAGATCTATGTTGTTCATAAGTTCTCGGGGTCACTGAGAGGAGGCCAGTACTGTGTGGGAGGTGTGGAGGTACTGGAGGTGTTGGGGAGCCTGGGGGAGGTGTGGGGGTACTGGAGGTGTTGGGGAAGCCTGGGGGAGGGTGTGGGGGTACTGGAGGTGTTGGGGGAGCCTGGGGAGGTGGGGGCACTGGAGGTGCTGGGGAGCCTGTGGAGAGCTGGGGGAGCCTGGGGGAGGGGGCACTGGAGGTGCTGGGGGTGCTGGGGAGCCTGGGGAGGTGTGGAGGGGGGGAGCCTGGAGGTGTTGGGGACTGGAGGTGTTGGGGGGAGCCTAGGGGAGGTGTGGGGGTACTGGAGGTGTTGGGTGAGCCTGGGGGAGGTGTGGGGGTACTGGAGGTGCTGGGGGAGCCTGGGGGAGGTGTGGGGGTACTGGAGGTGCTGTCATCGTACTCAAGGATTAAATCATTGAACTCGATGGCCACAGCACCCTTGGATAAGTGGCCACTCAAATGGTAACATCCTTCATGGATTAGTGGCCACAGCACCATTGGATAAGTGGGTAACAGCACTCATGGATAAATGCCCGAAGCACCCATGGATAAGTGGCCACATCACCCTTACACAAGTGGCCATAGCACTCTTAGATAAGTAGCCAGACCACCTTTGTTAGTTGGACCTCTAAGCATATGACTTACTAGAATATCTGTATATAGGTCCCAGTAAATCCTCTTAACTGACCTAATTAACCTCTTAAACTGGTGGTCACAGCGCCCGTGAACAACTGAGCCTCGTCGTTGTACTCACTGTCTGCTTGGGGGCGTGGTCAGGATGGTCCTGCGACGCGTGCGAGTGGTCGAGGGTCGCCGTCTTCCGCTGCTCCGCCATCTTCTGGATCGCTAGGATACGATTCTTCCTCATCTGGATTCTTTTCCCCATGTAGCCCACGGCGGCGTATTCTGTAGAGGGGAGATGAGACACGGGTGAGGAGGGGGGCAGGTGGGAGGGATTGGGTGAGAGATGACGAAGAGACAGACACGGAGAGATAGGAGAGAGAGAAGGGGAGACAGTGAGCGAGGAAGAGCCATTGGGTGGTTGAAAGGAGGGTAAGTTGGATCTGTAGGAACAAGACGAGATACAGATCAGAGGCACATGGAATGAAAGCTGAGAGGATTAAGAGACGGCGAAAGTGGGTGAGAGTTTACAAGAGGAAGAGAGGACAAAGGTGAGAGGAAGAGGGAACGCACTGAGAGGCAATTAGGAGAGAGAGGTTGGAAGAACTGGCCGGAGCTTGACGTCAGTGGATCTACACACCTCACAACTACAAGGAAACCAAACATGCACTAAGACACTTCACACAAGAACATAAAACTCCATGTTCCCAGTGACAATAAAACCATTTGAACACTCTCCTCAAACTCCCAATTCTCCTGTAAAAGTAAAGAGATCTTGGGGGATGTCGTTAAGGTTGATCACTGCCCGAGAACAGGTGCATAAGTCACCCTTAACGACCCGGGCGTCTCAACTTCCCGGCCCCACCAATTGAAGATGTGTCAGGGAGGTGTGGCATTATGGGGTGAATGTTAGTGTGACAACGGTGGCAGAGAGGGAGGGTAGGTGGTAGGGACTGAGGGAGAGAGAGAGAGATAGAAGGAGGGAAGGAAAGTATGAAGGTGGGAGGGAGGAATGGAGGGACGGAGGGAGGGCGGTGGCTTCTGACTGGTGGGAGGGAGAGAGGAAGGGTGGCTGGGAAAGGTAGGAAAGGGTGGTAGGGACTGAGGAAAGATAAGTGAGAGGGAGAAAAGAAAGGTATGATGGTAGGGGGGAAGGCGCCACCACCACCACCACCATCACCACCACCACCACCACCATCACCACCATCACCACCACCACCACTATAACCAACACCACTATCACCACCACCACCACTATCACCATCACCACCACCACCACTCTTTTTCTCCATTACCAAAAAAAATGACAAAAAACAAATATGGACGAAATTTCACCTTGTTTTCTCTTGTGTTCCAGTTGTTTACATCTTCTATACATCTATTATATCCTCTTTATGTAAACTGTATAAACATCAAAATAAACTGGAATTATTAAAAAGATATGAAATTGGGTGAAAGTTCGATAATGTTCCTGGACCGAGATATGTAACTGGATCCAAACCCTTATGATAAAAAACTCAGGTTGGTTTAGTTTAAGTTAAAGTTTTGGGTAAATTAGGTTTAGGTTTTAGTTAGATTAGGTTAAGTTCCGAGTTCGATTTCGGCTCCAGGTTTGAGTATTATTTCAACGTTAATTTTCGGCAGTGAGAAAAACCTCCACAAATTTTTAGAATTGAACAAAAGACAAACAAAATCCCAAGACAATTTCCAACAGCAGAGTAATTTCTTGTGTCTTAACAGAAAATATCCCTTGTTAGTCTTCAATTAACGCGACTTGGGAGCTCAAAAAAAAAAATGAAATTCAGAGGAGCAAAAAATATTAGAATCTGTTTTTCTTACGAGTTTCTCCTATTGGTATAGAAAATGAGAGTCTCCTCCTTTAGGGGATTATAAACTCCTTCACAATTATGTAAAGAAAATGGGATTCTAGCTTCCTCCTCTTTCCCCTCACCACTCATTCCCACTCACTGGTCCATCTTATACCTCTCTCTCTCTCTCTCTCTCTCTCTCTCATATTGCAGTTCCTCTCCCTCCGCTATCCTCTCTACATTTATCCATCTCACCTCTCCCACTCCACCTCTCCCACTAATACCTCTCCACTTCTTCCCATTATCTCTACTCCCCTTCCCATTCTAGGTCATATCTCCCCTTTCCACTTCCCTACACAGCCCCCACACAGCTCTACACAGCCCCACTCAGTTCTACACAGCCCCACACAGCTGTACACAGTCCAACACAGCTGTACACCAGTTCTACACAGCCCCACACAGCTGCACACAGCCCCATCCCTCACACAGTCCAACACAGCTGTACACAGCCCCACACAGCACAGCCCCACAGCACACAGCCACAGCTCTGCACAGCCCACACATTTCTCACACAGCCCCACACAGGTCTACACCTCCCACACAGCTCTACATAGCCCCACACAGCTCTACCTCCCCACACAGCTCACACAGCCCTACACAACTCTACACAGCCCCATACAACTCTACATAGCCCCACACAGCTCTACAGCCCCCACACAGCCACCCTACACCCCCACACAGCTCTACACAGCCCACACACAGCTTTACACCTCCCCACACAGCTCACACAGCCCCACACAGCTCTCACACAGCTCCACACAGCTCTACATAGCCCCAGCTGTACACAGCCCCACACAGCTCTACACAGCTCCACATAGCTCTACAGCCCCACACAGCTCTACACAGCCCCATACAACTCTACATAGCCCCACACAGCTCTACACAGCCCCACACAGCTCTACACAGCCCCACACAGCTCTACACAGCCCCACACAGCTCTACACAGCCCCACACACCTTAAAACATCATCCTTAAGGAGGGTGAACTGGAGTCATAAAAAAATGGACTTTAATAGGACTTATTACTAAAACTGGACTTAAATCAGACTCCTCATGAAACTTACTAGACTTGAATAGGACTTACCTGCCATAAAACAAGACTTACCAAGTAGCGAGGCGAACACCATGACGAAACAAGTGCCGAGGTAGACGTCGATGGACTTGACATAAGAAATCTTGGGTAGGGCGGCGTTAGTAGAGGACATGAGGGTAGTCATGGTGAGCACTGTAGTCACCCCTAGGGACACTCGCGCCGGCGTCGCTGTAGGGGTGTAGACGTAGATGTGGGTGTTGACCATAGGAGGTAGACGTTGGCGTGGGCGTTGGGCGTAGATATAGGCGTTAACATGGTCGTAGATGTGAGTGAATACCACCAAGGAAGAGAGGGAGAGAGGAAAGAAAAAAATATATTGTTAGATAAACGTTGTGATGGTTAGTAAGATTATGGTGGTAGTGGTTGTGTGGTGGTGATGGTGGTAGTGTTCACGGTTTGTTGGCTCTAGAGGGTGGTAGTGGCTTGGCTGGGGATACTGGTTGGTGATACTAGTTGGTGATGGTGATGGTAATAGTGGTAGTGAGTGGTGGTAATGGTGGTGGTGATAGTGATAGTGAATGGTGATGTTGGTGATGGTGATGGTAATAGTGGTAGTGAGTGGTGGTAATGGTGGTGGTAATAGTGATAGTGAATGATGGTGTTGGTGGTGATGGTGGTAGTAATAATGATAGTGAATGGTGATGTTGGTGATGGTGATAAAAATAGTGGTAGTGAGTGGTGATCGCGGTGGTGATAGTGGTGGTAGCAGAATGGTCCTCGCTCACGTAGTTAGTGTAGTAGTAGTATTAGCAGTAGTTAGGTATGATTAGGTATCTCTTAATTAGTGGCCGTAGTTACACCTGGCCTAGTTACAGTATATTATTAACATCATGAACCTGAATTAACTCTGTTTTCTCTTATTTAAAGATTACGTTTTGGCGTTAGGGTTTAGTTATGATATTCGTGATAAAGAGACATTGTTTGCTCCACCTAACCTAACCTAACTTAACTCTGTCGTGGTTTATGGTGATTATAAAAGGAAAGTGTCCTGTGGCGTCAGAGTTAGGTGGTAGCTTTTTTGTTAGTCATGATACAAAAGCCTTGTTTATTCTATTTAATGATGTTGTTTGCTGTTGAGTTATGGTGGTAGTTTTTGTTTGTTATTGAGACTAGTGAGAGAAACAGTGGTAGAGTAGTTCACTAGTGCGGTGTCATAATGTAAACAATACAGTCACTTGCACTTATACCTGGTACAGCGACTGGCACGTTTTGTGAGATGTGGCATCACTGTGGAATGCTAATCTATTATTATCCTTAGTCTGACTACTAGTGTGAGGTTCCTTTGTGCCATTCCGGGAGGTTTAATACGATGTAAACAAACACAGAGGTGCCACATCTCACAAAACGCGTCATACACTGTACCAGGTGGAACTGTGGCCGACTGTACCTGGACTCTCAGTTATCCGAACCTTGTTATCATTTTCTTATCTTTACGGTAGAGTCTTGGTGCAACTTCGACGCCATTTTAAGTATGAATATTGAGTAATAAGTTAAGCAATTTAATATATCTTAACAGCTATAATTAGGGGAGGTAATTTGTCATATCCCAGTCTCGCTGAAGCTACACACTCAACCATCACATCCAAAATGGTGTATAAAGTGTGCTGAGACTCTACCGTAACTATAGAAGTCTCATATAACCAGATATATAAGGTGATATAAGGTAGGTGTTTCTGATATAGTCCAGGACCCAAGTTGTGAGTCATCAAGTTTCCTAAGATTAATAATTCTCGTAAGATAAAGATAACTGGATAATTTACGATAAAAACAAAATTATTTCGACACAATTATATTAATGCTGGTTAGTTAATAGATAAAACTATGATTATTTACCCTAACTTGATCTCTTAACTGATGCTAAGTAAACGTATCTAGTTAAGGTAAAAAGATTTTTTAAAAATTCAACTTATTTTCGAAGGTTATTTTGGTGTTTCATATTAAGTCAAACAAGTAAAGACATATTCAGGTACAAGAGCTATTCACCGTAGGAGCTTGTGTGACTCAGTAAACCTCGTCTTGTAGGTCACACGTGTAGGCTTGTGTATTTGTCGGCGAGTAATGAAACATGTCCCAACGTGTCTCGCGCCCTCCTGTTTATATATCTGTTAATAAACGGAACTGACGCTGTTAGGTGACGCTTGATATTATCTGTGTGTGTGTGTGTGTGTGTGTGTGTGTGTGTGTGTGTGTGTGTGTGTGTGTCAGTATATAAACATACACACAAGGACACTGCTCGATGGAATGGAGGAGGGGTGGGTTGGGAGGGTTGCTCGCTAAACAACACACACACACACACACACACACACACACACACACACGCACGCACACACACACACACACACACACACACACACGTGCCTCAGTTGCCAGTAATCCTCAGGTGTTTTATCTAATGGGTGTAGGTATTATGTGTAATATGTGTCGTGGAAACAAACACACCCGCACAATCCTCTCCTCAACACACACACACAAACACACACACACACACACACACACACACACACACACACATAGTAGTCTACCATTACTTACATATATTATATACATATATTAATTGTATATAGAAAATTATATTATTATTATTAATATTAAGAAAGACAGAATTTTATGAAGATTAGAATAACTGGAATTAGATGACAGAAACACGAAGAACAAGAGAGAGAGAGAGAGAGAGAGAGAGGAGGAAGAATGAATGAAGAAGATATAGAGAAAACCGATCTTGAGGAAATAATAATAAGAAAGAAGAGGGAATTTGAAGGAGGAGAAGGAGAAATATGAAGAAAATGGAGAGAAAAAGAAGGAAGAAAAAGGTAAAGAAGAGGAAGAGGAGAGAGAGGAGAGAAAGGTTGACAGTAAACAGAAGATCTCAGTGCTGTCAGCCAGGTGTGAGAGACACTGATGAACAAGAGTGACACGAAAGATTAATGAAGGTTGAGACAGGTAGGTGGTCATTAACACACTGTGATGTCACCTGTCACCTGGGCAACACCGAGTCTCTCTAACTACCTGGATCTGAAACCTAACCTAACCTAACCTAACCTAACCTAATCTAACCTAACCTAACCTCATGATTCTTTAGAACTAACTGAATGTCATCTTAAACACGTATTAAAGAGGTCTCTAGGTTCATATCTATAAAAGGTACCTAAAAAGGGGAGTTATTTTATATTTTAAGGACATAGGCTCCGTGTTGGGTTCATGTTCGTGTGAGTCTTATTCTAACTCACACTGGCATGAGGCTCACTCTGGCGACACCCGAAGGACTCAGTAGACCCAAGCTATGAGACGTCGAGGCTAACACCTTACAACACGGCTTCGAATCCCACTCCGATGATTCTTATTCTTTCCAACATAAAAATTATCAAGATCATTATAGCTGCCATTAGAGGTGCAGCAGCCGAGTTGATATAGCTTTGGTAGCTTATCCTGAGGATTACTGGTCTGCACCCGAGGGAACTCTAATCTATATAACTGTTGGGGAAGTGAAGGCGGTCGAGTACCATGCTGCCCCCTGGTGTACCGAATTCTTAGTAAGCAGTATGTTGTATCCACACTGCCCCATACTCTGATACCGTAGAGGGATAAAACTATATACAGTAAGGGGATGTATTTTTCCGTCAGACAGAATATTGAAGAAAAGACACACAGAGACGTGGTTTGTTGAGGACACACACACACACACACACACACACACACACACACACACACACACACACACACACACACACACACACACACACACACAAAACACCTATGTGTAAAGATAATGCATAAAAAGGTAATATTAATAAGATTAATTGAATGAATAGTGGAGAGAAAGAGAGAATAATTAAGATTTGTGTTTCAATAGTAAGTCTGTGTGAGGAAATACCTGTAGAACCTTTTGGCATTCTAGTCTCACCACAAAGAATATTTAAGGCATTATTAGTATTATTTAAAGTCATGTAAAAGTATATCTCAGGTAAGACACTACTTAAAATACATTTTAGGTAAAAGTAAGACTACATAAAAATAATTTAAGTAAAATTAGGTTACAGGAAAGTACTACTAAAAATTTCAGGGTACTATTTTTTTAAAGGAATAATCTACCTAATATATATTTTAAGTAACAATAGAACTAACAAAACCCAGTCACTTATATTTTAGGCAGCAGCTTGCAGTTGTTTAGAAGTGAAAAATATAAACACTTAAAACATTTTAGGTAATAAATGTTTGGTCAAAGAGTATAATTAACTCCTTGAGTACGATAAGTTAACCTCCTGAGTGAGATAGACAACTTCACCCTTTGAGTACTATGACTTATCCCCTTGAGTAAAAGGTCATCATGCTGAAGGAAAGAGGTCACCATCATCATCATCATCATCATCATCAAGGAGTTAATGATTCATACTTAAGAGGTAAAGTCATCATTCTTAAGGGATTAAGTGTTCGTATTTAGGATTTTAAGTTGTCATATTTAAGGGAGTTGGCCTCGTAATAAAGGGTTTAAGGTATTTTAAGTAACGGAATGAACTGTCAGTGAGTGTGTTTTTAGGATATTTTAAGTACAGAAAAGTTTGTTGAAAGTATAGATAAAGTGTTAAGAGAGTCGAGAGATAAAGTCGATTTTTCACAGTCAGGAAAAAGTAGAGAGAAAGATAATACAGAAAAATACATATATACGAATGAATCAATAGGGGAAAAAACGCCCCCAAAAAATAATATATAGGGAAAAATTACAATAAAGGGAATATCTGGGGAAATTACAGATATCCAACTATCTAAGGGGGGGTGAAAAAAAAAAAATCGACCCCAAGAAATAAAAATGAAAGAAGGAGATTTACTCATTGAATGAAGAGAAACAAACATGGCGAAAGTATATGTTAGTGACTCTATCTCAATATACCTCCCCTCCCCTCCCCCTCCTTCCCCTCCTACCTCCCCTCACCCACCACCCCCCAATAACAGGTGCCTCGAAGAGATGATACGAATCCAGAATAAGCAGAGAAAGGAATAACAATGACGAATGAAGAATCGGAAAACACAAGTGAAAAAAAGACTGAATGAAGTAAATGAATGAATAATGTTTACTTTGAGTTTTGTTTAATACAGCTGTTGAACTCATGGTAAGGAGGAATATGTACTCGAACGATAATACATGAATGCATACACACGAGGATGGCCGGCCCAAGGGTGTAAAAGCTGTCACCAACACAACAACCACACCCTGAGTTAACGAGCTGCATGACCCAGTGTCACGGAATAGCCCGAGAAGATCGGACAACTCGTCAACTGCACTGGCTAACCATTACCCCAGAATACGATCCGTAAATCGATTAACATTCAGGTTCCCAATTACTGCTGGGTAGACAGAGGCAAATGGCGTAAAGAAACTTGCCCATAGTTTCACCCTGCCCGGGGATCGAACCCGGGAGCACGGGATTGCAAGGCGAGCAATCACAGATCACCACGCACACATACATACACTAACACACACACACACACACACACCCTCTTACACATACATATGAACACACACACACACACACACACACACACCTGTAATTACATTGTAGGTCACAGTTATGGACCCAAGGTGGTGATATGAGAGGAGTGGGCAGGGGAGGAGGAGGGACGGAGGGAGGGAGGGAGGAAGGAGGGAGGGAGGGAAGGAAGGAGGGAGGGAGGGAAGGAAGGAGGTAGGAATAAAGGAAGATAGTGAAGCGGAAGAAGGAAGAAAGTGAGTGGAGTGAAAGAGGGAGAAAAAGGGGGAGTGAAAGGGAAGAAGTGAGGGAGAGAAGGAGGGAAAGAGAGGGAATGAGGGGGGTGAAGAGGAAGCGAATGAGTGAGGGAGAGAAGGAGAAAAAGAGAGGGAGAGGGAGTGAAGGGGAGGTAAGGAGGAAACGATATATGATCTATCGTACAAATAATAACAATAATAAAAAACGCAAACAAATGTAACAGCAAAAAGCACAACAAACAAACAGAAAAACAAAGACACAGGAAAAAACGAAGGCAGAAACAAACTCAACAAAACAAAATACAAACAAACAAACAATAAAACACAAGACCAAACAGGCACACAAACACACCAAGAGTTAAATGCTGTTGAGTCTTTTAAAAAAAATATTAATAATAATAATATAATTAAATAAAAAGTTGAACCTAAATTACGTTTTTATTAATAAATTTAAAAGTTTATGTTAAAGAAAAAGTAACAAAAAGAAACACAACTTTAAAGAGCTTTGTTAAGTTGTCTCCAGCGAGGCATTACTCCCATGACGTCGCTAATGACCATCGCGGCTCCAATTACTCCTCGTTAACGACCCTCTTACACTGATAGTTAACAACAGCCTGTACATTTCGTGATGACTCTTTCCTGATTAACCTTTTGTTATGTAATTACCTTCTACTGGTTAATGACACCTAGGTAACTTGTTGTTGTTTTAATGTAACCAGGTGTGTTCATGACCCGATTAAGAAAGATGTTAATACGTGAAGTAAACAAGAACTTCTTCAACCCCGAAATTAATTAAGGTTTTATTTCTGAATTAATTGTGTATAAAATTTCTATCTGTGGTTTGGCAAGTGAGGCAATCTGTTACCGAGAAGCTGGGAAGTGTTATTGACCTGTTTTAGGGCAGAGGGTCAAGGTAGGTCATTCACAGGACCTAGAAAGTGGTATATTGACCTTGTTAAGAGAGGGCCAAGGTAGGTCATTCACAGGACCTAGTAAGTGGTATATTGACCTGTGTTAAGAGGGCCAAGGTAGGTCATTCACAGGACCTGGAAATGGTGTATTGACCTGTTTTGGGGAAAAAGGTCAAGGTAGGTCACTCAAAGGACCTAGAAATTGGTATATTGACCTGTTTTAGGGGAGATGGCTAAGGTAGGTCGTCCTGTGTATATTGACCTGTTTTAGGGCAGAAGGTCAAGGTAGGTCACTCACAGGACCTACTTTAAATGCCAGAACACCCGTGAGGCAGCCTACCAAACTCTCCATCTTTGTAAACCTATTTTAGAAACTTGACTGAAGGTGTTCCATTGAAATTCAGCCGCCTCTCCTCCTTATCTCCGGCAAACTAAGACGAAAGAGAGTCCTGATGATTGCCAATCTCCATAAAATATTAAATTTGCGTTAAAAAAATTGGAAGAGAGAGAATGTGAAAATTCCCGTTAAATTAGTGAAGGGGGAAGAGATTTTTTTTCCCTGATTTTCTTTGTGTGGAGGAAATTATGCATCTGTGTGTGTCTGTTTGAGTGAGTAATGTACTAATCATTTAATTCAAGTAGAAAATATGCCTCAATGAAGAGCGTTCTTTTATATGGTGTCTGTTATTATGCACGCACACACGCACACACACACACACACACACACACACACACACACACACACATATCCCAAGCCCATTCGTCATTAATTTATTTGTTTATTCTCTGATTCACTTATTTACGCAATTTTCGGTTTATTTATCTATTCCCTTGATTATTCGTTTATATCTTTGTGGTTTATTTATCCACCTCATGACGTGAATTACGATTGGGGGAACGAGATGAAAGTGAAACTGTATGTATGTATGTATGTATGTATGTATGTATGTATGTATGTATGTATGTATGTATGTATGTATGTTGGGGAGTAGCGAGCGTATGTGGCAAAGGTAGGAGTGAGGAGGGGAAGGAGGAAGAGGCGATGATGGTGTGAAGGAGGAGGAGGAGGAGGAGGAAACTGATAACTGGAGGAAGATGAGGAAGACAAGAAGGAGAAAGAGAAGGAAGAGAAGGAAGAGCAGCTAACAAGTGAAGAAGAAGAAAGATGAGAAAGAGGAGGGTATGAGGAGGAGGAGAAGGAGAGGGAAGGAACGGAGGGGAGAGGAAGAAGATGAAAAGGAAAACGAAAAATGAAGAAAAAGAGATCAAGGAAGAGACGAATGAGAAATGGAGACATGGAAGGAGAAAGAAGAGGAAATTAATAAAACAGGGATGGAGACACTAAAGACTAAGAGGCAGAGAAAATAGAGAGGAAAAGGAGAAAGATAGAAGGAAGAGGAAGAGGAGGAGAGGAGGAGGAAGAGATGAGGAGGAGGAAGAAGGAGGAGGAGGAAGAGGAAGGAAGAGGAAGAAGAGGAGGAGGAGAGGAGAAGAGGAAGAGGAGGAGGAGGATGGAGGAAGGAAGAAGAGGAGGAGGAAGAAGAGGAGGAGGAGGAAGAAGAGGAAGACGAGGAGGAGGAAGAGGAAGAAGAGGCTCAAGTAGGATAAAAAATGTAGGAACCCACAACCTTCAGCCACAACCCATCACTGAAGTCCGAAAACACTCAAAGGTTCACAGGTTCAATTATATCCCCTCGTAACTAGAGATGTTAAAACTATTCTGACTGTATATTAACTTTAACTGTGTTTATTTTGACTGTGTAACGTTTAATTTGACGAGATTTACCCCCTTGTTCAAGTCAGTTTAAGTGCGATGGCAAGATTGAACTTAGGAACCTTGGGAAGCTTTTTTTTTTTTCTTTGAGGTTAACAATATAAGTAGCGAGACAGACAGTGGTGATCCTACACACTAAGAGGCTGTAGTGTCAGGTCTTCCAGTGAGACGAGCTGCCTGTCATCACAAGCCAGCTCTCCTGTAGTCACTAAAACAATGTCCAGTTTTTATCTTTTTTAAAACTTTCACAGAGAAAAAAATAATGTATTGAGAAGATTCTATAATCATCGTAAAGTTTTCATTATATGTTTCAAATTTTAACTTTTAGAAATATATAAAAAGTTATTTAAATTAATTAAAATTCCGTCGCATTGTCATAGTTTTTGGAGGTTATGGGAGATGACTGAGTGGGTGGAGATAATTGCTGGGTATGAGGCGGAGGTGGCTTGTGCCGTGTCGTAAGCTCAGAACACCACAAGACAAGCCGGTACAGCCATGGAGTATTGTCCTTGAGCGTGAGACAATCTTGCAGGCTTGTTCTATTGCAGACACAGTGATGCAACACCAGCGTTTTCCTTGAAGCAAGTTGTAGTTGGTATGTGTGTGTGTATAGATGTATGTGCACATGTGTGTGTGTGTGTGTGTGTGTGTGTGTGTGTGTGTGTGCGTGTTAGTGTGTTTTGATAGCGAATGTACATTTATGTTCCTGTACGTGCGATAGCTAGCGCGATTTTAGGCACAAGTGCGCATATCAGCGCTTGCGAATATCCATACGCATGCGCTACGTTGGTGTATCAGTCTACGCGCTTGCAGGTGTGTGTATGTACGTGCGCTGTGTAAATCTGCGCCAGGGTGCGTCAAACGCGAGAAAGAGTGTCAAACACACGAGAGAGGAGTGAAGGGGTGAGGGAGAGAGAGAGACTTGCTGAAGACGGTGGACAGCGTAACACAAGACTGGTCTACAGTGAGTCGGTCAGGACAGCCGGAGAAGACGTGTGGTAATCCAACCTTCCAAACTGTGATGACCTACGTACCTGGGGCTGTGTTCCCCAGTAGTGGTAGCAAGCGACATGATCGTAAAGGAGAAATTTAGACACGGACATAAAGGAAACAAACAGAAGATCAGACACATATCGAACGACTGTGGTAATTAAGTTATCATTATATACACACTAACAACACCAGGATATACAGTGTGGCTAAACTCTTGTATTTTGTACATAAAGGCTCTACAAATTAAAACAAACAAACAAATAAACCCATAAACAAAAACACACAAAGCCGCATGAAAAGATGAAACAACAACAGCATTTAAATAATTCCAAAGCAAATGCAATACGACAGCTATAAGCATTTACCTCCATCTTCACGGAACCATAAACAAACAGATTCATCAAAAGCACAGACTTACAGACTGACTAACCATGCAAGAAAATAATAATAATAATAATAATAATAATAATAATAATAATAATAATAATAATAATAATAATAATAATAATAATAATAATAATAATAATAATAATAATATATATACACGTTGATGTAATTGAAACTTATTGAAACAAAAACAAGAAAATTGGTCAACACAATATGGTTTAGACATCAGCTGATCAGAGACGTCATATGTGGCAATTGCTGGGGGTGGGTGATAGTGGGTGGGGAAGGGTGATAGTGGGTGGGGAAGGGTGATAGTGGTGAAGGGGTGATAGTGGGTGGGGAAGGGTGATAGGGGTGGAGAGGAGAGAGAGGGGAGAGAGAGAGAGAGAGAGAGAGAGAGAGAGAGAGAGAGAGAGAGAGAGAGAGAGAGAGAGAGAGAGAGAGAGACATAAGCACTACCTATCAACGACAAAGCAATTTGAAAAAAATGCACACACACGCACACACATCAATTGACACACACACACACACACACACACACACACACACACACACACACACACAAACAAAAAGAGAAACAACATGTAATTAATCAAGAAAATAAAAGCTCAATTACATACAAAAACAACATAGGCGATAAATAACGACAAAACAAAGAAAATAACAATACAAATAACAAAATAACAAGGGATGAATTTATTCTACTTGAGCTCCACCTTACCTTAGTAATTTATGAATAAATCTAAATAAAAAATAACCTTAAAAATACCGTGAATAAATTGCCATAAGGTAGAGAGAGAAGAAACATGTAATGGAAGAGAGGAAGAGAGAGGAAGGGGAGGAGGGAAGGGGTAGATGGAAGGAGGGAGGAATGGAGGAAAGGAAGGAGGGAGGGAGGGGGTAGATGGAAGGAGGGAAGGAAGGAGGAAAGGAAGGAGGGACAGATGGAAGGAGGAGCAGAGGGAGGGGATAGACAGGAAGGAATGAAAGAAAAGGAAGGAGGAGGGATGGAGGGAAGGAAGGAGGAGGGAGAAGGAAGGAGGGAGATGAAGGAAAGAAAGGAGGGAGGGGGGGTAGATGGAAGAGGGAAGGATGGAGGAAAGGAAGGAGGGATAGATGGAAGGAGGAGCGGAGGGAGGGATAGATGGAAGGAAGGAGGAACGGAGGAGAGGAAGGAGGGAGGGATGGAGGGAAGGAAGGAAGGAGGGAAGGAAGGAAGAAGAATAGGATTGGTGTAATGAGGGTGTAGTGAGGGTGTGGTAGGTGGTGAGAGCTGTGGCAGAGAGATGCGACAGAGAGGTGTGGCAGAGAGGTGTGACTAAGGTGTGACAGAGAGGTGTGACAGAGAGGTGATAAGGTGTAGGCAGACAGATGAAGGAAAAAGACGACAGAGAGAGGTGTAGCAGACAGGTGTGATAGAGAGGCAAAGGGGCAGATGTGACATAGGAGGTGGCAAAGGGGTGTGACAGAAAAAGTTGCATAAGGTGCAGTAAGATAGGATGGAAGGAGGGATGCAAGAGAGAAAGACATGCAAGTGTAGGGATAGAGAGGTGTGACAAAGGTGACATAAATGCACAGAAGATGTGACATAGAGGTACAAAGGTGTGGACAGAAAGTTGTGATAAGGTGTAGCAGACAGATGTGAAGGATAGATGTGACAGAGAGGTGTAGCAGACAGGTGTGATAGAGAGGTGTGACAAAGGTGTGACAAAGATGTGACATAGAGGTGTGGCAAAGGTGTGATAAAGAGGTGAGAGAGAGGTGACAGGAGAGGACACACAGTGACAAAGATGTGACATAGAGGTGTGGCAAAGGTGTGATAAAGAGGTGTGACAGAGAGGTAAAGATAGGAAAGACTGCAGTGACAGAGGTGTGACAGAGTGCACTCAAGGGGTAGTGACAGAGGAGAAGAGAGACCTAAGGTGTGACAGAGAGGTGGACAGAGAGGTATGACTAAGGAAGACAGAGAGGTGTGATAGAGAGGTGTGACAGAGAGGTATGACAGAGAGGTATGACTAAGGTGTGACAGAGAGGTGTGACAGAGAGGTATGACTAAGGTGTGACAGAGAGGTGTTAAGCTGACACAGTGTATAGACCAGCTAAAACAAATTCCTTCACTACCGATGAAGACGCAACTTTTCAAACCCACAAAAAATAGACCAATTAAAAAATATATATGAAAATATCTTAGAAATTTAATATTAATACTTTGTTTCTTAAATAAGTTATTGATGCTTTTGTAGAGAGAAAAAAAAAATACAAATTTTGCGGTAAAATATTGGAACCAAATGTTAGGTGTTTTTACTTCTGTGATATGCCAGATCTTCTAAAATATTATATAAATATATTATCGTATTTCCTGATTCTATCCGTCTATCTTATCTCCCTCATTTATTTGATTATCTTCTATGTGGTAAAATTCGTAGTTAGTTACCATATCTAGGTGCAGTGGACGAGTGAACAATGTACTCACTGTGTTTCTAAATATCTGGGATTTGAATCAGGGGGTAAATGGGGAGGGGGCCCTCAGTCGACCCAGCTGTGAATGGGTACCTTACGTTATAGTTAAGGAAGTGAGAGTGGTCGAGTACCGTGCCGTAATGGTCCATCAAGCTTACAGTATAGCACACACAGGCTACAAACACTGTTATAAACTCATTATAGTGTTTTATTTACCCTATTGCAATTCTCCCTCTGATTTCCTCATCTTAGTCATATTCATTCTCCTTTTACCAACGATAATACTCACGTTATTTATCTCTGTTATTGGTATTGTTTCTTCTTCCCTTTTCTATTATTATTATTGTGTGTTATATTTTCCTTATATTTTGTGTTGTTCCTCCAGCTATAAAAAACCTAACTTTCTCCCATAGAAAATCTGCCTTTCTCCCTTAGAAAGTTTAGCTTTCTCCTTAAATCAAAAAGTCATTCCACTTATCTCTTTCACTGAGCGGATAAAACATTCCCTTACTAACCAATATCAACAACACCTGTGTTCGAAAGATCTTAAGTTATCCCAACGTTATAACATCTAGTCAGTCAGTCAGTCAGTCAGTCAGTCAGTCACGTGGCAAGTCTGTAATCTAAGGCAAAACACACCTAACCTATTGACTCGTATACGCTTATATAATCACTTTATGGAAAATACTCATCAAAATATATAGACCCATTGAGGTATTTCTGAGTCTTATTATTTTGGGTTTTAATTAAACTTTATCAATGTGTTTTAGAGAAGGTAAATACTGCAAGATGAATCAAGTGGCTCAATATACTGGTCTATAAGGCCTTAATTATGCTTCATATGGGCCCGAGTGATGACCCCGGGCAGATAGGTAAAGACATGGAGCATTATATGGAGTTGCTGAGTACTATAGGGAAGATTGGATGGATTATAGGGAAGATTGGAAGTATTATAGGGAAGATGGGAAGTATTATAGGGAAGATGGGAAGTATTATAGGGAAGATGGGAAGTATTATAGGGAAGATGGGAAGTATTATAGGGAAGATTGGAAGTATTATAGGGAAGATGGGAAGTATTATAGGGAAGATGGGAAGTATTATAGGGAAGATGGGAAGTATTATAGGGAAGATGGGAAGTATTATAGGGAAGATTGGAAGTATTATAGGGAAGATGGGAAGTATTATAGGGAAGGTTGGAAATATTATAGGAAAAGTTGAAAGTATTATAGTTATGATTAGAAAGTTTATAAGGAAGATTGGAAGTATTATAGGTGAGATTTGAAGGATTATAGAGAAGATTGGAAGTATTATAGGTGAGATTAGAAGTATTACAGGTAAGATTGGAAGTATCGGACTCAAATCTAGAAGTATTATATGCAAAATTATACTCATAGATAAAATGTAAAGTCTTATAGATTATGAGTATGAGCTTTATATGAAATAAACAAGATGCTTATACATTAGCATTATGATAATTTATCTGATGATGTGAAGTATTATTAGAAACATGAAAGTACTGTGTCAGAGGAGGAGCATATTAGGGAAAATTTGGAGCATAATAGATACGATTAGAGGTACTGAAATAGAGATTTGGATCATTGGAGATAAGCTTTGGAGCATAATAAGAATGATTAGAGCAGTTTAGATAAGGGTTGGAGCATTGTAGGTGATTTTAAGAGTATTATGGATAAGTTTGGAGAGTTATACAAAGGTCTGGATGAATGTAAGTAAAATTAGGAGCATTATAGATCAGATGTGGAGCATTAAAAGGAAGACTGGGAACATTTGTTTTACCTGGTAAGACTAGGAGCATTATGAGTTAAAGATTAGTTAAAACATTACCAGCATCAGAAACGAGATTGAAAAAAAAGCCTTATTAATCATACTCACACTAAAACAATACCGTGAGAGCGTATATATATAAATGTTTTCCTGAGCATTATAAAAAAAATGCCTTATAGAAAATATCGAGATTCTCATAGATGGAAATAAACTTACAAAGAATAAAAGAGAATTTAGAGGGAAAAATTACATTCTATTCACAATATATATATATAGATATTTTTTTTTTTTAGTATTTTGATCAAGTTTAATATATGAGATGTGAGAAGATATAATTAAGTCTTATAGGAGAACAAAGCCATTATAGGTAAGATGAGAATTATAATAAAGAAGCCTGGCAGACAGACAGACAGACAAACAGACAGACAGACAGACAGATAGACAGACAGACAGACATATAGGAATAAACAGATTAGATTCAGAAATTATAGCAATACCTTATACCTACGTTAGCAGAAAACCTATAGATTATTTGATATTAAGAGAGAGAGAGAGAGAGAGAGAGAGAGAGAGAGAGAGAGAGAGAGAGAGAGAGAGAGAGAGAGAGAGAGAGAGAGAGAGAGAGAGAGAGAGAGAGAGAGAGAGAGAGAGAGACAGATAAACAGAAAGACAGACATAGAGACACTGGTCAGGGATAACTTACCTGAACGGTTTAGCCAGAAGGACACCCATGAGATAACAACAATCAGTGATGAAGGAATGTAGATTTGGATCAGGTAGTATCCCATGGACCTTACGAACATGATTTCACAGAGCAGCCGAGAGTAGTTGCCTGTTGGGAAGAGAGACACATGAAGGTGAGACATATGGAGGTGAGATACATAGAGGTGAGATATCTCTAACAACCTGTGAGTCTATGTCTCTCACTGAATCTCTGAGAATGTTGGGGGGGGTGAGAAGTCTCTAATTTATAAGGGTTTTTGTTGGATGACGAAGCCTGCTGAGAGACAAATGTTCTCTTTGAAGCATTAAATTTCTGTTAGCAAGAGAAACATATTAAATGATACATAGTTTTAAATTACTTTCCTATGTGGGGGTTTTGTTAAGTGATACATATTGAGTGATACATACATAATATATTTACATTATGTGAGTGTGGTGAAAGTTAGAGAAAGTGGCTGTGAGAGAAAGGGGTGGAAGATTCTGTTTCCTGATTTAGCTCACCCCTTCTCTCTCTCTCTCTCTCTCCTTTCATCTATCCGTTACCTTATACTTTTCCTTTTCACATTTCAAATTTCAGCACCCAACCTTATTCTCTCTCCTTTCTTCCTCACTCAACCCACCTCACCTCAATCTTCAATCCTCCTTCTTCCTTTTTCCCCTCTCTCCCTCTCCCCCTCATTTGCATATATAGAGGTTAAAAGTTGATGATGACTACACTAAACACTCATTACAAACACACATCGACCCATGTTTTGTTGCCTCCTGTGTGTGTGTGTGTGTGTGTGTGTGTGTGTGTGTGTGTGTGTGTGTGTGTGTGTGTAGGAGGAGGAGGAACAGAGGGAAATGAAAATGACTCTGGAAGTTGTTAATGAGGGAGGTGGAGGAAAGAAGTGAGGGAGGGAGGAAAGACGGGAGGGAGGTGGAGGAAAGAAGTGAGGGGAGGTGGGGAAAGAAGTGAGGGAGGTGGAGGAAAGAAGAAGAGGAGAAGAAGAGGGAGGTGAGGAAAGAAGTGAAGGAGGAGGGCAGGGAAGGTGATGAAGGAAGTGAGGGGGGTGAGGAAAGAAGTGAGGGAGGTAAGGAAAGAAGTGAGGGAGGTGAGGAAAGAAGTGTGGAAGGTGATGAAGGAAGTGAGGGTGATCCTGAAAGAAATGAAAGAAGCGCTGGAAACTTTCGCTAAACACCAAGAAAAGATTTACCATCATTCTGTGTTAAGTGATGGAATAAAACCTTTAAACTTCATTAGTGACGATAAAAAAAAACAGGAAGACGGGAGATGAGGGGAGAGGGGAGGAGAGGGGAGAGGGTGTGTGAGGGGAGAGGAGGTGTGAGGAGAGAGGGGAGAGTGAGGGGAGAAGAGGAGGGGAGAGGGAGGGATAACACAATACATTTTGTTGTTCTGTAAACTTAACATTTCCACAAAAAGAAGAGAGAGGCGGTCAGGTAGAAAAGTTCTCTCAGTGAGTGAGTGAGCGAGTGAGTGAGTGAGTGAGTGAGTGAGTGAGTGAGCAGTTGGGTGAATAAAGTAATGAGTACTTATAATGGTGGCTGAGTACATCAACTATTACTCGCCCTTAAAGCAAACGGAACAGAAATTTACCCATAAAAGTGAAATTGTGTTTTTTCCTTTAAAATGGGTGATGCAACAATTGTGGGGGGGGGGGAGTGAGGAGGGAAGATGGGTGAGGGAGAAGGAGAAGGTGAGGGAGAGGAAGGAGAAAGAGGGGAGGGAGAAGGAGAGGGAGATAAAAAGGAGTTGATAGAGAAAATAAGATTGAATACAAATTAGTGTGTACAAATTGGGAGCGAAATTGGAGTTAATGGTTGACATGACGATAGTTCACCATAGACAGGAATAATTTAAAGAGCTAAATAGGCTAATTGGACCTTAAAGATAAGCTGAGGTAATCGCCTTTAAAATGGGGATAATGTGGACCTTGAAATTGGGTGATAGGGTACTTTAAATAGGGAAATAGTGCCGATAGTATGAATTAGTCAGATATGGCTATACAAACAATATACTTAGACGGCGCTGGTATACAAACAATGTTAAACAATAAGCCAGTTTGACCAAGGATAACCTGAACAAAAAATGCCAGTCATCAGAGGCTTATCACTTTGTTATTTCCTCCAAATATCGATTTAGTAACACTGAATTAATATTTGTCTCGTTAAGGTAACCCGTAACGCGTGTTTATTGTGTTTATATATTATCCGGCCAGGTTATGTAACACCATCTGCCTAACGACCCTTCTCATTTTTCCTTAAGTTATGGCATCAGACACTAACTTAACCTAACCTAACCTAACCAAACCGAACCTGTAAGACCTCTGACGTCTCACCATGACCCTGTCTGACCTCTGACCCCTGTATGACCCCTGTATGACCTTTGACCCCTCACCATGACCCCTGTATGATTTCTGACACACCGTCGTGACCCTTGTATGACCTCTGACCTCTCATAATGACCCCTGTATGACCCCTGCATGACTCCTGTGTGACCTCTGGCTTCTGTATGACCCCTGAGTGAAATTTAAGTATCACATTTGTAAAGAGCGACTAAATGAGCCTTAGTAAGTACCCACGTTAGCTCTCGTTACTTGGCTGAGTATTTAAAGAAACCACTTAGACACCTGTTTCAAGAGAGAGAGAGAGAGAGAGAGAGAGAGAGAGAGAGAGAGAGAGAGTCTACCTTACCTAACAACTGGTTTATGAAATGGGCAACAAGTTAGTCATTTATTATTATTATTATTATTATTATTATTATTATTATTATTATTATTATTATTATTATTATTATTATTATTATTATTATCAACAAAGGCGAGAAATTTATAAACAAGGTAAGATGAATATACCTGAATTATATACATCTCTTACCTCCCCCTCCTCACCTCTCCCTCACCATCCATTCCCCTCACCTATCCCTCACCATCCCTTCCCCCTCACCTCTCCCTCACCATCCCCTCACCTCTCCCTCACCATCCCTCTCACTCGCCCTCCCCCTCACCCCCCCTCACCTTGTGTTATGTTAAAGCTGACTAATTAGACTAATTGATCTGATGAGGCTAAATATGGTTCGCTGCCATTAGCACCACACACCTGAGCTGTTACAGGTGTAATGTTAATAGGTTAATGGGCATGTCACCCAATTAACTATTATTACGACTATGACCAGATGAAGGTGTAGTGGTAATGGGTGAATGGTCATACCACCCATTAACTGTTCTTACGATGGTGTGATGGTAATGGGTGGTGATAATAGTTACGGCTCTGTTACCCATTAGTACTGTCGTTACTTAACTCATAGACTATTAGAATAATGGGGAGCGATTTCCTGTAATTACTTTCCATTTGCTGCTTTACTGATGGACATCTAATAGGGTTGGTAATGGTAGGGATTCCCTCTCTCTCTCTCTCTCTCTCACTCTCTCTCTCTCTCTCTCTCTCACACACTCTAAGAACCCACCATTATAAAGAGACCACTTCTTAGTTAATGGCTTAATGGGGCTGAGGAGAGTGTGTTTGTAGAGACGATGATGAATATTGAATAGAGAGAGAGAGAGAGAGAGAGAGAGAGAGAGAGAGAGAGAGAGAGAGAGAGAGATTAGAAATTATGATTGTTTTGCTTTTAATTTTGTCCCTTCCTCATTTCTCTCTTTTCGTCACCCTTCTCTATTTCTCTCCACCTCCCTTTCTTTTCCTTCCTCCCTCTCTAACTCCATCCTCTTCCCTCTCTCTCTCTCTCTTTCTTCATCTTTCTTCCTCCCTCCATCCCTCTATCTCTTTACTCCTTTATCTTCTTTCCTCCCTCCATTCTCCCTTTATTCTCCCATGCTTTTCTTCTCCTACCTTCTCTTCCTCCCTCTTTTATTACTATTTATCACCTCCCTCCTTCATAGGTCGTTCTGATCATGTAGACAACGACATTGGGATTAGGTAAACAATCTGTAGAAAATGTGTTGTTTGATAGGCGGGGGAAAACATCATTAACCGCACCATCATAAACAACAACGACAAACACAACACCATCATAAACAACAACAAAAACACAATCACCATTATAAAACAACAACAAACAAAGTGACTGACTTAAGTAAAAGAGGATACAGTAAGAGAGAGAGAGAGAGTGAGAGAGAGAGAGAGAGAGAGAGAGAGAGGAGAGAGAGGGAGAGAGAGAGAGAGAGAGAGAGAGCTGGGGGGTGGGGAAGTGTATAGAAAACGAGTTGCTGGGGAAGAAAATAAAAAGGAAATAGTGTGCAGAGAGTTGAGGGTAAAAGAAAATGAGATTCAGTATAAAGAGACACAGAACAAAGTGTCAGACTTCTCTTACTGCATGTGCACACACACACACACACACACACACACACACACACACACACACACACACACACACACACACACACACACACACACACACACACATGGCCACACACACAATAATAACAGGAAACTGAAAGACTATTTTTGTTTTTTTTGCTTCGTGTAATGGCGTCGAGTTCTGGCTAGAGTCTATTCAGATTACACAAACATTTGCTTGTGGGAATACATCTCCTCCGCCCTAAGAGGCGCTCATTCACTCCCTCCTACAGCCACTCTATCGTTCATTGATAGATCCTCTGATACTCTACATTAGCAGAGCCGCAAAAAAAAAATAAAAATTAAACCCCACACCCATGAGTTTCCCTTTGGTTTTCCTCTGGGGTTTACTCTTCATATTTTTTGTCAGGGAATGATATAGATTAATATAATTGGACCAGTGTTGAAGGTGATGGGTGATACCGATAGCATTTCTAATTCAGACAGTTGCCATAAATATAATTAATATAATTGGAAAAGGCTCATTATAGTATTCTAACTCATAGTGCTCTTTTGGAAATTCACTCTTGTCGGATTACTATTTTTCCCATCTATAACACACACATAACTGACTTCTATATTTTACCTTGTTTTAAAATCTGCAACTATCAGACTTAAAAAAAAAAATCTTCTTGCTTTAAAAGTCAGATTTATCACATTTCAGCATTTTTACGTGTAACCAGAACTAACATATTCCAGAATTCTCTACATTTTCCCTTGACAGATTATCTCTACAACTCAAAACGAGAAAAAAAAAAATCGCTGAAATAATAACTAAAGACTCACCTGTAGATGTAGAGGAGATGATGGTTTTCCTGTTGTACCCGAGAACTCGAAACTGTGGCAGCGAAACATCTGACTCGATGACCACGGATCGATCACCAGCGTGCCATGATAAGCGAATGTGATCCATACTGTAGCCAACTGTGGGGTGAAGGTGAGCTCATCAGGGCATTTATTAACTAAACCAGGTGTTAATAGGTGAGATAATTATAATTTTAGCTAGTTAGTTAAGGTAGAGGTTAGTTAATTAAGGTACTAGTTAATTAAAGGTATAGGTAAGATAATTATCATCCACCTTAATTAATCCAGGTATTAGATGGTGAATAAAAGGCAAGTATCAACTGGGTTCTTTAAACATAACTAATCTTAGAGTTAATGAAGACATAAATTAGCTTGTCATAGTGTTATAAGTTAAGGTATTTGCTAGGTAATCCAGGTATTGGTTAAGACATAGATTAATTGATAGAAAATGTTGCTTGGTTACATGAAGAATAGGCTTCCCAATCAAGGCATTAGTTTATTATGGGATAGACGACCTGGACAGCTACGCAAAGTGTTCATCAATGTTTACAGCATAAGATTAGCTAATTAACATAGTGTTTAGTTCAGGCAAAAGTAAACTAATCAATGTTAATTAGTTTAAACATAAGCAAGCATCAATGTGTTACTTAATTTACTTACACATAAATTATAGCTATTGAAGGAGTTATCTAATGAGTTAAGGCATAACATACCCAATTGGTTATTGTATAACTAGTCAACTAACTCAGGCATAATTGAGCAAATTTAGGCATTTTCAGGATAATCTTAGTATATTTAGGATAAGTATGCCACATTTAAGCAATTTCCATAGAGTTTTGTAATAAAATACGAAATATATTAGAATAATTAGTTATGTAGTATGCTAGCTAATAGAGGCTGTCAACCTGAATTACCTGTTGATTGATAGACTCTTAGCTAACTCACATACATACATACATACATACATACATACAGTAATCCACGCACACAGGCATTAACAGACACACATAACCCAAGCACACAGGACACCAGTGGACACACACACACACACACACTTAACTATTCCCAAATGTTAAAATATTACCCTCAGGTGTTAATATTCAACTGTAAATACCCAGAGTGGTTAATAAACTCTTATGATAATATGCTAAAAAAACAGAGAAAAAAATTCCCAAGAGTTAATCATGTTAATGTGTGTACAGGCAGGTGAGTCTCGCCCACCTCTCTCGTTAATTAACTAGACCAGGTGACACAGCGCCATGGAAACACTAGCTGATGGAACCACTCGCTGATGGAACCACTCGCTGATGGAACCATTCGCTGATGGAACCATTCGCTGATAGAACTACTCACAAGTAGAACCATTCGCTGATGGGACCACTCGCTGATAGAACCAGTCACAATTAGAACCACTCAATGATGGAATCACTCACAAATGGAACCACTCATTGAAAGAACCCGTCATTGATGGAACCAGTCACAAATAGAACCTTTCGCTGATGGAACCACTCACTAATGGAACCACTCATTGATGTCATTGATAGAACCAGTCATTGATAGAACCACTCATTGATGGAACCACTCATTGATGGAACCAGTCATTGGTAGAACCAGTCATTGAGAGATCCACTCACTGATGGAGCCCAGTCATTGATAGAACCACTCACTGATGAACCCGGTTATTAATAGAACCACTCATTGATAGAACCAGTCATTGGTAGAACCACTCGCTGATGGAACCAGTCATTGATAGAACCACTCACTGATGTACCCAGTCATTGATTGAACCATTCATTGATAGAACCACTCACTGATGTACCCAGTCATTGATTGAACCATTCATTGATAGAACCACTCGCTGATGGAAAAACTCACTAGTGGAACTATTCATTGGTAAAACCACTTCCTGATGGAACCAGTCATTGATAGAACCAGTCATTGATAGAACCACTCACTGATAGAACCAATCGCTGATGGAACCACTCATTGATAGAACCACTCACTGATGGAACCACTCGCTGATGGAACCACTAATTGATAGAACCACTCACTGATGGAACCACTCATTGATAGAACCAGACATTGATAGAACCACTCATTGATATAACCACTCGTTGATGGAACCACTCATTGATAGAACCACTCGCTGATGGAACGACTCGCTGATGGAAACACTCACTGATGGAACCAAACACTGATGGAACCACTCACTGATGGAACCACTCACTGATGGAACCACTCACTGATAGAACCACTCACTGATGGAACCACACTGATGAAACCACTCACTGATGGAACCACTCACTGATAGAACCACTCATTGATAGAACCACTCGCTGATGGAACGACTCGCTGATGAAACCACTCACTGATGGAACCACTCACTGATAGAACCACTCATTGATAGAACCACTCGCTGATGGAACGACTCTGCTGATGGAAACACTCACCGATGGAACCAAACACTGATGGAACCACTCACTGATGGAACCACTCACTGATGGAACCACTCACTGATGGAACCACTCACTGATAGAACCACTCACTGATGGAACCACTCACTGATGGAACCACTCACTGATGGAACCACTCATTTGCACTGTTGAAATTATGGTACTCAGGAGAGACTATGTTTCTCCTCCTCATATTTCTTTCTTTATGGCAAGATTCATCCACTACCTTTCTAATGAGTTGGAGAAAGAAAATAAGACAGAAAGAAAGAAGGAAAAAAAGAAAGAAGGAAAGAAAGAAAGAAAGAAAGAAAGAAAGAAAGAAAGAAAGAAAGATAGAAAGAAAGAAGGAAAGAAAGAAAGAAAAGAAAGAAAGAAAGAAAGAAAGAAAGATAGAAAGAAAAAAGGAAAGAAAGAAAGAAGGAAAGAAGGAAAGAAAGAAAGAAAGAAAGAAAGAAAGGAAGATAGAAAGAAAGAGAGTTGCCTCGCTCCACGGAACACTATATTACCAAGTCAAACACCAAGAGCCGTCCACCAGAGCGAGTCATCTTGGAACAAACTCTACCAGGGAGCGGCTCAAAAGTCGTTTTTTTTCCATACCTTTCTTTATTGGGATGTGTGTATGTGTGTGTATGTGTGTGTGTGTGTGTGTGTGTGTGCGTGGAGAGGAGAAGGCAAGATAAGAGGGGGGGGGGGGGGTAAGAGAGAGTAAGGGTATAAGGAAATATGAGGGAAGGAGAGAGGAAGGGTGAAGGGTGTGGGAAGGTAGAGGAAAGAGGAAACAAGGGTGAGGAAGGGTATAAGCGAAGAAGGAGAGGTAATGAATGATGGGGAGGGGTAGTTGGGGAGGTAGGATGAATGAGGAGGGGAGGGAGGGAGATAAAGGGGAGAATGATTGAGGTGTGGGGTAGAAGGAGAGGGGAGGGAGGGGGGGGAGGGAGAGGCAGGTACTAAAGGATGGGAAAGGCTACAGATGGGGAGGGTCCGCTTCTTGTGTGGAAGAGAAGAGGAAGAGAGGGAGTTTATAAAGGAGACAGAAGAAAGGAGGGAGGAGGAGGGAGGGTGGTGTCAGTGCATGTATGTGATGTTGAGGAAGAGAGAGAGGAGGTGTGTGTGGTGTGTGTGTGTGTGTGTGCAACGTGTGTGTGTGTGTGTGTGTGTGTGTGTGTGTGTGTGTGTGTGTGTGTGTGTGTGTGCGTTTTTTTATATTGTTTATTCTCTACAACACTTACAATCGTCCCTCTATAAAGACAAAGCAATTGTTTGTTTGTTTTCTCTCTCCAAACACACCTTTTCTCCAAACACACCTTCCCTCCAAACACACCTTTCCCTCCAAACACACCTTCCTCCAAAACACACCTTCCTCCAAACACACCTTCCCTCCAAACACACTCTTCCCTCCAAACACACTCTTCTCTCCAAACACACCTTCCCTCCAAACACACCTTCCCTCCAAACACACCTTCCCTTCAAACACACCTTCCCTTCAAACACACCTTCCCTCCAAACACACCTCCCCTCCATTCTCTCTTCCTACCTCCCTCCCTCCTCTTCACACACACACACACACACACACACACACACACACACACACACACACACACACACACACACACACACACACACACACACACACACACACACACACACACACACACACACACACACACACTTCTTATCCAATAGAGTAAATTTACGTCTCACTTCGTCACTAAACAGCACAAAAGGTTGAATATAAAACCCAATAACCACCATCAGGTGAGACCAACACGGACACACACACACACACACACACACACGGACACACACGGACACGGACGATACGAGTGGGAGAGACATTGTGGGCATCCAATCAATGTTTACTTGGTGCTTGTTGTGTCGGCCGTGGGCAAGTACTCTACCTCGGCCGCCACCAGACACACAAACATTGCCTCCTGTCACTTCAGATCAGAACCTCAAGGTGGGTTACGTTGATTTTGCCTCATATATGATACTGGAAGATCCTAACCTAACCTAACCTACCCTACAAATAAGGCAGAAAAACTATCGTAAATGTTCGTCTTTTCTCGATACACTAAGGGCTAATTCTCAAATACATCGTAAGTTTTTTTTTTACCGTAACATACATACATACATACACTCTTTATCTTTCTCCCTTGTTATAATAAGTATTCTCCCTCACCTCTCCCTGTTCTCCCTCACCCTATCCCACCCTCCCACAATAACTCTGCCATCACCCCCTAACTCGCATCTCCCTTAGCCCTCTCTCCGACAACTCCCTCTCTTACAGCCTTCTATCCTCAATCCAACACACCGATCTCCAGCCCACTCCCCCCTCTCCCTCTCCCCCACATCCCCCTCTCCTACCCCACCTCTCCCCTACCCCCCTCCCCACACCCCGTCTCTACAACACTCCAGGAGTCAGGCGCCTCAGCGGACCACAAAAGAGCGATGCAGAAAATGAGAAAACTTTGACTGACTGGTATCGTCCGCGTTCACTTAACTGCTGGAACTGGTGCCTTTCACTCAGCTGACTGGGCTGGCAACGTTCACTCAGCTGACTGGATTTACAAACGTTCATTCTATTGACTATACTGACAACGTTCACGCAATAACTGTACTGGCAAACATTCATTCAGTGACTGGACTAACATAAGTTCACTCAATTGACTGCACTTACAAACATTCATTTCCTACAACCAGTACAGCAGTGACGGTGCTTTTCTACAACACCTACAACATTGGCAATAACCCTACAACACTGGCTGTACAACAAAACTTGAAAACAAAGGAAATAAACCCCCACAAAGAATTAAAATCTGTCTACTTACAACTTTCAATTTCGATGATGCAGAGTTGTCGATCCATGGGGAAATACTGTAGGTTCATGGGGCAGGAGGCGGTGATGGTTAATCTGTGAGCAGGCGATGAAGACGTTGATAACCAGACCATCATCAGCGACGATGAAGGGACGTCAGATGATGGTGAGAGAGAGAGAGAGAGACACAGCTCTAGGTTAGTAGAGGAAAGGAATCCCTCATCACCAACCCGTGTGATCAGGTCATGCTTGAGGTCTAATACGTTACTGCTGCTGTCTCATATGTTTCAGCTGCTGATGGCATCTATATTAACATTAACTCTCAATCCAGATTATGTTGAAGTTAAATCAAGTTTTTATATAAATAATACAAATATTCATGGGCCTCTTAAAGACGCCGTGGCTTAAGTGTTCCTTTGTTATTGTAATGATGGTTCCAGTAATCTACATAGGTATATGACGTAACTACGGGATAGGGCAAGAATCATGAATTTCCTCCAATTAGAAAGAAGGAATATAAATAAAGAAGATAATGATATGAGGATGGGAGGAGCTGTTGCTTCACGGCACAGCAGCCAGCCAAGGAACAACAAATAACATTAATAATAAGTAACAAGAACATTATAACTGACAAGTAAAGCAGAGAATAACTTCGCTATTTAGTTTCATCTTTAGTTGGTATTAGTTATATTATTGTTGAGAAAATCGAGATAATTAATTATTTCTTTTTACACAGATGAGTTTGTTTAATTAGATCAAATTTAAGACCAAGTTGATAATTGACAACGTTTATGAATGGCATCTTAAACATGGATAATGTAAAGGGCTAAAACAAACACACACTGAGAGGAAGAAAATATACCAAAAATAAATTAAACAGTACCTGTAGGATGGACGACTTAAACACTTAAAGAAATAATACTCCTCGGAACCCAAGAGGAGGTTGTATTAAACAGATGATGATCACTATAATAAAATACAACGACAAAAAACACCATTAAAACAACTCATAAAGGCCACCAGTACGCGCTGTCTAAGTTAAAAAAAAAATGTAGGAAAAATCTTACCTTGTTTAAGTGACTGACTGAATGACTGACTACTTGCAGCCTTGACACTTGACCAGACTACCTGATCCTACACCCTCCCAGCCTGGCTACACTTGTTTACACTTACACTGTGGGCTGTTCTGTGTTCCCACGACGTACTTTACAACTCGTTAACTTATTTAATCAGTGGTTGTGAATATTATAAGTAACATTCGTAATTATGATGTTTGTAAGTATACTGGGAGAGAAGGAAGGTAGGTAAATACTTTACCTGAAGAAGGGAGGAGAGACTGACCACTATATAAACATTCTGGGCACAACATCCCGCGCAGACGATACCAAAGAAAACGGTGTAAAAAAAAGTGATTCTCAGAGATCCGTACGCAACTTCTCTTTCACTCTAACTGGGAGATGAGAAAAAGCACCTCACTTATGGGAAAGTTTCAGTGTAATTTCGATGTCAGTCTTTGGTAGCCATTTTGTTATGTTGTTGAAGTGAGTCGGTCAGAAGCCTCCTCGTATCTCCAGTTGAAGGGAATTAACGTACGGATCTATGAGACTCGAGGTGTGGAGGTCTCAAGTGTGTTACTGAGGCCGGGCTTCCCCTCCCTGTTCTATTTTCTTTGGTGAAACGCCAGATTGAATTAAAAATAAGAAAATTCTTTAGTTTAAACTGGAAGTTAAATATGTCGAGCGTGCAATGCCACAACGACGACTGACAATACCACTGATAATTGGGGAGCCAAGGTACGTAGTCTAGTTACGTTGCGTCAGCCCCTCTGTTCATGTTTGCCGCCACACTCAACCTCTCACTAAATAACCAAACTGTTGGCTTTATATTTTTTTTGTGCTGTTGTTTGACTGTGAATGAAGCTCAATGTGGCTTCGCTTGAATGTGTTGTTTTATCACTGATGCGCGTCAATGAACGAGGGGGAGCAGAGTAATCGTCACAAGGAAGTTACTGATTATCACGGATGAATAGGTCGCCCCTGGGAGCCGGGCAATCAGATGTTGTGAACTGTCAGGGCCACCGTCTACTGCCCTACCCTCTTGCTCGGTCACTCCTACTGAGACACCCAAATAGTTTAACTAGATGTAACAGTGTTTGTGTAACCCATGGGAGCACCGCGTCAACTTGGACTAACAAAATAATGCTCATTGTGTTGAAAAGTTGTGTTACGTTAAGCTTACATAGACTACGCTGCCCTGTTGTCTCCTGTCTCTGTCAACAAGAGACGTGAGGACCTTTCTGTCTTGCCTTGACACAAGCTACACCTGCAGGCCCCGCGCTCCCCAGGGACGCTCTATCTATGGTCGCCTACGTCTCACCGTGGGCGTGGAGGTGGGTGGATGAGGTGGAGGTGGTGGTGGTGGAGCTACGTAACCCTGGCTCCACACCGTCTTACCTGATACTCCGCAACACTTTGCCCTGGTTGGTGATTCTGAGCATCTCATTAGAGGTGGTGGCCGTGTGAAAATAGGACTTCTTCTCATTGGCAAAAAACGTGTCAGGAACCCAAATTTTCTGCAGATACTCCGACCCCACTGTGAGTTCGTCCAAACCCCCACGACCGGGGAAGGACAGCCGAGGGTCGGTCCAGTGTTGACGAAAATAAAAGTCGAGAGTAAAGTCCTGAAGATCGGAGAAACAAAAGCAAGTGTCAGCTGAACATCTCAACAAGCAACGTTTGGTGTTTGGTTTTTAAGCTGAGTTAATGACCTGATTTTATTGTCTACTTTTTCTTTTTTCTCTCTCTTTTTTTTTTAGCAAGTTGGATGGTAACTGTTGGTCAGAAAGTAGAGATGAGTCAACACAGGTCAGTAATATGCAGGCAAACATCCACGCGCATCTTCAGTCACACTGTGAGAGGCACAAGAAGAGGAATGATTACAGACGAATGAAAGATAAAGAAGAATATCCAGAACTGAAAGAAGGGGATGGAAGACTTTCTCAAGATGAAGGACTGGACATTCAAGATTGAAATAACAAGAGTGGTGAGTCGGTGAAAATTACTCTTGGCGAACTGTGCTACATAAACACATCTCAGGGACCATATCAGCTCTTAGTTGCGACGAGGATAATTTGCTTACACACACACACACAAAAAGATTACACATTACATTTAAATAATCTATCTGGACACAATAACCTGTGACTGTAAAATATTAGCAATGGTTTTATTTCTCATTTGGTTAAGTATTCTTTTTTTTGTGAGAAGTAAATAGAGCAAAACAAGAATAACATGCACATAAGTTCTTAAATGGCAATAACTGTAGAGGTGTAAAAAAGAAAGCTATGGCGCTCTTCCTTGTCACAACCAGTAGCAACAGGTAACTCAGTGCTCAATGGTCCCGAAATTCTGCCACAAAACAGTGTGTTGAGCGTGTCGTGATAGCAGGATTCGAGAGAAATTGAGACAGACATATGGCTAGATAAGGACCAGATGGCTTGAGAGAAAATAAGAGAGATAAAGAGAGAAACAAGATGTAGAGTGAGGGGGAATACAACCCACCATCCTCGGTGAGTAAAAAAGACATTCCAATCAAACAGAAGTATAGGTAAAATGTGGCATGTCCAGAATGATTGCTGGGGCCACGTCCGTCTGAAAATGTGAAAATATGAACATTATGATAAAAGTAACAACATCCTGGAAACATCGCTTCGTTCTGAGGTCGACCTCCAACTCTTGTATATAAGAGGTTCAGGGTGAGAAAGGTTGCTCAAAAGTTTTGGGGGGAAATGCTCCGTTTTTTATCTAGTACTGAGAGTTTGAGATGTTTGGCGAGGTTCAGTACAGAGAAAAACAGAAAGCGATGGTTGTCGGTCAAGAAGCTTTGAATGGATGGGGTAGAGTTTGTAGCAGTCAGAGTCTTCGTCCTTTTACAGTTTTTCTCTCTGAGTTTAAAACAGTAGTTGGTGTGTCATTAATCAGGTAGATTTGTTTTCTGTTTTGATCTGCTCTAGACCGAGGAGCTGCTCTGGTGATAAGACTCATTGAACGAAGGAATGAGAGAAGAGACTGAATGCTACAAATGAGCTTGTTATTCGAGTGACTCTTTAGGGATATTTAACACTGCATGTATATTGTAAGGGAATCATCAATACGGATGGGGGTATGTACCATGTATTTTGGGGGTGAATTCATTATTTCTCTAAGTCTTCATTTCTTTCTAGTCTTTCAAGGTATTGATGAACACACCCTCAACTGCTTCACACTAGGTACCATGGGGCTACAAACACCACCATCTTAACATTTTCTAGCAAAAAGGAAAAACCTTGGTTACATCTATCTTATTGTACGGCTCTTGGTGACTCGTGGCATCTACCTTGCTACAGGAAACAAGGTATATTTCGTTCTTTCTAATGGATATTGGGACTTAAACTCGACGTGAGAATGAGAATCAGGTGTTCGAGTGTCTTTCTTGGAGATGAAGGACGCGTGGCTACCTAACAACTTCATAATTCTAACCAAATCATAGGAACAGAAGAACTAAGAAATGAACATGTGATACTTTCTCTGTGGGAGTGTACTGTACGTGATACTTTCTCTGTGGTACTTTCTCTGTGACAATGTACTGTACGTGATACTTTCTATATGATAATGTACTGTACGTGATGCTTTCTCTGTGGTATTATACTGTACGTGATACTTTCCTGGGGTATGGCAATGTACTGTACGTGATGCTTTCTTTTGACAATGTGCTGTACGTGATACTTTCTTTGTATTATGTATTGTACGTGATACTTTCTCTGTGACAATGTATTGTACGTGATACTTTATCTGTGCTAATGTACTGTACGTGATACTCTCTGTGCAAATGTACTGTACGTGATTAAAACTTTTATTACTTTTGTAAAGGAGAGATAATAAAGACACGGACATTACGGCCTGTGAGCCAAGTACTTCATCAGCACGGTTCACGCTTCACTGGAATATTGACGCACTGCAGCACTACACGCGAGTCAGGGAGGATATACAGTGACGTACATGAGTGAGTGTACTTCCGGTAACAGGCAGACACAGGGCCAAGTACACACACCTACAGGGGACAACATCAAGGGAGGTCACCACTCTACTGGCCAGGGAAGATGAGGGACAACACAGAGGTGGTCGCCAGGGATAACATGGGGCGAGGGACACGACATCTTCTGGGTAGTGGCCAACAGTACAGCAAGAGAAGCGGCATTAGGGCAAACGACACATGTTGGTAACCTGATGTGTGAGAGGATGTACCGCGTTGTGACCCGCCCGGCGGTGGCGGGGTACAGGAGGTTACAAAAGAGGGATCACACCAACGTCTACGGGTCTTGGGACTAAGTAAAAGGGGGAAGGGAAGAGTGCACTGCTGTGAAGGTTACCAAAGCCAAGCAACATTTATTCCAAAAGAGACAGAGACAGAGGAAGGTTTGGTTCATTCAGAAGAAAGTTGGAAAAGGTGAAGAGCGCTCTGACTGACTGATCATGTCAAGCTAAATACAGTTACTCAAGAGGAAAGCAATTGTACGTGGGCAGGAAGACGTGAGTGCCACACCGAAGCTTACTAACAGTAGGACTCAATGTTTTGTGCGGGGCCGAGGGAGAGAGCGGTTGGCCGGCCACGAACACCCAGGCGAGGCGAGAGCAGCCACACACTTAATGCTCACCACAACAAGGCGCGGGAAGGAACACTATAGAACTCAGACAGGCTAAAGAAGACCTCGGGAAGCTGCTGACAAGTCCACGGGCTCTGGTTCTAGGCAGGCTTGGAAGCCCAACAGTTACCATGGAGGGACAGACGTCTGAGAGGTAAAACAGGAAAAATTCCATCGATGTACCCTTGCAAGATTCAGTTTACGAGTATATGAAAGATTCTGGGATTCAGTAAAGAGGGGAATAGTGACAGAGGCACGAGGTGGGTCTGGAGGCTACAACACGGAAGTTGTTCTGCGTCCGTGTGTGTTTAGTGACCCGTCAGAGTAGAGGAGAGGAGAGAGACAAAGGGGGTATTAGTATCTGCAAGGTTTGTTGGGGTGTGAGGGGAGAGGATGGGGGCCTGTAGCACCCCATAGATTCTCGATCCTGACTGGTACATCAAACTAAAAAACCGGAAGGGAAGAAGGTAGAGGAGTAGCGGTGTTCCCCTAATTTCAATGCTCAGAACTGAACCTTTGCCTCGTCCCTCTCGCCGGGCTCGAGGCTGTTTCTGGGCCTTGTTACTTTTCCTTCTCCTGCCTGAGCATGGAGTGCACACCACCACACGGGGAGAACGACGCACTGGTAATTACCTTATACTCCTCAACACATTGCCTTCAGCTGAGATGCGTAAGAGCTCATTGTTCGTGGTGGCTGTATGGTAGTATGCTCGCTTTTCATTGGGAAAGAAGGTATCGGGCACCCAAATTTTTTGGGTGTAGTCTGTGCTGACTTGGATTTCTTTCAAACCTTTATTAGCACTGAAATCTAATCGTGGGTCTTTCCAATATTGCCGAAAATAGAAATCCATTGTGAAATCCTGAAGAGTAAAAAGAGAAAAAAGGTATAATGAAACTGTGGTAGTACATTACTGTTTTATAAAGGAGATGATTTATACCTTAAATCTAATGAGATCAAGTTGTCTTAGGAGCCGTGTCAAAACCTGAAAGGCCTTTAGTGAAGCTATAAGAGAGAGGGACCGGTGTATGAGAGCGAGGTATTCAGCGGATATGGCTCAGGACTATAGTGAGGTTAGCTGTGAAGATCATAGGAGGCAAAACCTAGTAACTGTAATACTTTGACATGAATTTAATCAAACAAAAGTCTGTAGAACCTCTGATAGATTGATTTAACTTTCTCTTCAAAATCAAAATCAAAGCTTCCTCCTCTTGGCCTACAAGCGGTTGAGGCGAGCACGGGCAACAAGCGTCCAGCAAAGAGGGAAGCGTCAGTCAGGAGAAGTTTACTGAGTCCTTCCGCTCTTGGCTCCGTGCTTCACCAGAGATGTGTCTGTCTCTGGTGTGGGGCCGTCGACCTGCCATGGGCCAGCTTAGACGAGCTTGACATTGTATCCAGGTGGTGGCTTGTGGGTTGACCGAGGCTATAATGGTACTGAGAAGGTGAGGGTGGGTGGTGGGGTTACTGGCAGGATTTAATGCTCAAAGACCGTGACCATGAGGGGGACCTGTGGGAGGGGATACCGCTTGACGACACAACACAACACAACACTAAACATATATTTTTCTTCAAAATAATTATTTCAAATCATGATCAATCCTGACAAAATTCCAACACGGAAATAAGTTTGATCAGTGATGGTGAGGGTGAGGGCGGCTCTCCCCCATGGTCACTGGCGTGGGAGGCCAAAGCCCCCACGTTGCCCGGCAGGTCAACTAAGGAGGAGATTCAAGCACTCTACACTAAAAGTGTGGACGGCAGGGGCGCCACCGAGGGTGTGGGCGGAAGGGGGGCCACTGAGGGTGTGGGCGGCAGGGGGGCCACTGAGGTTGACTAGGCAAGGTACCACTGAAAGAGGGTGATAGGATACCTCTGGGGTGGGTGGCAGGATACTTCTAAAGATGGGTGGGTGGTTTCTTCTGAGGGTGGGTAGCAGGGTACCTCTGGGGTGGGTGGCAGGGTACCTTTGGGGTGAGTGGTAAGGTACTTCTGAGGGTGCGTGTGGAGTACTTCTGAGGGTGGAGTGGCAGGGTACCTCTGGGGGTGGGTGTGGGGTACCTCTGGGGTGGGTCATCCAGGGCCTCTGGGGTGGGGTGGTAAAAATTACTTCTGAGGGGTGGGTGGCAGGGTGCCTCTGGGGTGGAGTGTGGGGTGCCTCTGGGGGTGGAGTGTCAGGGTGCCTCCTGGGGTGGGTGGCAGGGTGGTATCTCTGGGGTGGGTGGTAAGGTACTTCTGAGGTGGGTGGCAGGAGTGCCTCTGGGTGGGTGTCAGTGCCTCTGGGGTGGAGTGTGGAAATACTTCTGAGGTGGGTGGCAGGGTACCTCTGGGGTGGGTGGCAGGGTACCTTTGGGGTGAGTGGTGGAGTACTTCTGGGGTGCGTGTAGGGTATCTCTGAAGGTGGGTGGCAAGGTATCTCTGGAATGGGTGGTCAGGGTACCTCTGGGGGGTGGGTGTGAAGTACCTCTAGGGTGGGTGGCAAGTGCTCTAGGAATGGATGTGAAGAATTACTCTAGGAATGGATGGCAGGGAGTACCTTTGGGGTGAATGTTAAGGTACTTCTGAGGGTGGAGTGGCAGGGTACCTCTGGGGTGGGTGGCAGGGTACCTCTGGGGTGGGTGGCAAAAAAAAGAATTACCTCTGGGGTGGGTGTGGGGTACCTCTGGGGGTGGGAGGCAGGGGTACCTCTGGGGTGGAGTGGTAAAAAAGTACTTCTGAGGGGTGGATGGCAGGGGTACCTTTGGGGTGAGTGTCAGAGTGCTCCTGAGGGTGGAGTGGCAAGGTACCTCTGGTGGGTGTGGGGTACCTCTAGGTGGGTGGCAGGGTACCTCTGGGGTGGGTGGCAGGGTGCCCTGGGGTGGAGTGTGGTAAGGTACCTCTGGGGTGGGTGGTAAGGTACTTCTGAGGGTGGGTGGCAGGGTGACCTCCTGGGGTGGAGTGGCAGGGGTACCTGGGGTGGTGGCTGGGGTGGGTGGCAAGGTACCTCTGAAGATGGGTGGAAGGGTTCTTCTGAGGTTGGCAGGAGTAGCCTGAAGGTGGGTGGCAGGGTTCCTCTGGGTGAGTGGCAAGGCATCTCTGGGGTGGTGGCAGGGTACCTCTTGGGTGGGTGGCAGGGTACCTCTTGGGTGGATGGCAGGGTACTTTTGAGGTGGGTGTGGGGTACTTCTGAGGTGGGTGGCAGGGTACTTCTGGGGTGGGTGGCAGGGTATCTCTGAGGTGGGTGGCAGGGTACCTCTGAAGATAGGTGGATGGGTTCTTCTCAGGGTGACAGGGTATCTCTGAAGGTGGGTGGCAGGGTGCCTCTGGGGTGGGTAGTAGGGTATCACTGAAGGTGGGTGGCAGGGTACCACTGAAGGTGGGTGGCAGGGTACCACTGAGGGTGGGTAGCAGGGTACCTCTGGGGTGGGCGGCAGGGTGCCTCTGGGGTGGGTGGCAAGGTATCTTTGGGGTGGGTGGTAGGGTATCTCTGATGGTTGGGTGGCAGGGTACCACTGAGGATGGGTGGCAGGGTACCACTGAGGGTGGGTGGCAGGGTTCCACTGAGGATGGGTGGTAAAGTACCACTGAGAGTGGGTGGCAAGGTACTTCTGAGGGTAGGGTGGGTGGCAGGGAAGGATGGCGGTGGTCGCCCCTGGGTGGCAGGACCACTGCGTCACCAGCAGGTTAATCCCACTTGGGTAGAAGTAATCATTCTCACACGACCTGTTGGGTGGCCACTGTGAAGGTCGACCCCGGGGGGCAGAGAGCGACATAGTGGATGAACTAATATATAATATACTGTATAGTAACTACTCCGTGCCCGAAGGTCGCCGCGTGGCAGACGAACTCCAGGCCTCGCTGGTTTACTGTAGTAAGCGGTAGGAAAAAGAACTTGTTATTGACACACTTTTACATATGGTCGATCTTGTAGATGACATGCAAGGTGGTGAGGTGAGGGCGCACGTGGTGTTCGTCTGCCACGTGCTAACAGTCGCTGAGGGAGGACGAGGGGGAGCAGAGTAGTGCTGAGTGCTGTTCAAGGTAACTTGGCCATTAGCGTGCGGTTGTTCTAACATGTCTCAGTAATTAACAAGAAATTTTAGCATCCAATGCGCGATGACTGGGTCACAGTCATCGTTGAGTACCAGCATTCATGTTCTATTTACTGTATATAATATCTCTTGTCCGGCAGGAAAGATTCAGAGATTAGATTTCACTTAAAGAAATAAACCGAAAATAAAACATTACAGAACATGAGCATCATAAATGCCATAAGTAACTAAGACAAGGATGAAGATTTATGGAGACTACCATGAGAAGACGTGAGTATGGTGATGGTGGGAGCAAATAAATGTCTGAACAAACTTAAGTAACTAATACCTGAAATAACGGAGATGGTTATAGTGACTGGACCAATGGCTAACACTCAATACCCCCGACTGTACTTTACTGAAGCTTCTAAGTAAAGTTAAGTGACAAGCAACAAGATACAGAACCTTTATTATTAATCTTACTTTTTGAAGTGATTAAGACTTAACAGGACAGACAACTTAAGTGTCTGGCAGTAATTATAACATCATCGTCTTCATTATTACTTTTTGTTATTTTTGGAAGAGTTGAAGAAGACAAGTTAGTACCAGGTTAACATTATATGAACTTCTTGTCCAGGTGTTTACTGTTTATAATCCGGACAAAAATGGAACAATGAAAGTAGCTCTTAATAAATAGAGCTTTAAGACTCTGTTGTTTTATTACTGTTATCATCATTAGTATAGGTTCCTCGTATTGAGCGTGGCCTCTTGATAAGGTGCCATGCGAGTCATGCCATGCAGGATACGGAGCGCTGATTATTAGGCACTGAAACCAGCCTCTCAGGACCTGGTTATGAGTATTCTCTTCTGTGTCTGGCCTACTGTTATACACACATTCATGACATAGTAATACAAAAGGTGTTCATCAAATGATTTGTTTTTGTGTTTATTTTAACATTTAAATTAAATTTGTATGTCATAGAAGCAAATTTAGACACTTTCAATCTCTGTGTTTTTTTGAAAAACTTTGACACTAGATGCAAAAGATAATGAGCTTGATCTCTAAACTTCTAAAGAATAAATGCTTCTTAAGTCTACCTTACTTCTACGTGCAAAGCTTCCACATCAGCTCAGGTCTGCCACGTATTACAGTGAGCTGACAGAGAGACTAGAGACACTATTTCCTCAGTGATAAATGGAGAACTCGGGGCGACCTCACGGATGTGGAGGCTTGTATGGAACCTTAACACTACAAACGACACAGTTAAGAGCAGGGAACAGCTGATAGACGGGGGAGTCGGCAGACATAGAACAGTAAACAACAATGGACACTTTGGGAGGCTAAGGGAGCACGCCAAGTGACCCGGTGAGGACTTGGCGCCGACATGTTGAAGGGGGCCGTACTGAGGCGGAAGAACGGATTCTAGTTGGTCGTGCAGGACAACGGACGAAGGTACTGGGCCGTGGTAGTGTGGGGCCGTGGTTGAGGGGAAAGGGAAGAGGGTAACATGCAACAAACGGTGGTGAGGGGCAAGTGGCGGGGGGGCTACTGGGGTGCGGGGTGAGGGGGAGCACACCAAGCTGCTGCCTCTGGTAACACGCAGGCGCAGGTGGAGGCTCACAGGCACACGAGCAGGGACATGGGACAGTGCATTCTATTCTTCACAAGCAATTATGACTAGTCGAAATAGGTGTCTACGGTGCACGCTAATGGTTGAGGCAGGTGCAGACAATGCGCTGCAAACACAAGCGGTCTGATTGGTCAACTGCTTGTGTGAGAGGAGGTGTCAGATTTAACATCTTGATTTGGGAGACAGACCATCAAGAAGACTTTTTTCTTTTATATATAATATATATATAAATATATTTTTTGGGGGAAAATGAAGTATATCAAGACTGATGAAAAATCTTAAACAGTTCACAGGAAGGTGAGGTCTAAATGCTATATCGTAATATCTAAGAGTCATTATATCGTACATTTCGGTCCCTCTAGTCAAACAACTACTGGACTAAAACATGCAAGAAGTAGATAAAAAGACAGTCGAAGAAAGTAACTCAAAATATCAGGTCAAGAAAATTTCAAAATTAAATACAAGAAATATAAAAAGATTTTCCTAATATACTGATGAGCCCTGATGAGAGGTGTGGTGGAGGATGACCGGTGGGGCTCTCCGGTGTTGTGGTGTGGACAACGTGTATGTGGATGACGGATGAACAACTTATATGAGCATACATGAGTAGTAGTAGTAGTAGTAGTAGTAGTAATAACAGTAATAGTAGAGTTTGTAATAGAAGTAAAAGTGGTAGTAGTAGTAGCAATAGTAGTAGTAGGTCAGTGGTAGTAGAAGTTAAAGTGGTAATAGTAGTAGTATTAGTGGCCTAAGTAGTAATAGTAGTAGTAACAGTAGGAACAGTAGTACAGTAGTAGTAACAGTAGTAGTAGTGGTAGTAGTAACAGCAGCAGTAAAGTAGTAGTAGTAGTAGTAGTAGTAGTAGTACACGTGTTGGGCTCTCGTCTCATTCTCCATTAGGCGGTAACAACACCGGCTATCCCTATAAGGTGTCACACGTCCACGCGGATCATCTACCTTGACCAACACTTCCCATACTTGACCATCTTCTGTTCTCAAAGAAGATGAGATGTTATATTGGCATTAACCTTTTTTCTTTTTTTTTTCAGACATTTTGTATTGGAAGCCAATTAATAATAGGTGTTAATAAGAACTTCGACTATTTAAGGATTTATAACAGAGAGACGCCTTTACATTACTGAGTTTTATTTACGCAAGATGTGACACTTTTAATTTTAGGAGTTAATGTAAAGTCGCCTCATATAAACAATAACATGTAATTATTTAAATATAAGGAATAATTGAATCTAAAACTATAGGTAATGAATTAAATGCGTCTGGTGATAAATTAGCTATTGATATGCTGCTACCACTAAAAGCTATTTATTATGAATGTATGAGTGATTTTTTTTTTAAAGACGATTCTCTGCATCAAGAGGAATATTTGCTTTTTACAACTGTATGTGTGCACTTCGTGGAGTCCATGAGCTGGGGCTGATCCGTGCTTGACTCTTCGTGGCTTAACATTGGGAACAGAAATAATATATATACATATCGTCCTCTGACATGAGCACTGTACGACAGACTCTTGGTTAACAAAGCTACAGCAATGCAAAAGAAGCGTCAGTAACCAGCCTGTTCACACGCACCTATGAACATTCAGAAGCTAAAGCAGATAATATGACACTATCTCAACAACGCTGAGGGAGGAGGAACAGCCCGCTCAATACAGGTCCTGGGGGGGGTGGGGTGGCCCTGCTTATTAACAACACTCTATACGATGTTATCCTTCAGTGCTCCGGCAGAGGGTGGGTTCAACTTGCTTATCCGATACTTCTATATAACCAAACGCTCTTCAAAAGCTTTCGGATTCACCAAAAAAAAAAAAAGAATCAATAAATATAAAATAAATAATAAAATAAGGGATTTTTTTTTTTTGGGGGTCTGGTAAAAGAATATTCTCAGTAACAAAAGACAAACATTTGGGGAAGTGGGGAGGTGGGGGTTAGGGGGTGGGGGTCTGTTTATATGAGGAAGGTTCGTTTAGCTGTCGAGGTTGAAGAGGTTTCCTGGGGCGTTCTCATCAAGGTGAGGTCAACCTGGGCACGGATCTTCTTGATGCTCTATATCACTCTCACCACTCATATTAACACCTGGTCACTGTCACCATGCTCATATTAACACCTGGTCAGTCACCACGCTCATAACACCTGGTCACTGTCACCACGCTAATATTAACACCTGGTCACAGTCACCATGCTCATATTAACACCTGGTCACAGTCACCACGCTCATATTAACACCTGGTCACGTCACCACGCTCATATTAACACCTGGTCACAGTCACCACGAGCATATTAACACCTGGTTACTGTCACCACGCTCATATTAACACCTGGTCACTGTCACCACGCTCATATTAACACCTGGTCACAGTCACCACGCTCATATTTACACCTGATCACAGTCACCATGCTCATATTAACACCTGGTCACTGTCACCTCGCTCATACTAACACCTCACAGTCACCACGCTCATATTAACAGTCACGCTCATATTTACACCTGGTCACTGTCACCACGCTCACAACATCATTAACACCTGGTCACAGTCACCACGCTCATATTTACACCTGATCACAGTCATCATATTAACACCTGGTCACACCATATTAACACCTGGTCACGTCACCACCGCTCATATTAACACCTGGTCACAGTCACCACGCTCATATTAACACCTGGTCACTGTCACCACGCTCATATTAACACCTGGTCACAGTCACCACGCTCATATTAACACCTGGTCACTGTCACCTCGCTCATACTAACACCTGGTCACAGTCACCACGCTCATATTAACACCTGGTCACTGTCACCTCGCTCATACTAACACCTGGTCACAGTCACCACGCTCATATTTACACCTGATCACAGTCACCATGCTCATATTAACACCTGGTCACAGTCACCACGCTCATATTAACACTGGTCATGCTCATATTAACACCTGGTCACAGTCACCACGCTCATATTAACACCTCACAGTCACCACGCTCATATTTACACTGTCACAGTCACCATGCTCATATTAACACCTGGTCACAGTCACCACGCTCATATTAACACCTGGTCACCTACGCTCATATTAACATCACACAGTCATCCAGTCGCTCATATTAACACCTGGTCACAGTCACCACGCTCATATTAACACCTGGTCACTATCACCTCGCTCATACTAACACCTGGTCACAGTCACCACGCTCATATTAACACCTGGTCACTATCACCACGCTCATATTAACACCTGGTCACAGTCACCTCGAGCATATTAACACCTGGTCACTATTCTCAGGCACTTACATAAATAATATATCAACCTATTGACAATAATAAAAATGATAATAATAATACTGTAATAGTAATGTTACTACAGATAATAACAATAACAATAACAATAACAATAATAACAATAACAATAACAATAATAATAATAATAATAATAATAATAATAATAATAATAATAATAATAATAATAATAATAATAATAATAATAATAATAATAATAATAATAATAATAATAATAAATAATAATAATAATTAATAATAATCTTCTAGCCAACATAATAATTTTCTCCTTCTGATGACCTCGCCAATCCTAGTCATGACACTGATGGCAGTAGGCCACTAACTAATGGTCTTGTGTCATTCGTCCGCATGTATCAAGGGTGGGGGGGGTGACGTAGGTCTGTGGCAGCCTAATATTATACAACTTAGAGGACCGAATCCTGGTGTTGTGGGGGTGGAGGAGTTAATGGCGTCATGCATGGAATTTATAATATGATTTAGTAAATAATCACAGGACCATTGACGTCATCATCCCATTTTGGGATGACCTTTTATCTGTCCCGGGATAGCTGATGACGTCATAAGTCATATGATACGTACTGACGCCATAATCCATATGATAACACAATGGCGCTGTGATTCACACTGTATGTAATGACACCTCAGGTAACATGATATATAATGTCGCTGTAACTGTAGTTATGCTGAATGATTTTGTTTTTCGTAGGAAGGACGCGATGGTACCTACTATAGAGAAGGTTGACAATCATCCTGGGAGAATAATTTACGTCCTACACCGGTCATGACACGACGTCCTGGGTGGTGGGTCGTAAAATCGCATACGGTACACTGGGAGACTTAGGAGAACTAGGCAAACTCACCTACGACTTAACACTTGGAGACAAATCAAACCTACGAACCCCATTTTAAGAGGACAGAGTGGTCGGGGCAACACACTTAAGAAAAACATTGTAAGTTTTTGTTATTCTCTTCCTCATATTTCGTTTGTCGTCTTACATTATTGACGGGATATTTGGTTTAGCCTGAGCTGGTGTCTGGTCGGCCGTAGAGGAACACTCGGGCTTGTACAAAGAAACAACACAAAATAAAACACAAAGCTTGAAAAAATAAACCTAAACCGAGAGAATTTCTCTGAGGAAGAGAAACATCTCGTCCCGACAAAAAAAAAAACCCTCAGAGAATATTCTTCAGCAACCTGATGATGATGATGATGATGATGATGATGATGATGATAAAAGTAATAATAATAATACTAATACTACTACTACTAATAATAATGATAATATTGATGGTAATAATAATAATAATAATAATAATAATAATAATAATAACCAAAGTAATATTAATAATAAGGAACCTGCAGTTTGGAAGCCAAGAGTACTGGATATTGGAGGGTGCACCTTTGACTGCCTTTTACAAGATGGATAGGTGAGAGGGATGACGGGATGAAGTACGGTGATGCAGTTTACGGCAGATGGTCTTGGTGAGTGGGACGTGGGTGGAGGGAAGAAAACATTCACAGACAACCCCAGCTGGGCTTGAGAGCTGTCTCACTTGTGTGGCGGGAGCGAGCGAGAAGGTTAGACGCTGTGTCCTATGACTGGCTAGTGAAGTTGTGTGCCTATCCCTTGATGTTACGTTGAGGGAGGGAGATGCCTACCTACTGACACAGGTCTCTACTGCCTATAGAGTACAGTTGATCAAAAAACTATCTGTACTTGGGGGTGGCCGATGAATTTCAGAATGAACACTGACTCCTGTTGTCTAGTTAGAGTTTCCAAAATTCTTCGTCCGCTGTGTCATAATGTCTATAACACAATTTTGTGAGGATAGTTTTTTGATCGACTGTAACCTGTAATTATAACGCTTCCTACCTCTATACACGGGTCTAAGGAGGCTACTACTCCATTTATCTAGAGTTTTTACTTTTTGATTATGGCTTCTACACACACAATTATATATATATATATATATATATATATATATATATATATATATATATATATATATATATATATATATATATATATATATATATATATATATGTGTGTGTGTGTGTGTGTGTGTGTGTGTGTCTGTCTGTCTGTGTGTCTGTGTTACACTAGATAGGGATAATTGCCGATTAGCGGTAACTTCTGTATTTATTTTTGGTGGAAACATCTGACTGGCCATAAGTGATCATGTAGATTATTACATACATGTACAGGGTAAATGAAAAGTTTTATGCAAAACCTAACTAACCTAACCTGACCTAAACTACTTTTTAAGACTTAAGCGTCAATTTTCCCTATTTAGTGGAATATATATATATATATATATATATATATATATATATATATATATATATATATATATATATATATATATATATATATATATATATATATATATATATATATATATGTTTCTATGTACCTCCAGCAACTCATTATCTCATCACAAGTGAGTGAAAAATAAGCTGCTTTTTGTCTATCTATGATTTCTAGACAGAAGAAGGTGTCCCTGAGCTGTGACTGTCTGGTGAAGACCACCAGGTCTGTGTGGCCCATGTTCCATTATTCTATAGGGAAGGGGAGGGTGTGGGGTCCCTCACGGTTAGCCAAAAACTCCCTGACAATGTGGTGAGAAATGTATACAAGGTGGTGGTAGTGGTAGCAGTCGTGGTAGTTGATGGTGGTGGAGGTGGTGGTGGATGGTTGGTGGTGGTGGTTGGTGGTAACCTGTCGCACCTGACTGGGTCCATCGGATTCAGGACCTTCCCCTGCATTAGATCCTCCAGCGGGGGTCATGGCCGCGGCTCTGCCTGAGTTGGTAGCTGCTGTGAACGACCCCTTCCCCTGTAAAGGCACAACAACACGACCAAACATATTTCTGGGTTCTGTCCTGGACTCTGATAATCACGAAGCATTCTGCCTTCTCTTTTGTCTTGAAGTTTGAGTGAGTGAGAGAAAGTGAAAAAAGAGAGCTTGGGATTTGCTCTTCGAAATATTCTATTTATTCAATTTATTTATTGATTTATTTAAATTTTTTTTGATATCCAGCATAAAATGTGTTGCCAAATTTGAGTCGGAATTTTTGTTATTCCCGCGAGCCTCATTGTGTGTGTGTGTGTGTGACACGTCGTCAAGAAAGTTAAAAACTTTAAAAAAAGTGAATCACAGCCGACGTGGTGTGACACACAGGCCACCTGCTCTACTAACTCGTCTTATCTCACGAGAAAAAATATGAGAAAAACTGGACTAAAATGTAATAAAAAAAAGAGAATAACAAAAAGTTCGACTACAACTTAGGCAACAACGGAGGAGGTCTAGCCTGAGTCTGGACTGGGCAAGACGCCAGGCACAACCAGCGCCCAGCCAGTCCATCCCTAAGCCCACCTTGGCGACCACGGTCATACATTCCGGCTGGGAAAAAAAATCGGGCAAAAAAAAAAATATATATATATATATGGGGCATGATTCGTTCGCTGGCATGTAGTGTCTGTCATTCCGTGCAAGAGTAAAAAATCAACATGCAGTCGCATTATCCACTTACTGGACTAAACTAATGATTAAAGGGACTTGAGAGCGAAAACATTAATGATAATAACAAATTGATTGATGTGCAAGGCAGTTATGGTAACATTATTTAAAGCACAGAAAAAATGAATTAACTATGCAACATGTATGAAGATTATTTAAATCACACTCAAGTGCAGTTAATTAAATAGAGAAGAAAATTATATGTAAAGGGAATCATCACACTTAGAGAGGTTGCCGCCTGCGTCCCGTAAAGGTGTTGGTTGGCTTTAGAAAATATGAAAAGGAACCGCTAGCCTCTAAAAAACCAGGAAGGTTGGGGCATGAGGTAGCTCCTTAAACCATTGGTGCCCGCAGGTGTGCCAATACCACGTGAGGTTTTGGTATGTGTGAGCGCGGGAAGTAATATGTCAACAGCGGGAGGAAATAAGACGGTATCGGGGTTGTGCAGGAGGAGCATTATACCCCAGCAGTAGTAGTAGTAGTAGCAGCGGCAGCAGGAGCAGCAGTAGCCTCAGCAGCAGCAGCAGCAGTAGTGGAGTATTAGTAATGGCCACCCGGAGTACATCAGAGTTGGGCCAAGCAGTAGAGGAAGGACAGGAAAGAGAAAGAAAGGGTGACCGTCGGCAGTCTACCGCACATAGACATTTTCAGCAGAGGCGAGAATGGTTTTATTTTTTTTTAAGGGAGTTCGATAAAAAGTTCCGTTTTCTTTCACTTTAGTTTATTAAAGCAAACTTTACTGTCTGTTTATTTAGACGCAGGAAGTAAAGAACTTGTAAATTACTGCAAGTGAACAAGTCTGATTAATAACAAGACTCATTCAAACGGGTCATTCTTTGAATTAAGGCAGCCTGAAGAATGTCTATGCTTTATTTCTTCATGAAAGTCGCAAAATGTGTGAGTCTACTGATATAAGCTAATGGAGTCCTCGTGATTTATAAAAAGAATGAGTTTGCTAAGTTGACTAAACTAGCCGAGTGTACCTATGAGATGACTCAACATGAAAAGTCAACATGTGCGCTAGTTGTTGCAACAGAAACTTACGGTGCTGCAAAATATTTGTTGCTAGAAAATCACCAAAGCTGCCTACATAGACCCACATACAGTGTGTCGGGCAGTAGTGCCGACCCTTCATGGCTTTACGTCGTCAACAAGAACTGATCACAACAATGAAATTTTGAGTCACACAAATATACACATATATCTGGGGCTATGTAGCAGCACGTGCAAGTATAATTTTCATTTAATTAAAAAAAATGAAGATATGGAGCAAAATCAAGCAATAATATTCACTTTTCTTCAGTGCGAGCCACAGTTGTGAGAACAGAAATGTTAAAAAGAAAAGCGCGCAGTGGAAGCGTTAGTTTTGTCATGCACTCGCTGAACTGATAGCAAAGCTTCACTATCACCTTGTCACTACCTTCCAAATACCCTACTTTAACATGACAGGTTCTTAACCCAGAAATATATGGATGTTGTCTATGCCTTTTGCTTCCTCACTGAGGTCAACAGAAACCAAAATAATAATAATAATAATAATAATAATAATAATAATAATAATAATTAATTATAATAATAATAATAATAATTAATAATAATAATGATAAATATAAAAGACAATTAATGATGATACTAGAGTCACCATGACACCCGGCTTCCAAATACATAATGTCTTACCTTAGCATATAGCATACTCAACTGCTGTGTGCTTTGAGGAGCGAGTAAGAAGCAAGAGGACGCAATAATTACTTAAATGTATGATTATAAAAAAAACTAAGTGATATCTACTTTGAATTCAGAAGAGGAGAGTGTGGGAAGAGAGTGTTTAAGTCTCGGTCCACGGAAAGACAGTGTTCAGAAGACATTTTTTTTTCTCAGTTGACATTTTCCCTAAGAAAGATTAGAAAGATTAAGAGATAGACCGTGGAAGCAGTTGGGATTGCATAATGTGTGTGTGTGTGTGTGTGTGCGTGTGTGTGTGTATGTGAGTGTATTGTTGTCCTCGTGGATGAGGTGTACTCGTGTTCATGTACTCAGGGGGCACACACTGGGGGTGGGGGGGCAGTACTCAACAGTACTTTTGAGTTTTTACATAATAAACACATAAATCAAGTAAATATTAAGTGTTTTACTCTTAGCTGTGGGCGCCCGTGTAGTGGGGGTCATAGTGGGGGTCACTGTGGTGGGGGGTGGGGGTCACTGTGGTGGGGTCACTGTGGTGGGGTCATAGTGGGGGTCACTGTGGTGGGGGTCATAGTGGGGTCACTGTGGGTTCATAGTGGGGTCAGTGGTGGGGTCATAGTGGGGGTCAGTGTGGTGGGGTCATAGTGGGTCATAGTGGGGTCATAATGGGGGTCACTGTGGTGGGGTCATAGTGGGATCAGTGTGGTGGGGTCATAGTGGGGGTCAGTGTGGTGGGGTCATAGTGGGGGTCAGTGTGGTGGGGTCATAGTTTCGGGTCAGTATTGTGGAGGTCAGTAGGGGTCAATGTTGTGGGGGTCATAGTGGGGGGGGGGTCAATGTTGTTGGGATCATAGTGGGGTCAATGTTGTTGGGATCATAGTGGAGTCAGTGTTGTTGGGGTCATAATTCAGGTCAACTAGTGGTGGTATCAATATTGGTCATGTACGCTTCTGGGTGTACATAGTATAGGTTGATAAACACATAAATATTTAGGTTTACACTACGCAAGTGTATGTGTACATCAATGAAACAATGTGTGTGTGTGTGTGTGTGTGTGTGTGTGTGTGTTGGGGTGGGTAAGGGCGCCCACGCCTCACGGGATGTTATTGTTGGTCTGGGGATCTGTGTCATACCGTGTTTGTGGGCATTACTATAGGCGGCACTTCTCCTGGTGTAAGTTGTCCCATCCGAAAATCCACTTGACTGTGCCGCTCCACAGATCCCCAGTAGGGCGAGCTTGGGCGACCTGAGGACGGTAGCCGCAAGTGGGTGTGGCCAGAGAGGCGTGAAGGTGCCAGGTGCTGTGGCTGATGTGACACCACACTCACTTACCAAGTGGATTTTACAGGTATGGGACCATCGTGTCAGGTGTGGGCAGTGTGAGTTGTGAGTGGCGGCTGTGGTAGTGGTGGTAGTGGTGGTAGTGGTGGTGACTGGTGGTGGTGGTGGTGGTTGGTGGAGGGGTGGGGGTTAATAAGTGGTTACATTGGTGGTGGTGGTGGTGGTGGGTGGCCAGGAAGGGGCGGGTTGCAGTTGACTTGGACTTGGTCAAAGCACAAAAAATGATGCTGGGAGTTGCAAACTTGGCTCAGGATCATCCCTTGGTGGACCATCATGTGAGTAGGAGGCGGCGCTCCCCGGCAGGCAGGTCCAACACCTCCTTCCGGGGGCATGAGGCCAGAAAATATCTGACATCTTAATGACACATTACATCATAAAACACAAATATTATTAGTTTGAGAATTTTTCCCCAGTGGGCGGTGTATACAAAGCACCTTCATGAATTGTCGCATGATTCAAGACGTTTGTATACCGGCGGCAGTGGTCTCCGGGTCCCAGTCTTGTGCACAGACAGTCATGCAGGTTGGAGGACCTGGTTCCACCAGCTTACAAGTTTTAGGGCAAGAATACACGAAAACTACATGTGGCGATCAGTCCGCAGGATGCTGAGCCAGTGTGCATGTGAGGGGTCAAGTACAAGACGGACACTGCATGGTCGCCACATAGTATATTATGGTAATATGGTGGGTAAGGCTTAGTACCATGAGCACTTCAGAAACTGAGCTGATACTCAGAATGTGCATCGTAACCCCGACAATCACTGGCTGACCTGTAAAGAAACAACCCATACAAACAACGCTAGAGTTACTAAGGTAAATGCTGTACAAGGGAAAAAAAGATGGTACCCGGAGGAAGACACCTGGCAGATGTGTGTGGCTGGTGGCGCAGGAGTCGACCGGGTCTCGGGCTCCTGCTGCTACAGGTACTCCTGCTGTGGCTTGCCTGCTGGGTCATCTACCCTTCATTAAGTAAACTAAAAGGAATACTCAAGTCCCGGTCAGAGGCCCCTGAGCGACGCCATCCATACACAACATTGAGGACTTCCTGGAGAGTACCATGCTAGAGTACAGAGCGGCTCACTTTTCTGTACGGTAGCGCATTGCAGGCACGCAGGCTCAGTAGGTGGAGGAGATGGAAAAATAAAAAAAGTTCTGAACCCTTAAATGATGTGCAAAAGGAGACGAAGAAATAAAAGAATTACTAGCCAGCAGAGATGAACCAACAATTACTCGTGAACACAGGAATATGATGCTCTACTGTACAGTATATGTTATCCAGAAACTACAAAATGACACTTGTTTCACTCTCTGGGTTATGGGTGGGAGGGTGAGGGGGAGGGAAGTCTTTAAAAAATCACAGAGGGTCCAGACAAGCAAAGAGAATCAGGCAATCAAGCAAAGTAAAAAATTTAAATAATAACAAATATCGTAAAAAAGAGAATTCGATACCAGAATAAAGAGTTTCACCTGTGGGGTCTGAACGGCTAGAAATCAATACCAGAACAAAAACAAAATAGAGTCGACTATGTACAATGATAGGGCACATGTCGTTTCCCTTACCTGTACATTATTACTTCTGTTTTTGAGAGGATTAAAAAAAAATATATATATATATCTCACTAAGGATCGCCAAAAGCATTGTGCAACAAAGGAAGGATTAAACAATGGTGGAGGACAGAGGCAAAAGATGGAAATATAACTGAGGATAAAGGAAGATGAAGAAGAAAAAGAAGAAGAAGAAGAAGAAGAAGAGGAGGAGGAGGAGGAGGAGAATTGAGAGAATGGGGGACAGGTAAAGACCATTAAGGAAATAATGACAGGAGTTTTGAAGGTACAAAGGAAAACAAAATAGAGGGAATAAGGAGAAACAAGAACTAAACAATGGGATAAGCACAGAGAGAGAGAGAGAGAGAGAGAGAGAGAGAGAGAGAGAGAGAGAGAGTGGATCAGGTACAATTAGATTCTGGTTTTGGGACTGAAGAAAAGGAGAAAGAAAGAGAAAAAGAGAGAATGCGAGAAATATAAAGACAACAGGAGAAAGACAGACATAGAGACAGAAAGAATCATAGGAGTTAGTGATTAGCTCATAACAAGGTAGACAAATAGGTTAATATTTATATTTTTATTCAGTGAGAAGATAGTGTGTGAGAAGGTGGTGTATGAGGAAGACACAGTGATGAGAGTTAGTGTTAAGAAAATTTTGGTTAACAGAAGGAAGAAGAAAGAGAAGGAAGTGAAAAATAAACATAAAGAGGAGGAAGGAAGGAAGGAAGGAAGGAAGGAAGGAAGGAAGGAAGGAAGGAAGGGAGAAGGAGGTGAAGTGAGGAGCGAGGCTGAATCCTGTTCTAGTAGGGGATGCAATGTGGGAGTGGAGGTGGTGTAGGGTGTGAGCTCAGGTGTAGTGGGTGAGCTCAGGTGTGGGGAGTGAGCTGAGGTGTATGAGTGAGGTTAGATCAGTTTTGGTCTGCGTGCTTGCAATCTACATCATTATATTTTTGTTTGTTTGATATACTGAGAGGACTAAGTAGCGCCGCTTCCCAGAGATGAGTAAAATCTCTTACCAATCATCTTTTGAATCTGACTGAAAGAACACATAACACACGGAGATATATTGTAGCACAGCTGTTGGAAAAGGAATTGACATTAAAGATTTTATTTGGTGATATGATATTATTGGTATTGTATTATTTTGTATTCCTTTGTGGTATGCCTTCTGTACAGCGGCTACCACAGGTCAAGCGAACCGTCTCTGTACTTTCTGTCCATAAGAAATAACAGAAACATCCAGGCTTAATGAATTTTTATGGTGGCTATATTGATATGGCTAAAATATCATAGTTATCAATGGCTAGATATAAAAACTAGTGCTACATGGCTAAGTCTGATGGCTGGAATAGTCTTTGGAAAACACATTAATGGTAAATATTGATTTCTTGACAACATTGAGGTAAATAGGTTTATCATAATATTTCTAAACAAACTGCTAAGACTCACACATGCCTGAGATGTTTCTGCATTACATGAACAATCTCAATTAGTCTGGATTCAAAGTCAGTACAAAATATTCCTCTCATGCAGCTAAATGATGGCAACTCCTTTGAATCCAGACTTTAGGACCGAAGTCGACGTCTGGCATTTGTCAAGAAGTAGCTGGGCGGCCCCACAGGACAAACGTTGCAACCCCCTTCAGGTCCTCGTGGGTCGGCCAGCGAGCGGAACTAGGCCGGACATATCTGGAAAGGGTCATCCAGGGCCGAGGGGGGGCTGTGTCGCGCCGCCGTCCTCTCGGAACGCACTGTGATCACCCCTTCGGAGGCTGACAAGTCGTATTTTTTATGGTCTCTGGGTCTCCTGGATGGTGTTTCAGCCTTTGTCGGCTAGGAAAGCCACCCAGGAACACAGCAGACTCCAACAAGTGCGAATAAAAACAGCACAACAGTGACTAACACTTCAGCCTCGACTTGGGTTACCTTTATATACAAATGAACATTGAATAAATAAAACAAGTGCAGATAACCTGAGCCGAGGATCACTTGCAGGGGGATGCCCTTCAAGGAAGAGAAGGAGGAGGCATCCCCGCGCAAGGTAATTAAGACCAAACTTGCGGCCACTGTACCAGACCTTTCCGCTCAGCTGGTCCAACCCACGCCTTAACACTAATGCCTTACTAGTGGTACTTAGGAGCGCGACAACGAGGAGCACATGTATGTACCATTTGAACTTCAGAGAGCGAGCTAATACTGAGAATATGCATCGTAATACCGACGTCCACGTGCGACTCTGCAAAGACAGATAGCATCGTCCCGGCTTCAGCGACAAAAAGCCAACACACGACATACATTTCATAATGGTTACAGTGGAACGTTCTCCTTTAGCAATTATCTGGGAAAAAAAATAAAAAAATAAAAAAAAATCTCCAGGGCCAGGTAGTGATAGTGTGTGGGGGCTGAGGAGTGTTTACTAGACTTTGTTGACATTTGATTCTGTGTTCAGGACGAGCCAGCGTGAATGTGTTAACACCAGATAATGAAGCCGTATTCCAGGTATTCTTAAAATATTATGCTACTTTATGTATTTCTTTAATGCATTTATGAAATTCTTATGTAATCCTGCGCCTGAAGTCTACAACAGCCGTACTTACACTGAAGCTACGAGCCAGTCTGAGGTGTATCGTTTTTTTCTTCACATATTTAAATTATTTGTATTAACTTTAAGTCAAGTAACTGACAGTAGAACCTGATGAAGACGTGTACCTGACATATATTACCCAGGAGCACCAGGAGTACCTGCTTCGTGCGCCTAATAACGTCCCTCAGCAGGAGTTAACTTTGAGAAGTATTGTTACCTGAACGAGAAGTATTGTTACCTGAACGAGAAGTATTGTTTGCCTGAGCGAGAAGTATTGTTTGCCTGAGCGAGAAGTATTGTCTACCTGAGCGAGAAGTATTGTTTGCCTGAGCGAGAAGTATTGTCTACCTGAGTGAGAGGTATTGTTTACCTGTGCGAGAAGTATTGTTTGCCTGAGCGAGATGATCATAAACAGAGCATGTTAGTTGTGTGTTACTCGTTAAGACAGTAAGCCGCTGAAGAGTCTCCGGCGTAGATATACAGTTGTGCGTAAGACGGTCGAGTGGATACAACAATTGTCTTATAACTTAAGGCCCATTGGGTTACTCTCAGTCGACCCAGTTGTGGATGCGTACCTAACTTTAGTTGGGAAAGTGAAGGCGTTTGAGTGAAATATCTGTCACGCTGTCTGCTTGTGTACCGAAGGTTTAATATTCAGTGTACTGTATCCACACTGTACCTAATGGTCCTTCAGGCCTCTGGGACCTACTTCTATGTAAAAACTTCCTTAATCCTACTGCCCTCGAGTCCCAATTAACGATCCTGCAACCATAAATACCACCCTGGTGATCATCGGTAGCCTGTCTGCCCCACGAGTGTCTAGGACCTACACCAGGTCGCCCTCCCACCCATCCTACACCAGCAGGTCGTCCTCCCACCCATCCTACACCAGCAGGTCGTCCTCCCACCCATCCTACACCAGCAGGTCGTCCTCCCACCAGCATCGACCTCCCACCCATCCCACACCAGCAGGTCGTCCTCCCACCCATCCTACACCAGCAGGTCGTCCTCCCACCCATCCTACACCAGCAGGTCGTCCTCCCATCCATCCTACACCAGCAGTCGTCCTCCCACCCATCCCTACACCAGCAGAGTCGTCCCCATCCATCCTACACCGCAGGTCGTCCTCCCACCCATCCTACACCAACAGGTCGTCCCCTCCCATCCATCCCACACCAGCAGGTCGTCCTCCCATCCATCCCACACCAGCAGTCGTCCTCCCACCATCCACACCCAGCAGGTCGTCCTCCCACCCATCACACCCAGGTCGTCCTCCACCCATCCTACACCAGGTCGTCCTCCCACCCATCCACCAGCAGGTCGTCCTCCCATCCATCGTACACCAGGTCGTCCTTCCACCCATCCCACACCAGCAGGTCGTCCTCACACCCATCCTACACCAAGTCGTCCTCCCATCCATCCTACACCAGCAGGTCGTCCTCCCACCCATCCCTACACCAAGTCGTCCTCCCATCCATCCTACACCAGGTCGTCCCTCCCACCCATCCCTACACCAGCAGGTCGTCCTCCCATCCATCCTAAACCAGCAGGTCGTTCTCCCACCCATCCACACCAGCAGGTCGTCCTCCCACCCACAACAGGTCCGTCCTCCCACCCATCCTACACCAGCAGGTCGTCCTCCCATCCATCCCAAACCAGCAGGTCGTTCTCCCACCCATCCCCTACACCAGCAGGTCGTCCTCCCATCCATCCTAAACCAGCAGGTCGTTCTCCCACCATCCTACACCAGCAGGTCGTCCTCCCATCCATCCTAAACCAGCAGGTCGTTCTCCCACCCATCCTACACCAGGTCGTCCTCCCATTCATCCTAAACCCAGCAAGTCGTCCTCCCACCCATCCTACACCAGCAGGTCGTCTTCCCATCCATCCCTACACCAGGTCGTCCTCCCATTCATCCTAAACCAGCAAGTCATCCTCCCACCTATCCTACACCCAGCAGTGTCGTCCTCCCATCCATCCTACACCAGGTCGTCCTCCCACCATCCCACACCCAGCAGGTCGTCTTCCCACCCATCCTACACCAGAAGGTCGTCTCCCACTCATCCTAAACCAGCAGGTCGTCCTCCCACCCATCCCTACACCAGCAGGTAGTCCTCCCACCCATCCACACCAGCAGGTCGTCCTCCCACCCATCCTACACCAGCAGGTAGCAGGTGTCCTCCACCATCCCACCGCAGTCGTCCTCCCACCAGCAGGTCGTCCTCCCACCATCCCAACCAGCAGGTCGTCCTCCCACCCATCCTACACCAGCAGGTTGTCGTCCCACCCATCCCACACCAGCAGGTCGTCTCCCACCCATACACCAGCAGGTAGTCCTCCACCCATCCCACACCAGCAGGTCGTCCTCCCACCCATCCTCACCAGCAGTCGTCCTCCCACCCATCCCAACCAGCAGGTAGTCCCCACCCATCCTACACAGCAGGTCGTCCTCCCACCCATCCTACACCAGCAGGTAGTCCTCCAACCCATCCTACACCAGCAGGTCGTCTTCCCACCCATCCTACACCAGCAGGTCGTCCTCCTACCCGATCTACGTCACCGGCAGGACCTACAATCAACCTCTTGGGTCATCAGCTATCATTAGGAGTCGTGACCTCAACACTGTAGTGCCCATACAACCACTAAGATAATATTTAACCTTCCTTCCTTCCTTCCTTCCTTCCTTCCTTCGTCAAGGTCCCGTGATCACCCTCTTAGAGTCTTAAGGACCGTCAAGAGATCCTACACTCAGCTTCCTTAATTCCTTTGTATCATCACAAGGTCTACCTGTCCATAACTCCAACCTCCTAAAAGTCCTTATAGCTGCACAACCCCCTCTCTCTCTCTCTCCCTCTCTCTCCCTCCTCTCTCTCTCGTTATATATATATGCATAATCTTTACATATCATTAAGAGGTCCCTCACCTAGCGTACCATTAAGGGCACTGAAAGAAGCGGTGGTGCCTCAGTAATGAACTCACTCACATACGACACAAGACGAGGCCCCGCTAGTAGGGAGATCACTACAATTACTTGCGCCTTAAACAGAGCTTCAGGGGGAGCCGCGTCACACAACCTTCCCTGCTCCTCTACGCCATTACAAAGACCCTAAGAAGATGAGTTCTCTTTTATAGGCTCCCGTTGGCGTTCGGTAGCATAAAGCACCCCTGAGTCTTTTATCTCAATTTATCTTTCTTTAGAATTATATTTTGATACTGTTATAAAATATCTATAGTATTTTTTATATATAAAGTTACGCCGTTATAAATTCTATGTAATATCAATTTTAAGTTCTGCGCCATTGTATATCTCTATGACACTTCAACAGCTATACGCCATAATAAATAAACACACATAAAATTTACTCTAATTCTCAAGCTATCAGACTTCCTAGAAAAAACTCAGTCAAGATTATTGCAAACTTCTGCGCCATTATTCTAATTATACTCCATTAGGATTATTGGATAAAAGTTACTTCAGGACCTAAACCTTAGCTAAAACACCGGTAATTATACGCCATTAATGAGTTCCTGGGATCCATTATAAAGCTTCACGGATCAATTATATTTTAACGGATCGATTATAGAAGTTTAATGGATCAATTATAGTTTAACGGATCGATTATACAAGTTTAACGGATCAAATATATTTTAACGGCTCAATTCTAGTTTAACGAGTCGATTATAGAAGTTTAAGTTCAACGGATCAATTATAGTTTAACGGATCGATTATATAAGTTTAAGTTCAACGGATCAATTATAGTTTAACGGATCGATTATACAAGTTTAACGGATTAATTATAGTCTCCTGGCTCGATTATAATCTCTTGGATCAATTATATTATAGAGTCTCATAAGTGTGATGCTGATTACAGTGTGACCTTGATTATAATAAGTGTGACGTTGATATTGGCTCCTGGATCAAGTGTGACGTTGGTACTGGCTCCTGTGACGGTAATATTAGTTCCTGGTTCAAGTGTGACGTTGTTGCAGACTGCTGGTTCAAGAATCAAAAGTAAAGTGTGACGCTGTAATAGGCTCATGCAAAGGGTGGGTAGCTCCTCACCACCTCAAGAGTCACACTCCTCCCTGCCACTTCGTCAAGGAGAAGCAACATACAGTACACTGGCTCTGCTCAGGGACGTTCCACTGTTTTAGAAGGAAATATTGATAGGTACTGAAGAGCGCTGTGGCATAGGTTGGTAGTGATGGTGGTGATGATGGTGGTGGTGGTGGTGGTGGTGGTGGTGATGGTGGTGATGGCGTTGATGGTGGTGGTGGTGGTGGTGGTGATGGTGTTGATGGTGGTGTTGATGGTGGTGATGGTGGTGGTGGTGGTGGTGATGGTGGTGGGGTGGTGGTGGTGGTGGTGGTGTAGATGGTGGTGGTGATGGTGGTGGTGGTTATGGTAGTGGTGATGGTGGTGGTGGTGGTGGTAGTGAAGTGGTTGTGGTGGTGGTGGTGATGGTGGTGGTGGTGGTGGTGGTGATGGTGGTGGTGGTGGTGATGGCGGTGATGGTGGTGGTAGTGGTGATGGTGGTGGTGGTAGTGAGAGTGGTGGTGATGATGGTGGTGATGTTGGTAATGGTGGTGATGGTGGTGATGGAGATGGTGATGGTGATGGTGGTGGTGGTGGTTATGGTGGTGGTGGTGGTGATGGTGGTGGTGGTGGTGATGGTGGTGGTGATAGTGATGGTGGTGGTGGTGGTGATGGTGATGGTGGTAGTGGTGATGGTGGTGGTGATGGCGGTGGTGGTGGTGATGGTGGTAGTGATGGTGGTGGTGGTGATGGTGGTGGTGGTGGTGGTGGTAGTGATGGTGGTAGTGGTGGTGGTGGTGGTGGTGGTGGTGGTAATGGTGGTGATGGTGGTGGTGATGGTGGTGGTGATGGTGGTGGTGGTGATGTGGTGGTAGTGATGGTGGTGGTGATGGGAGTGATGGTGGTGGTGATGGTGGTGGTGGTGATGGTGGTGGTGGTGATGGTCGGGTGGTGGTGGTGATGGGAGTGATGGTGGTGGTGGTGGTGGTGGTGGTGGTGGTGGTGGTGGTGATGGTGGTGGTGGTGATGGTGATGTTAATGGTGGTAGTAGTGGTGATGGTGGTGGTGGTAATGGTGATGGTGGTGATGGTGATGGTGATGGTGGTGATGGTGATGGTGATGGTGGTGATGGTGATGGTGGTGGTGGTGGTGATGGTGGTAATGGTGATGGTGGTGATGGTGGTGGTGGTGGTGGTGGTGATGGTGGTGGTGGTGGTGGTGATGATGGTGATGTTAGTGGTTATAGTACGATAGTGATGACAGTAATAAGGTGATGGTGATAGTGACCTGGTGGCAAGAAGGTGGTGATGATGGTGATAGCGGTGGTGGCGATGGTGGTGATTGTGGTGATGATAAGGTGGTGGTAATAGTGGCTATGGTAGTGGCGATAGTGGTGGTGATAATAGTGCATGTGGTATTGGTAGCGTTGGTGGTGGAGATGGTGATGATGGTGATAATAGTGGTAATGTTAGTGATGATGATGATGATGGTTGTAATTTGGTAGCAATGATAGTGATGAGGGTGTTGGTGGTGTGGTGCTTGTGATGGTTATGGTGGTGGTGATAGTGTTTGTGGTAGAAAGAGTGATGATAGTGGTGGTGGTGGTTGTGGTAGTAATGTGGTAGCAATGGTAGTGATGGTGGTGTTGGGGGCTGTACAGTAATGGTGGCGGTGATAGTGATGATAGTGGTGATAACGTTTGTGGCGGTGGTGATAATAGTTGTCATGATGGTATTTTTCATGGTTGCGATGGTGATGGTGGTGACAGTGGTGGTGGTGGTGATGATGATGGTGATGATGGTGACAGTGGTGGTGATGATGGTGACAGTGGTGGTGATGATGGTGGTGATGATGATGATGATGGTGATGATGGTGACAATAGTGGCGATGATGGTGATGATGGCGACAGTGGTGGTGATGATGGTGATGATGGTGACAGTGGTGGTGATGATGGTGGTGATGATGATGATGATGATGACAGTGGTGGTGATGATGATGGTGATGATGGTGACAGTGATAGTGATGATGGTGATGATGGTGACAATGGTGGTGAGGATGGTGATGATGGTGATGATGGTTTCTTAAAAAGTTGTGTTGGGGAAACATAAGGACATGATCATGTAAACAAGACAATATGATGATAAAAGACATAAATGATAATAACAATGATGATAATAATGACAAGCATAATATCACAAGGACGAAAAATGACGATATTGATAATGATGATGACTACAACAACAGGTACAGGTAGGTCATCATTATTACAGCACAGCAATAACGTTTATTACATGATCTACTCTGACACTGCTGTTTAATTACCATATTTTACTATCCTGTGTGGTAAAGACGTCATACTAAATTACATCAGCTGTTATGACATCATTTACCACAGCTGTTAATGACGTCAGTTATATTAATCACCACAGCTGTTAATGACGTCAGTTATATCAATCACCACAGCTGTTAATGACGTCAGTTATATCAATCACCACAGCTGTTAATGACGTCAGTTATATCAATCACCACAGCTGTTAATGACGTCAGTTATATCAATCACCACAGCTGTTAATGACGTCAATAATACTAATTCCCTCAGCTGGTATGGTATTAACAGCGTCATCTACATCAGCTGATATCATGTCAACAAAGAAGACAGGTATAAACAGCGTCAACAAACAGAGGTCAGAGGTTGTAACATACTCAGCTAACATTACAGTATTTACCCTACAGGCATACACACACACACCTGCAGATCTGGGGAGGGAAGGAACACTAAACATGATCTTAAATAACTAAACATGTCTTATTAAAGTTTCTCTCCAGGTGAAAAAAACAAACTAGTGGTAATTAGTGTCATTATAATAAGGTATAATTGACACCCCAACAGAAATGTAATATATATGTTTTTATATTAATTAAATGAGGGTTTGGGGTTCTATAACTCATACCAATGACTTCAAATATATATTTTTTTTTAATTATCCAAAAGCTTTACTTACTTGATGAAAATTCAAGTGACGTCAACACATCAAGGCCCAATCAGGTTGCTGAACAAACCAAACTGCAGTATGTTCGTGAATATTGCGTGACATCACACTATTCTCGGCACTCTGATTGGCTAATCCATTCATCTAATACCCAATGAACAGTTTCCCGCTTCATGGCAGGGTTGTTCCGTGCATATTATTTATTGACAATTAGAAATATGTAAATAAAAGAAAATATTAACCCCCATAGAAGGTGATTTTTTTTTTTAGGATTTTTTTTTTAGAGTTTTATGTCTTATATATAAATAAATAACAACAAAAAAGTGACATTACAGGTTTGGTTCTTGAAAATAAAGCTTTTTAACGGGACAAACTACATCTGAAGGTTTTCTATGATGAACAAATAGTGAACAAATGGTGATGAAAAAATGATGATGAACAAATAGTGATGAACATATGGTAAGGAAGTAAGGTAACCTGTCTGTGCCTCCTCCCCTCAGTGTTCAACAGTGTTCATTACTCACAGGGGAAAACTGTTCATTCAATTCCAAGTACAAAATAATAATATGTTCAACGACGTTCACACACAATCATCTCGGTAGAACAAAATAACCTGAAAAAATTTGTCAAATTATTAAGAAATTATTACAACACCTGACACAGAACTAAGGTAATGGTGTGTGGTGATGGTGGTGGTGTGTGGTGGTGTTGGTGGTGTTGGTGGTGGTGTTGGTGGTGGTAATGGTGTTGGTGTTGGTGGTGGTGGTGGTGGCGGTGTATGGTGGTGTTGGTGGGGGATAGATCTCTCAAATACCCGGGTTCGAATTCAGAGGGACATTTTCCGTGTCTTGTTGAGGGATATGTATGTATGTATGTATGTATGTATGTATGTATGTATGTATGTATGTCAGGACACACACCAATGGCGTGATAACCCGCCTTCTACATATCTCCACCTCGAAATACCAATCCAACCTGACGATTATTTTCAAATTAAGAATAATTACAGTGAATCATACATAATTATAATCATTACACCCCCCCCTGGATAATCACGATCAAAGGTTTTCTTAATAATGGTCATTAAGAGGTCAAACAACGCATTAGAATTATATCAGAGGGGAGGGGAGGGAGGGGAGGGGGTATGATGAAAATAGAGGGTCACTGTAATGAGGCAGGGGTGCAGGTATTAAGGGGAGGTGTGAGTTATTAGGGTAAGGTGTGAGCAGTTAGGGGGAGGTATGAGTCATTAGGATGAGGTATGAGTTATTAAGGGGAAAGGTATGGGTAATTAAGGTCAACTGTGAGTAATTAAGGGCAACTGTCCTTAAGTAGGAGGTGGTGTGAATAACTAGTAGGAAATGAATAAGTTTAAAAGTTGATCCATACGATATTTATCATCGTTGTAGGAGAGAGAGAGAGAGAGAGAGAGAGAGAGAGAGAGAGAGAGAGAGAGAGAGAGAGAGAGAGAGAAAGAGAGCCCAGAATCAGCAAGAGCAAGAGATAATTTAAGCGCATTTTTTAATCATATATTCAGAATATGTGGAGCTATATATCTCACCTCCATGAGCTCCTATATCTAATTTAATATCTCGTGAGCGTCTCTTGTGTAACTCACTGGCCTAAGAGGACTCGAGAAATTCCCTGAGTTAGACGCTGTGTGTGACTGAGATGAAACACAACCATGCTCCCGTGTGCTGTGTTTGAATGATGGGACGCTACCATGACCCCGTGTGCTGTGTTTGAATGATGGGACGCTACCATGACCCCGTGTGCTGTGTTTGAATGATGGAACGCTACCATGACCCCGTAAAGTGTGTTTGAATGATGGAACGCTACCATGAATCCGTGTGTGTGTTTGAATGATGGGACGCTACCATGACCCCGTGTGCTGTGTTTGAATGATGGGACGCTACCATGACCCAGGTGCTGTGTTTGAATGATGGAACGCTATACCATGACCCCGTGTGCTGTGTTTGAATGATGGGACTACCATGATGAATGATGGAACGCTACCATGACCCCGTGTGCTGTGTTTGAATGATGGACGCTACCATGACCCCGTGTGCTGTGTTTGAATGATGGGACGCTACCATGACCCCGTGTGCTGTGTTTGAATGATGGGACGCTACCATGACCCCGTGTGCTGTGTTTGATGGAACGCTACCATGACCCCGTGTGCTGTGTTTGAATGATGGAACGCTATACCATGACCCCGTGTTGTGTTTGAATGATGGAACGCTATACCATGACCCCGTGCTGTGTTTGAATGATGGAACGCTACCATGACCCCGTGCTGTGTTTGAATGATGGAACGCTATACCATGACCCCGTGTGCTGTGTTTGAATGATGGAACGCTATACCATGACCCCGTGTGCTGTGTTTGAATGATGGAACGCTACCATGACCCCGTGTGCTGTGTTTGAATGATGGAACGCTACCATGACCCCGTGTGCTGTGTTTGAATGATGGAACGCTGCTACCATGACCCCGTGTGCTGTGTTTGAATTATGGAACGCTATACCATGACCCCGTGTGCTGTGTTTGAATGATGGAACTACCATGACCCCCGTGTGCTGTGTTTGAATGATGGAACGCTACCATGACCCCGTGTGCTGTGTTTGAATGTAAGACTCCTTAATAAATGGTCATTATTGTGTTTTTTAAGATGTCTGTGTATCTTTCTGTCTGTTCGTATGTCTGTTTTTGTTGTCTTTCTCTTGTGGTCAAAATGTGTATAATATTACTAATAAGAGCAGCGAGGTGGAGTCACAGGCCACGGACGGTCAGAACAACGGTACAAGTTTCAAGGTGTTCGATCCAAGGCGACTGGATGAGACCCGGTGACGTTCAGCTGTTCAATCTTTCATGGCGCTCGTCGATACTGGCTCACGAGACACGCTAACCCCCTCCCCCCCACTGCCTGCAGCACGGACGAGACACAGCAGCAAGGAACCAAGCAAACCCTTCCTTTCTGACGAGTGTGGCTTAGCACTATGATGCGGACGACCTCAGGACGCTTCCATGGTCCACCTCACGTCAAATTTGAACCTTCTCGCGACTAAATGCCATTAACGGGAGAGCGGGATTAACTTATCATCCGTGCAATGGTTTGGCCTTGACGTTAAGTCCGGCTGGTAATCACACGACCACAATGAGAGAGAGAGAGAGAGAGAGAGAGAGAGAGAGAGAGAAGCGGGATGACGATGGTGGTCCACCTTTAGCCGAGTCGAGGGACCCCCGAAAGAGGTCATCACCTTCAATTCGTGCGCGGCCACCCTGCTTGAGGATCAACCGGGGAAGTGGGTTAGTAGGGGAGTCCCCGGATTACTGCAGCAGGTGCCCGGGGGGTAGGGGGGGGGGTGTTGGGGGCGGGGGGAGGGGGTTTTGCCTCGGGCCAGTCACACCGCTAATGTGAAAGTGTTGTAAAAGCGTCTTCGTCAGGTATTATCTCCATGAAAATAGTATCGAAGACAAACACTTGCAATAGAGGGGTAAATGTGTATATAATTTTTAACACACACACACACACACACACATCTGCTGAACCTACAACTGTATTGAATGATCACAGTTATGTGTAGTGAACAAACATGTGTGTGTGTGTATGTGTTTCCTGGTGAATGTGTATGTTTGTAAGTGTGTCGATATTAAGTGTTGTATTCTTAAGTGTGAGTGAGTGTGTAAAGTTCAGGTGTTGGTGTAAGTGAACACAAATGAACGCTAAGATGAACGTCTATATGGAAGAACTTGGTGAACGATTCAAGTATATATATAATTTTTTTCCTCACTTGTTTTTCATTTGTTGTTCTCATCTCCTTCTTTGTCTCTTTTACTTCATTATGATTATTTCATTTCTCCTCTTCGTTGTCTTTCCTTATGTTACTTTTCGTTATATATTTCAGTTCCCCCCCCCCCAGTACACTAACCTCTTATTTTCTTCGTTCTCTTCCCTTCCCGTTATTCTCTCCTTCTATCCTTCATTCTTCTCTTCTCTTACCTTCCCGCAACGTTCATTTCATTCTTCCTTATCTCCGTTATTCGCCAACACAGATATCATGAGCGCCTATCGTCTCCTTTCCATTAAACATCATCATCATAGAAAATGGTGTAATGTGATTCACTTGGGTTGCTTTAAGGAATCAATTAAGGGATTTCAATGTTGATATGAAACTGTTACTGAACCCCTGTGTGTATGTGTGTGTGTGTGTGTGTGTGTGTGTGTAGGCTAAAATAATCAGTTATATCCGCTTTGAACCCTCGAATTTCTGTACGTTTTTAAAAGTCGGTTCAGAGGATTAATGTTGCCAACGCCCTGACTTAACACACACACACACAGGTTCCATTTTCGGGCCGACTTTGAACCTCTTAAACTGGTTCATTAAGTTCAGTTAGAGTGGAAAGGTTCATTCTCACTAACTTATTACGTACAAGTGTGCCGGCAGCCGCGTTCACATTCATTTACTTAATGCTTGTAGGGCGCGTTCAGTTGCATTTAGTCCAGGAAGCGTTCAGATTTCTTTGGCGTCGAAGATTGAACTGGAGTTTAGGTGCGTTCAGAATCATTTAGAACAAGGTAAGCGTTCAATTTCATCTACTCGGGTGCGTTCAGATATATTTATTATCGGGTGCGTTCATTGCAGTTAGCACTAGTTGTATTCAGGTTCGTTTACAGGTAATACCGGGCGCGTTCGAACCCATTCCGGACTCATCAAGATTCATACCACAAAATATTTCAACTAAAACTAACTTCAGACAAAAACGCTTCGAAAATAAATACAGTACAGTCTCGGTAGAGTTTCGACGCCATATTTGTTGTATAACCTAGACCTATTGGTAAGGTAAGCGAACCAAAATTAACGTAAGAACTTGGGAAACTAAGGTTGATATTCGTAAGGGTTCGTAAGTTAAAACAACACCGCCTCGAATGACTTATGATCCCAATTGATTCACTCAACCCGTGGTATAGATACGGTGGTTAAAAAAGGCCTCGAAACTACACCAGGACTCGGATTGGGTAGTTCCCGTGTGGCAGTACTGATGAAGAGCAACTGGCAGCTTAGAGTCCAGCTTAAATGATTCATTGATCAACAATTAGGAAAAAGCCTAACAGTACCATTTATTTCTATATCATTAATTAATTACTAAAAACTGCAGAGGGATAATAATTTTTTTTCTGTCGAGGGTGTGGGTTGGTTGTCGGGTGTGTGGGGAGCTGTCGGGGGTGTGGGGAGCTGACAGAGGCTGTCGGGTGTGGGGAGCTGTCGGGGGTGTGGGGAGCTGTCAGGGGTGTGGAGGCTGTCGGGGGGTGTGGGGAGCTGTCGGGGTGTGGGGAGCCGTCGGGGGTGTGGGAGGCTGTCAGGGGTGTGGGAGGCTGTGTCGGGGGTGTGGGGAGCTGTCAGGTGTGTGGGTTGGCTGTCGGGGGTGTGGGAGCTGTCGGGGGTGGGGGGCTGTCAGGGTGTTGGGAGGCTGTCGGGGTGTGAGGGGCTGTCGGGGTTGTGAGGGCTGTCAGGGAGTGTAAGGGGCTGTCGGGGTGTAAGGGGGTGTGGAAGTCTGTCGGGGTGTGGAAGTCTGTCGGGGTGTGGAAATCTGTCGCGGGTGTGGGGAGCAATCGGGGATTATGGTCCCAGAATGGTTCCAGTATGGTCCTAAATGGTCTCAGTATGGTCTCAGTATGGTCCCGATATGGTCCGAAAATGGTCCCGGTATGATCTCAAAATGTTCTTCTCGGTATGGCAAAACGGTCCCGGTATGGTCTCTAATGGTCCCGGTATGGTTTCAAATTGGTCCCAGTATGGTCTCTAAAATAGTGCTGGATGGTCTCTAATGGTCCTAGTATGGTCCCTAATGGTCTCGGTATGGTTTCAAAATGGTCCCAGTATGGTCCCTAATGGTCCCGGTATGGTTTCAAAATGGTCCCAGTATGGTCCCTAATGGTCTCGGTATGGTCTCTAATGGTCCCAGTATGGTCCCTAATGGTCTCGGTATGGTCTCTAATGGTCCTAGTATGGTCCCTAATGGTCTTGATATGGTCTCTAATCGTCCCGGTATGGTCCCGGTATCAGTCTATTATTTGTAATCCACCCTGATAACAACAACAGCCATCTGGTCTTAAGAGAAATGGAAGTGGTCTTTAGCTGGTTGTGGTGATCGTGGTGAACGTGGTGTTGGTGTGGTAGTAGTGGTGGAGATGGTGAAGTTGGTCTTAGTGGTGTAGTGTAGTGGTAGTGGTGTTGTGGTGGTGGTGAGGGCATGTGGCGGCATGTGGTGGTAGTGGTGGTAGTGTTGGAGCATAATCAATAAGGATATACCCCACCGCATGCCACTACCACACCACACCACACCAGTTGCTACTTCTCTCTCTCTCTCTCTCTCTCTCTCGAATAATGTTGAAGTGTAAGGGAAGTGACGTTACCTGACTTACCTATACACCCTTACCTACCACTTATCTACCACTTATCTACCTTACCTACCACTTATCTACCTTACCTCCCACTTACCTACATTACCTACCACTCACCTACCACTTACCTACCACTTACCTACCACTTGCCTCCCACTCACCTACCACCTTACCTACCACACCTTCAAAGATACTTGACCATAAAAAAACACTCCCTCCCCCCACCCCCCACCCTTCCTCCCTCACACACGCACTTATGAGTCATCGTTCAAGCAACACACACACACACACACACACACACACACACACACACAGCTCCAAAAAACATGTATTGTACCACGAACTTTACCTCTCCCTTGAACGACTGAACGGTTTTAGCAGGTTTCAAGATAAAAACTCTCAATCAGTCAGTCAATCAGTCAGCCAGTCAGTCAGTCAGTCAAGAAAGACATTCCTTTATTTACTGTCTGATAGGGGTAATATAATTTTATACACACGTAAACAATCAACTTATTTTGCAGTGTTAGTTATATCTTACACCGTTATATTATATAGTAAACATGTGTGAGTTTAATGACATAAGGATCACCCGTGTACACTCCTACATGTACAGTACAGTCATATGTACACCTAAGGCTGTATGGTGTTCACGTGTACATGACAACTTACTGTACGACCTTTTTAATTCTTCGATACGTTTGGATGTTAATGATTTTATGTGATATGTCTGTGAAGGCTAGCTAGTGTGGTGGTAATGGTGGTAGTGGTGGTAGTGGTGGTAGTGGTGATAGTGGTGATGGTGTAGAAGACCTTGGAGTGGTGGTGGTAGTGGTGGTGGTAGTGTAGTGGTAATGGTGGTGGTATTGTACTGATGATAGTGTTGGTATATTGGTGATATTGATGGTAGTAATAGTACTGATAGTTGTTTTTGTGGTAGCTTTGGTACTAGTAATGGTCGTGGTAATAGTGACAGTAGTAGTAGTAGTAGTAGAGTAGTAGTAGAGATAATAGCGATAATAGTTGTAGTTGCGGTAGTGATGATCGTGGTAGTGGTGGTAGTGGCAGTGTTGGTGGTAGCATGCTAGGTGGTGTTGACCCAAATTATTAGCACGCGAGCTACCACCACCACCACCCCCTCCTTCCCCCCCTCCAACCACCACCCCCCTCCCTCCCTCCATCACCCGGGGGCTTACCATCTCCCCCCCTCACTCCCCCACCATCCACCTCCGCTCCCCCACGGCAAGACCCCCATCACCTGTACCGCTCCCCACCCTCCCCCTCCCTCGCCTAACCCAACACCCAGCTCCGACACTTCTCCCTCACACCTTTACACCAACTCGCTACACTCTCTGAAGACCAAGACAAAGAACCCATAGTCAGGGACATATGGAGGAACATCTTCCGAATCACAAATGAAGAGAACAGGGGATTCGATGGTACCCACGAGGAGGTCGTCCTTGATGAACTCCGGGGCCCAGACACACCGCACTCAGCCTTCCCCTGAAATCATATGGGAGGATCTGAGAGCGGACAGCCCATTGTCCAAACCAATCACCTCGGAAGAACTCAACACAGCCATCTCCAATACCAAAAATAAAGCCCCTGGTTATTCAGGCATCACCAAGGAGATCCTCAGCCACATAAACAACCCGGCCATGGAGAGACTGAGAACCACAATGAACGCTTGCCTGGCCTCGGGTTACTTCCCAACTAAATTCAAAGAGGCCATTATTACCCTAACACCAAAACAAGGAAAGAACCCCGCAGAAATGCTAGACTGAGGGTAGGACAACACACAGGAGAGACCTTCCCACTCATGAGTGGAGTCCCTCAGGGAAGCGTCCTCTCCCCCACCCTATATATTATCAACACAAGTGACACCCCGCCTCCCACTAGAATAGGCAACGAAGATATTATGTATGCAGATGACATCACTCAAATAACAACACATCAAGGAAAATCGCGAGCGTTACAGGCCGAAAACACCAGGCGGGAATTAGAAAGGGTAAATAACTACGAAAAACAATGGAAAATCCAAACCAGTCTCCCGAAATTCACAGTGATACCCTTGTGCAGAAAGAAAGCCCATCCATTAGTAACCAATAATGCCCAGATAGAATACAAAAGCAGAGGCACCCTCCTGGACCTACATATATCCACGACAGGTTACTCCCATCATGTCCACAGCAGGAAGGAAAAAACAAGAAGAGAGCTGAGAAAACTATACCGCTTTAAAACGTTTCCTGAGAAAATAAAACTCCGCCTGGTGACATTTATCACACCGATATTAACTTACCCAGCAGTACCTCTTCATGCTATGAGCACCACTCAAATATTAAAATTACAGGTGGTCCAAAATGAAGCCCTAAGATTCGTCACAGGTGAAAGATACCCCTTCACCAAAACCACAGCCGAGATACATAGAGACCTGAGAATGAAACCCATCAACCAGCAGCTGCACACCCTGGCCAGCAGAATCTGGCAAAAGATAGAACGATCAGAGCAAGAACTCCTTCAAAGACTCCCACCAGATAACGACAACAACCATACATGGTTCCCAAAAAGCTACGAAATCTCAAGAGGTCCATTACCACCCCCGATCTACACGGCCAGGCAATAGACAACCTCCCTAGACCAGCATCCGCCAGTAGGGTCGGCGGAATATGAAATAAGGCCCTTAAATCACCCATAAATGGGACAGGGTAGGCTGTCTAGTGCCTGTACCGACAGACAATAACTAACCCATGACACAACCCTAACACACCGTTAGCTTAGCTAGGCGGTCAGCCCGCCCTCTATTACCTCCTCCTGAATTTCTTCAATTTCCGAACTATAACTTCCTTCCCCCACCTCTAATCTTCTTTCATTCCTCCTTTCCCTACAAAAAAAACACACCTCCCTTTTCACTCCTTCCTCTTACACATTACACCTCCTCACTACACCCTCTCATTACCCTTCACTACACCCTCCCCTCATTACACCCTCCTCACTACACCCTCCCATCACGACACCCTCCCCTCACTACACCCTCTTGATATTAACTGATTTTATTGATATTATTCCCCGCCTGTCACTAAAACTCCAGGATAACTCTGTCTGTCTGTCTGTCTGTCGAAGGATGAAAGTCACACTGAGTCATCCTGTCTCTCTGTGTCATCTGTCATGTAACGAACCCATCACACTGAGGCTGTCTGTCTGTTTGTCTGTCTGTCTGTCTGTCTATCTGTCTATGTGCCCTGTCAATTATTTTCCCTTATTCAACTTTCATTTTCCTTTATATGTGTTCCCCCTCCTATTACCATTTACATATCCCGTTTTCTTTCACTTTCTCTTCATTGGCTGTCTTCTTGCTTTCACTTAATATTCTTGGACTTTTTTTTACCTTTTCTCTTATTCCATCCAGGTGTCGTCACTGGCCAGGAAAGTGACGTCAGAAAAGAAAGGGATTAGAAAGAAAGGGATAGATTAGGAGGTGAGAGAGGAGGAAGAGAAAGGAAGGGGAGAGAGAAAGGGAGGAGGAAGAGAAAGGAAGGGGAGAGAGAAAGAGAGGAGAAAAGTGGAGGAGGGAAGGAAATGCAAGGAGAGAGGTAGGGAGGGTTACGCAGGGAGAAAGGGAGAGAGAAACGGTCAGACAGGCAGGCAAGGTGGAGAGAGGGATTAGGCAGGGAGGGAGAGAGAGAGGGTCAAGCAGGGAGAGGGAGGGTGAGGGAGGGAGGGGTCGGGTAGAGAGAGGCAGGGAGGAAGGGAGAGAGAGAGGGGGTCAGGCAGGGAGAAGCAGGGTGAGAGAAAGAGGGGGTCAGGAAGGGAGAAGTAGGGTGAGGGAGGGAGGAAAGGGTAGAGAGAAAGGGAGGGAGGAAGGGAAGCAAACCAGCCGCCGTGAGTAATTAATTCAGGGTGTTTGCCCAGTTGGCTAATCCCGACGACCTTGAAATATTCAGTCACGTCTCCCCCCTTCCTTGCCCCCCGATCACTTCTCTCTGGGGTCAGTTCTCGTTGCGGTCAAGTTCCGTTGGCGTCAAGTCCTGTTAGCGTCAAGCCCAGTTGGCGTTAAGCCCTGTTGGCGTTAAGTCCTGTTGGTGTCAAGTCCTGTTGATATTAAGTCCTGTTTGGGTTAAGTCCTGTTGGCGTCAAGCCCCATTGCAATCAAATCCCTGGGGTCAAATTCTGTTGGGGTTAAGTCCTGTGTGTAATGGTATCAATTCCTTTTCCGGGGAATTTGCTATAGACTTTGGATGAAATTTCCTCTGGGTCACACACTATTAGAGGTTAAGTCCTTTTTGGGGTCAGTTCCTGCTGGGGACAAGTTGTGGTTAGTTTCACCTGTTCAACATGTCCGGCCCAAACACTATTATCTTAGTCGATTTATCTAGCTATTAAGACTTTCCTGTTTATCTTCCCCTGTCTTATTCCCCCCTCCCCCTCTCTCTCTCTTTTCTCTTCTTTTACTCCTCTTCTCCTTTCCCTCTCTCCCACCTTACCTTACACTATACCTCAACACTAATCACTTTATTATTTACTCGTTACTAAAACACTTCATTTACACCTGTGTCTGTGGGTTTGGTTATCATATCGTTCAGAGTTTGATATATTTGGAGGATATTTCACTTTTTTTTGGCGGGATTCATAAACTACAGTGAGTTCAGATCTTTGTTTAATTCTTTATATTTGGGATCAAAGTCTATTAAGTGTCCACGTACGAAGTTCATCTCTCTTGATCCAACTCTAAGCTCTGAAACTCCTTCAAAAACCACACACGACATAAGCGGTTTAACTCCCACTTTAAGAAGAAACAAGGAAAAAAAAAAACACACACACGGGTTGTATAAAAATCCAAAAGCCCATCGAGCGGAAAAAAATGCCGACACAAACGGGAATTTAATGCTGTAGATAATAACCCGAGGAAAACATCGCCAGCAGCAGCGGCTCAGCTCAAACAAAGGAGAGAGGGGGAAGATGGCTGCAGATGACGTCACGGAGAGCCCCGTAGCGAGCGTAACGAGATATAATAATGACGTCATAAAAGCTTCCCTTCAGCGAGCGTTGAGGAAGGTGAGAGAATGACGGTGTGTGAGGAGGCGTCCCTAGTCTTCATTGTGGGGAGGTGAGGGGGAAGGAGAGGGGTGAGGGGAGAGGGAGAGGGGTGAGGAAATAACGGGTTAAAAAGAGACGGGAAGGGGTAAGGGGGGGGGGGATCAGGTGAGGGGGGAGAGAGAGGGGAGAAAGGTGACAAAAGAGAGGTGTGGGGAGGGTGAGGTAGCCCAGGAAAGATGGATGAGAGGGAAGAGAACATCCTGGGAGAGTAGAGTGAGAGGTAAATGTAGGTCACGGGGAGAGACTGTAGTGAGACTGAAAGTAGGCCACGCCCTCTCTCTCTCTCTCTCTCTCACTTTCACTCTCTCTCTCTCTCTCTTCTCATTCTCACACCTTTCCCACCTCTTACTCTCCCCTCTCTCCCCTAATTTACTCTCCCCCAGGTAGGCCATCATGTTTACAGTAGATTAATGAGGTGAACTGTTGGGTGTTCCGCTGCGTCTCCGTGGTCGAGTAATGGCTGTATTATGTTAACTCCAAATTCCTGTTTTTCGAGGACCCCTTTTGTTGTTCCAGAGACATGGATTATAGTGTTGAGTTAACGTTGCACTATAGTATGTATGTATATGTGTGTGTATGTATTTGTACGTGTATGTATGTATGTATGTGTAGGATACATGTAAGTATCTCTGAGGTATGTATGTATTAGTATGGATATGTATGGTAATTTTTTGCTCTTCCTTTCTGTGATCCTCCCTGATCTCTTTCTTCTCCTCCTCCTCTCTTCTTCCTTCCCCTCATTTATTCGTCCCATTTTCTTCCTCCTCATCCATCTCACATCCTCCTCCCTTCCAGATACCCCTCACATCTAAACCCCTCTACCCTCTCACTCCACTTCCCCTCTCACTCACACTCACTCCCCTCTCCTTCACACACTCTCCCCTAACCGCACTCATCACTTCTGTTTCACCTCCCCCAACGCACCTTCTTCACGCCCTCTCACCCCCCCTCTCCCATCTCCTCTCCCTTCCTCTGGACTTTTCCCTTTCCATATCTCTCTCTTCCTCCTCCTCTTCCTTTCGACCCTCTCACTCCCCATCACCATCCCATACCGAACACCTCTCTCATATACTGTCCTACACCCCTCTCCTACACCCCACACCCCTCTCCTACACCCCACACCCCCTCCCACAGCCCAGGTAGGCAGTAGCAGGGCCCAACACACCGTCTTAATCACTAGCGGGCCATCGCAGGTGAGGCGTTTACCTGGTCTACACACTTAATTTCAGTGTCTACACATGGCCTAATGATTACTTCATAGTGTGTACACAGCTCCGTATACATAGTTGTGTGTACACATGTAAACAATGTGTGTCAGGTTTTGCTTAGTGTTTACGTCCGTGGCGAGTTGTACGTTGGCTGTACGTTACGTATATATGATACAAGTGCGTACACGTCCTTAGCAAGTGTATGTTTATTGCGTGTATAGAAGATCACATACGGCTCAGCCATGTCCACGCCCATAATAAGTGTGTAGAAATAATCACGGACGGTCTATAGCTACAGTACTTAGAAAGTGTCCTTTGATATATATCAAAGGACACTTTCTAAGATACATAACTAATGACTGTCTCAAAAGTGGGGACCCGACGACTGTACGTGAGGGTGTGTGTGTGTGTGTGTGTGTGTGTGTGTGTGTGTGTGTGTGTGTGTGTGTGTGTGTGTATCTAAGTGTCTGTGTGTCTGTCTGTCTGTCTGTCAGTTGTCTCTGTAGTTGCTTGAGGGTATTTTGTGAAACTTGTTATATATGTTTTAAATTAATAATAATAATAATAATAATAATAATAATAATAATAATAATAATAATAATAATAATAATAATAATAATAATAATAATTTGTGCTTCATGAGGTGATGCCTTAAGACTCTGGCATCAGGTAATCTGAGGTAAAATGTCCCACCTGACAACCTTTAGTTTCAGGCAGGGATTTTCCCCTAATCTCACCTGGTCCTTATATGGCGGGGAAATACTAGCAGGGTGAGAAGGACACAACCCGAGAGAGAATCCCCCTTACTGTTGGGGTCCGTAGAGACGATATTATGTATTATAAGTAGCAGATCTTTATTATCCCAATATGTTACCTAAGTCATTAGCTATAATTCATTACTTTGTATCTTTAATATAATTATCTGTCTATCTGTCTCCCTATTTATAAAATCCTCTGGTTCTTGTTTATCCCTGTCTGTCTGCCTCTCCGTTGTCTTTCTGTATAACTACTCCTCTGTCTGCCTGTCTGCCTGTCTGTCCTACCTCTCTATCCGTCTATATAAAAAACGCCTCCAGAATCTTTTAGAAAATTACCTGGATGACGTAATTAATGGGGGATTAAATAGCTAATGTGGAGGCAAATCCTAGGATCATTAATGTAATGGGTGGATGGGGAGAGGGGGGTGTGGAGGGGTGTGGAGGGGGGGGAGGGGTGGAGAGGGAGGTGTGGGGAGGTGTGGAGAGGTGTGGAGAGGTGTGGAGGTGTGGGGAGGGGGTGTGGAGGTGTGGAGAGGTGTGGGAGAGGTGTGGGAGGGGGGTGGAGGTGTGTGGAGAGGTGTGGGAGAGGGGAGGAGGTGGGAGAGGTGGGAGGGGGTATGGAGAGGGGTGGAGAGGTGAGAGGGAGAGGTGGGAGGGGGTGGAGGTGTGTGGAGAGGTGAGAGGGGGAGGTGAGAGGCAGAGGTGTGGGAGGGGTGGAGAGTGGGGAGGGGGTGTGGAGGTGTGTGAGAGGTGTGAGAGGGAGGTGGGAGGTGTGGAGAGGTGTGGAGAGGTGTGGGGAGGAGGTGGAGAGGTGTGTGGGAGAGGTGTGGGGAGGGGGTGGAGGTGTGAGAGGGGGAGGGGTGTGGAGGTGGAGAGGTGTGAGGTCTGGAGGGGTATGGAGAAAGGTGTGGAGGAGAGGAGGTGGAAAAGGGGTGATGCTTGTTAGGTTAGGTTGGATAGGTTAGGATAGGTTAGCTTAGGTTAGGTACGACAAAACCATTACGGAATTACAAGAACGCAAAAGAAGAACATTTTGTAAGGGGTTGCGTCACCATCTTTGTTTGTTCTCCTTTGTTCTCTGTTATTCTTTGTTCTTTTCTTCATTTTTCTGTTCTTTATGTTCAGATGGTAGTTTAAGGAATGGGAGGTGAGGAGGCGGGAGGGGGTGATGGAAGGGAGAGTGAGAGAGGAGGAGGAGGAGTAAGTATAAGAGGAGAGAAGGAGAAGGGAGAGAGAATGAGAAAACAGAGAGCTAGAGGAAGAGAATGAGAGAGTAGAGAAGGAGAGGAGAGGGAGGAGGAGTGGGAGTGGGAGGGGGGGTGAGTAAGAGAGGGGCCGACGATGCATGAAGATAATCTCTCGCGTCCTGAATACATTTTTCGCTTGTCAGTGTATATAAAGAGGAGGAATTTTACCATGGTTATGCCTGTAAATATGTGGCCAAAGAGAGAGAGAGAGAGAGAGAGAGAGAGAGAGAGAGAGAGAGAGAGAGAGAGAGAGAGGAATTATTAAAACGTTAGGGTAGAAAATGTCACCTATGATAATTACTGACCCTGAAGAACTGACCTGACTGATGCAGTATATCACCCAAAAGATATTAGGATAACTAGTGTGTGTGTGTTTGTGTGTGTGTTTAATATCCCCTCTTTCCTCTCCTCACTCATCTACTCAACCCACTCACTCCCCTCTCCTCATTCCTTCCTCACCCCTCTCACTCCTCTTCTTATCCCACTCACTTCCCTCTTCCCTCCCCTCACTCCTTCTTCACTCCACTCACTCCTTTCTTCCCTCCTTTTACTCTTTCCTCACCCCTCTCACTTCTCTCCTCATCCCACGCGCTTCCCTCTCCCCTCCCTCCACTCCTCTCCTCATCCCACGCGCTTTTCCCTCTCCCTCCCCTCTTACCCCAGGCTGCACCCTCACCCTCACCTTGCCTCCTCTCCTCATTTCCTACCGACACCCCTCAATTTCCTCCCGTCGTCCCAAACTTCTACCCTTTATCCTAAGCTCCCTTGATCTCTCCCTCCCTCCACCCCTTCCACTCTCTCCCCTTTGTTCCACCCCTCCCCTCTCCCTTCCTCTTTCCTCCCCCTATCCCTTCCTCGTCCACCTCCCCATCATTCCCATCCTCTTTCCACTCTCTTCTCCCCTCTCCCTTACTCTTTCCACCCCTCTCCCTCTCCCTCCTCTCCATTGATGGTATTTGCAGCATTAACCTCAAAGGCTCCTTACTTGTGCTTGTGGTCACCAGCGCCATTGTGTAGTGAATCGTTCGCGAGAGAAAAATCCGGGGGACAGAGAAGGCAGGACGTCTGGGTATAATGCCTCTTAGGGTCACTCATAATAGGATATGTTTATTGATAAGACTTCCCGCCGACAGAAGGCTTATGAGACAACATGTTTCTGCGGGGTATTATTTTGTTGTTGTGGTTGTTGTGGTTGTTGTTGTTGTTGTGGTTGTTGTTGTAGTGGTTGTTGTTGTTGTTGAGGTTGTACTATTGTGCCTCAATAGTTGTTATATTAAGAGTGTGTGTTATAGATTAGTAATTATACCACTAATCTATTAAGGATATTTATCTAATGTCTTTAAGTAAAATAAATCAGGTTTTACAATAAATAAATGTTAAGAAAAACTAAAATTTATAAATATATGATGAATGTTGTCGTGAGGTGAGGACACAGCAACAGTCATGTGGTGTTCGTAATGATTATAAAATATGCGATAGAAAACAGGTCTGGCATTTATTTAATATTATCTGACAAAATCTTTATGACGAGGATGGAGTTCGTTATAACATATAAGGCTTATAACGAGCTGACGTTCGTAATAAGACATCCGCTATAATCCCCCTTGATGGTCGCCCCACGTCAATAACAACGACGGCGTCACCTGAGCCTCGCCTCCTCTCGCTACTGAGGCCTTTAGGACGCCGGGGGACATAACCTGTGTCTTTATGTCCTGTGTCCGTTCTCCTATATGGTGAGAGATGACCTGTGGACACACACTGACACTAATAAAGGCTGTAATCACGTTTCTTTACAGTATGTTAGAGTACACCGAATTTTCTCCCTAATATATATATATATATATATATATATATATATATATATATATATATATATATATATATATATATATATATATATATATATATATATATATATATATATATATATATATATATATATATACACACTGTATGTATATAAAGTTCTTCAACAAGACAGACGGTTGACGAGTATCTTAACGTAGCTCAACATAAAGTATTCTTAACACCATTTTCAGGATAATTTATGTTTCCAAAAATTAAGTCCCGCGTCACTCCCCACCTGGGTGAGTAACACCACCCTGACACCCGTCACTCCCCGCCTGGGTGAGTAACACCACCCTGACACCCGTCACTCCCCACCTGGGTGAGCAACACCACCCTGACACCCGTCACTCCCCACCTGGGTGAGTAACACCACCCTGACACCCGTCACTCCCCACCTGGGTGAGAAACACCACCCTGACATCCGTCACTCCCCACCTGGGTGAGTAACACCACCCTGACACCCGTCACTCCCGACCTGGGTGAGTAACACCACCCTGACACCCGTCACTCCCGACCTGGGTGAGTAACACCACCCTGACACCCGTCACTCCCCGCCTGGGTGAGTAACACCAGCGCCATGGCCCTCAGTGTGGTTGAATATGAACCTTATAATGGATGTCTGGCGTCCTGCCTCAGCACTGCCATTTGTTGTAACACACGTAATGGGTGACAGATGGTGCCAGTCTCTGTGTACACCATGCTAGAGAGTGCCACCAGAGGAGAGAGTGCCACCAGAGGAGAGTGCCACCAGAGAGTGCCACCCCAGAGAGGGTGCCACTCAGAGGAGAGTGCCACTCAGAGGAGACCAGAGAGAGAGAGGAGAGTGCCACCAGAGAGAAGTGCCACCAGAGGAGTGCCACCCAGAGAGGAGAGTGCCACCAGAGGAGGCCAGAGGAGAGTGCCACCAGAGGAGAGAGCCGCAGAGGAGAGTGCCACCAGAGGAGTGCCCAGAGGAGAGTGCCACCAGAGGAGAGTGCCTGCCAGAGGAGAGTGCCCACCAGAGGAGTGCCACCAGAGGAGACCAGAGTGCCACCAGAGGAGTGCCACCAGAGGAGTGCCACCAGAGGAGAGTGCTGCACCAGAGGAGAGTGCCACCAGAGGAGTGCCACCAGAGGAGAGTGCCACCAGAGGAGAGTGCCACCCAGGAGAGTGCCACCAGAGAGAGTGCCACAGAGGAGAGTGCCACTAAAACCCACTAGCTATTTTACTTTTCCTTTCTTCACCCCCACCCTCCCCACCCTCCCACCCTCCCCACCCTCCCCACCCTCCCCACCCTCCCCACCCTCCACCCCTCCCCCACCCTCCCCACCCCTCTACTTCACGTTTCCTCTGTATTTCCTATTTCTTCCCCTCTTCTCTTCTCCCTTCATCTCTCCCCCCCACCCTTACGTCTTTCTCTCTGTCTTCTTCTACTCACAGTCCCCTATTTACCTCACCTCTTTATTCTCCTTTCCTTTTCTTCCTCCCTCCTCTATCCCCATTACCCATCCCTCCCCATTCACCTTTTCTCTACCTTACCTCTCCCTCTCCTTTCGTCTTCACCTTTCTCTCACCTTTTCACCCTCCCTCTCACTTTTACACTCCTCCATCTCCCCTTTACCTCCCTCTCACCCTTCCCCTCTCCCTCTCACCCTTTCACCCCTCCCTCTCACCTTTCACCCCTCCCTGTCACCCTTTCCCTCTCACCCTTTCACCCCTCCCTCTTCCCTCTCACTTGTGGTCTACTGTACAGAGGCGTATCTTCGATCACATCCTCGTGAGGTCATCGTGAAGGCGTCAAGGGTTCTATCGACTTATTAGAGCTGTACCTCACTGTGTCCACGCCCCCTCCCTCCTGCTGGGGGTGTGGCCGGCGGGAACAGGGAGAGAGAGGGGGGAAAGAGGGTGTGCGTAGAGGAAAATTTCACCCTCATCCTAATCCTCATCATACCACTTCTTTCTCCTCATCTTCTTCCTTCTCCTCATCATCCTCTTCCTCCTCATCATCATCCTCATCCTCCTCCTCCTCCTCCTCCTCGTCTTTTGGCAGCATTGTTATCAGATGAGTGAGGTGGGCTGGAGGGCGCCACTCCTCCCTCTCCTCACCACTTGGAGGTCCTTGTGGAGCAACAGTAGCGAGGGAGAGAGGGAGGGAGGGAGGGTAAGAGACAGGAGGGAGGGAGAGAGAGAGAGAGGGAGTGAAATAGGGTGGGTGAGAGGGAGGAAGGGAGGAAGTGAGGGAGGGTGGAGAGATAGATTAACACACACGCACACACACACACACACACACACACACACACACACACACACAGGAATTTCCTAGCCTCCTTGCCTCAACTTTTTAACTCTCTCTTGATAAAACTTCGGAACACTTTCTATACTTTCCTCAGGGAGAGTGTGAGATAGGGAGAGTGTGAGACAGGGAGAATGTGAGACAGGGAGAGAGCGGAAATTAGTGAGACAGGGAGAAGGAGAGAAAAGGGATGGAGAGAATGAGGAAAGGTGAAAAAAATACAAAGGAGAGAGAGAGAGAGCGAGGGAGGAGAGAGAGAGAGAAAGTGAGAGAAAGGGAGAATATGAGACAGGGAGATAAATATCACGAATCTCAAAATAATAAGTTATTGGTGAAGAACAAGGAGACCTTATTTTAACTTAGGAGAAACTGTTAAAATTATTCCATATTTGTCTTAGTGACGAGAAAAAATTATCAATGGGAAAGTTTGCTTAGAAAGAATACGACGACAAGCTGCCTATAACACACACACACACACACACACACACACACACACACACACACACGTTCATAAATCAATTTTTGTCGTTCATGAATCACCTGTTGGTGTAAAGTCAGTGCATAAAGTCAGTGTCGTAAAGTCAGTGTCGTAAAGTCAGTGTCGTAAAGTCAGTGTCGTAAAGTCAGTGTCGTAAAGTCAGTGTCGTAAAGTCAGTGTCGTAAAGTCAGTGTCGTAAAGTCAGTGTCGTAAAGTCAGTGTCATAAAGTCAGTGTCATAAGTCAGTGTCATAAAGTCAGTGTCGTAAAGTCAGTGTCATAAAGTCAGTGTCATAAAGTCAGTGTCATAAGTCAGTGTCATAAGTCAGTGTCGTTAAGTACCGTATTAATTGTTATAACCTATTAATTGTTACAACTAATAGGCGTTTGTGAATAGCTCGTCGTAATGTGCAAAGAATGTTTGTGTTTCATTAGGCTAAATTATTGGTGTAATTTGTGATGTGTGTGTGTGTGTGTGTGTGTGTGTGTGTGTGTGTGTGTGTGTGTGTGTATGTGTGTGTGTTAAGTAAATATAATTATTTTTTTTCCTGTATTTTGCTGAAGTTGTTTTGTTTTGTTTCTTCATAGCACATACACACATACAGACACACACACACACACACACACACACACACACACACACATACAAAACCATTCAATAGACACAACTCTCTCTCTCTCTCTCTCTCCTCTGGGTTAAGGTGGAAGGGAGAGGGAGGGTTGGAAAGGGGGAGAGGGAAGAAGGGTGGAGGGGGATTAAATTGGAAAGGAGGGGTGTGGGAAGGAAGAGAGGGTGGGAAGGGGTTAAAGTGGAAGGATGAAGGGAGTGGGAAGGAAAAAAGGAAGGAAGGAAGAGAGAGGGGAGTAGAAGGAAACAAGGGGGGTGGGAGAGGGGAGGAAACCGATAAAGAAAACGGCCTCTGGTTGTGTATTTTCTTAGGTAACAAGTTTTATGTTTTGAGAGCTTGGGTAGAAATGGTGTCCGTATGATGAGGCCAGAATCCTGACCCAGAAAAATTCCTCTTTCGTTCCCAACTTTTTTCTTTCTTGTTCTTTTGGTTCGGGTGTCTTATGTAGGATGATGAGGGGAGGGTGAGGTGTGAGGAAAGTGGTGGGGGTGAGGTGTGAGGAAAGGAGGTTAATGTTGATACGATGAAGTATAAGGACAGGTGGTTAGAGTGAGAAGGAAGGGATGAATACTACCACTACTACTACTACTACTACTACAAATAATAATAATAATAATAATAATAATAATAATCGATTATATTTCAAATCTATTAAAAATAACAATATTTTTCAATTTTTTCCCACAGGTGTTACGTGTGTCCGTTCTAGGTCGACTTGGGAATTCACTTAAGGCGCCTTGGTTGTTTTTGCTAACAATTCTAAATTCTGTGATGATGGACGAGAAGAGGAGGAGGAGGAGGAGGAAGAAGAGGAGGAGGAGAATAAGCCAGCCTCTTCCTCTCCCCGTCTTAGTCTCTCACTGAAGGCAGCGTTTAAACGTACTCCCTCTCATCCCGAGCTCATAGTAACTGGCACCAGGGCCAAGGTGTGAGGAAGTGCCACTTGTAAGCCATGGATAGAGGGCTTGGAGAGTGCCAGATAGGGAGGCACTGAACCGTGGCCCTCTCTCACTCTCCTTCCCTCCTTCTTATTTTATTTTATCTCTCTCCTTTTTCTGCCTTATTTATCCTTGTTTTCTCTGTTCTCTTTTTTACTCTCTGTCTCTCTCTCTCTCATTTCCTCCCTCCCTCTTTAACTCTCTCCCCTTCCCTCCATCATTTCCTCTTCCACTCTCCCTCTATATCACTCGCTCTCTCTCACTTATTGGGAGAGGGGAGTGGGCTTGAAGTGTACCATGGTTCACTCTCACCCACTCTCCCCTCTCTCTCGCTCCCCTTGTGTACACTAACTGGGGAATGAATATAGACACATGAAAGACAGCTCACTTTCTTTTAACCTATCTCTCTCTCTCTCTCTCTCTCTCTCTCTCTCTCTCTCACCCTGGTAAAGTTGTCAAGGTGGGTCAGTGAAGAATGACACCAATTTATTTCAGTTGTTGGTTGACGGTGACAACACCCACCCTTTCCCTGACAGCAGTGGCTACCTGAGGCCAGATTACCTCTAGCGTCGATAACCCCCCCATCCATTTAACATAGAATCACGCCCGTAAAACCCATGGTCGCTCGTGACACGTTGTTGACCCAAACACAACACTGCAACGCGTTTGTCCATTGCATAAATAAAACTTTCATTGCCTCCCCCCCCCCCAAAAAAAAATAAATAAAATAAAATAAAAATATATATATGCTTTCCAAGTGAGATGATTGTGTGTGAACGAGGCTGTCATGCCGTGACAGTTTTATATGACAGCTTGTTGTGTCACATATATACGCACACAGACACAACTAGAACACCTGAAATATAGAAGTTATATATTAAAGTATTTGGCCATAGTGCAGCACAGACAGGTAACCTTATACTATTGACTATTGATTAAGGGAAACACATCGTGGTCTTACCTGTGGACGGATCAGGGAAATGTGAAAATATGTCATTATGGTCTAAACTAACACTGATGGTAATGTCTATTTACTTCCTTACCTGAAAGTGTTGGATAGCATTATCTTGTTAAAGGAAAACTCACCTGTATTTTGGTGTACAGGAGATCGGTCAGCTGGAGTACACTATATCTGAGTACACTATAGGTGCTTGTACTGTTTCTACGTGTACTACAATGGCTCGATGTACAATGATTTGGTGTACAATGTGAAACAAAACTTAGAAATATTTGAAAACTTTACATTAGCATTGACAAATCCTCCAAGACTCGGTGACGTGCGCAGGTGAGCCGTGATTGGTCCATATGGGTAATGACGTCAGCTGTACCGTGTGTTGATATTATTCTCATATAAATTTCCCTGATCCGTCCAGTGGTGGTGGTGGTGGTGGTGGTGGTGGTGGTAAGGATGGTGGTGGTGGTGGTGGTGGTAAGGATGGTGGTGGTGAAACATGAAGGAGAGTGATGGTGATAATGGTGGTGGTGGTGGTGGTGGTGGTGGTGGTGGTGGTGGTGGTGGTGGTGATGATGGTGGTGGTGGTGATGATGGTGGTTGGTGGTGGTGGTGGTGATGATGATGGTGGTGGTGGTGGTGGTGGTAGTGGTTATTATTATGACGATAACGAGGAGTATGATAATGATGACGCTGATGAACCGAATAATGACGATAATGATTGTGGCGATGATGATGGCGGTGATGATATTGATGATGATAATGCTGATGATAATAATGATAGTGATGATGATGATGATGATGTTGATGATAATGATGATGATAGTGAAAGAGATGATGATAGTTATGATAATGGTGATGATAGTGATGATGATAGTGAGAATGATGATGGTGATGATAATGAGGATGATAGTGAAAGAAATGATGATAGTGATGATGATGCAGGAGGAGACAGATGCCGAAGGCGGCTCTCAAGAAACACACCATAATAATAGTGTAATGGTGCATGTTAAGACTAGTACAGAGGGAGGAAGATGACCAGCCTGGCGCACACCACATCTCCTGTAGTCACCATTAACCCATTAAACAAACCATTATTTTCACCATTAGTCTCCATTTGATAACTGTTATTTTATCTACATTAACTATTTGGTATCTATTATTTTACCATTAGGATCTATTAGTCATTATTTTTATCCATTAGGTAACTATCATATGTCAGTTCCATTAAGTGTTAATTAGGCTTTAGGTTTACCATTAACGTGTCCATTAATATCATCAATAGGCATCTACACAGTTACTATTTCTACCATTATCCCCATTAGATATTTTCTTTGTTTTTTTTACTCTTCTATCCCTTTAAAATACCATTAACCTTCCCATTATGACACTACCATCATCTGCTATAGTTATTAATTAAGCTATTATATATATATCTCCTCTATTTACCGGACTATATGGAGAGAGCAATCCGTTCTACCCCTTATACCATTAGATCGTTATATGTAGAGTCATTTGAAACCATTAAAATTATATTCAGAGGAAAATTAAATGAGCGTAGACTTCAGAATTGAGTATGTAAATCTGTCCTCAGTTCTATAATGACACAGACGAGTGTTATAATGAGTTGTGGGGTTTTTTCTATAATAAAAGCCAGAGGAAATGGCGTTTGTCTTTTGTTTTTCACTTGATCCTCTTTTGTTTTTCTCCTGATCTTTTATTGTTTTTTTCTGATTATTGATTTTTTTTCTGTTCGACTTTTGTTTCATTCAATTCTTTTTTTATTTTCCCTCTTATTTTTTGCATTCTTCCTTCTCCTCTTTTCTTCTATTCTTTGATATTTCCTTATCCTTCTTTAAATGTCTTATTACTCCTTTTAACTATATTATTTTACCCTATTATTTCAAATAATGGACAAATAATAATATCGATATAACTCACTCGATCTGTTTAAATTAACTCTATGTTAATAACCGTGTTAACAATATCAATCTGACTTAACAGGCGTGGAATTAACTTACGCCTATCTAACAGAGAACTCATATTAACAATGCCAATGTTAACAGTATTTAACAGTTGAAGGCCAGAGGGTGAGGAATGTGTGGTGTACGCACTGGCCAGGTGGTAGGTGGTGGGGGGGGGGGGGGGGGGACAGGTGAGTAATTAACACACTACAGGTACATCAAGAAACAGATTAACACACATTGAAAAAAAAATCTTATATAAATGGCTCCTAGCTAACTAAAATATATATATTCATGATATACATTAATATAGTTTTGTGTGCCTATTTTTATATATACATTAATTACAAGTAAGAACAAAAATTTTACATTAACATCAACAAACATTGGGATTAATATATAGAGATAAATGTGTTTGTGAATACTGTATATATACATATATTTCGTCATTGGGGGGGGGCAGGCAGGTGAGAGGAGACAGGTAAATTGACAGTGTTGACAGAAAATATGTCAGTTATGTATGACAGATATGACAGATATTTAGAAGGGAGGGATAGGTTCAATACAATGGGAAGAAGAAAGACGAAAAGAAGATATTTATTTTTGTGTGTAGGAGAATAGGAAAGGGGGAGGAAGAGGGAGAGGGGGAAGGGGAGGGAAGGGAAGGGGTACTGGTGATTGTCTGTGTAAATATTTCCCTTCTTCAGGTTTCCCTAACTGGCTCTAAGAGGGTGTGTCAAGTCAACCCCTAAGACTAGACGGGAACCAACTTACCTCCATATTGGGGTCTTATTCTCTTATCGTATCCTGTCTGTAGGGAATCCAAGATAGCGGAGATGTTACCGTCCGTCATAGTTCTGGGGGGAAGACAAGGCCACGAATACATTAGTTATCTATTTTATTTTAGACTCTATACATGTGTTTTAGATTTACTGTTTTAGATTTATTTCTCCCCTTTCTCTCCCCTTCTTTCCCTTATCTCTCACTGACCCCTCTCCGTCCCTCACCTCTCACCACACTCCCCTCTCATCCCCTCATCTCCCACCATCCTTCCCTCTCCTTCTCTCACCACTCACTACATTCCACTCTCCCTCTCACCGACCCACTCTCCTTCTATCACTGACCCCTCTCCGTCCCTCACCTCTCACCACACTCCCCTCTCATCCCCTCATCTCCCACCATCTTTCCCTCTCCTTCTCTCACCACACTCCACTCTCCCTCTCACCGACCCCTCCTCTTCTCTCACCGAACCCTCTCCTTCTCTCACTTCTCACCACACTCCCCTCTCATACCCCTCATCTCCCACCTCCCTTCCCTCTCCCCAGCCTCTCACTAACAGGCGAGGGTCCTCCTGCAGAAGGAGTAGGACTCTCCCTAAAGGATGCCAACAGCTGGGGGCGTGACTGAAGGATGTCCCAAGTTCAACTCACCAGGACTTAAGAACAGCTCTTATTCACAGACATCACTTAAATTTACGGGGATTAAAACCAAAAAATCGTAAGATGGAGAGAGAATTCTGGTTCACATGCATTATTTATTTAAGGTTAATTTAAGTTCTTGATAAACATAACTTCTGGTCAGTGTCAACAGCGAACCAGTTTATTATGAGGTGGACTGCTCTTATAACAACAACAACAACAACAACAACAACAACAACAACAACGACGACGACAACAATAACAATAACAATAACAATAACAATAACAATAATAATAATAATAATAATAATAATAATAATAATAATAATAATAATAATAATAATAATAATACAGGAAAATAAAGATGTAGATGATATACATACCAAGGAATTGATAAAGTGAATAATGAACGGAAGTGACAGGGAAAATAAAAGATATACAGACCAATAAACAAGGAGAAACAGACAGAAGCGTAGATTAAGAAGAGAGAGACAGACAGAAACGAGTAGAGACAGACAGACAGACAGGTAGACAGATAGACACGAAAGAAAACCCTACTAAATACATTCTCTAAACCCACTTCCCTTACCCTCCCCTCTCTCCCACCCCTCCTCTCTCACCCCCCAACCCCCCTCTCCCTCTCTCTCCCACACCCCTTTCTCTCCTCCACCCCCCCCCCCTCTCCCCTCTCTCCCACACCCCCTTTCCTCTCCCACCACCCCCCAACGCCCCTTTCTCTCTGTCTCCCACATTCTCCCACCACAGATGAGATGCAAATTGTCATCAGTGGAGACGCTCGCCAGACACTTCCAACCTGAATGTATCCCAGGTAACAGTAAGACGCCTCACGGTGCGGCCACGAAGGAATCTGATTTTCCTCCCAATGGCAAATCTTTCTCGCTTGACTCTTCGTTTTTGATGGTGAGAGAATGAAGGAGAGTCTGAGATATTGGTGAGAGAATGAAGGAGAGTCTGAGATATTGGTGAGAGAATGAGGGAGAGTCTGAGATATTGGTGAGAGAATGAAGGAGAGTCTGAGATATTGGTGAGAGAATGAGGGAGAGTCTGAGATATTGGTGAGAGAATGAGGGAGAGTCTGTGATATTGGTGAGAGAATGAGGGAGAGTCTGAGATATTGGTGAGAGAATGAGGGAGAGTCTGAGATATTGGTGAGAGAATGAGGGAGAGTCTGTGATATTGGTGAGAGAATGAGGGAGAGTCTGTGATATTGGTGAGAGAATGAGGGAGAGTCTGTGATATTGGTGAAAGAATGAGGGAGAGTCTGAGATATTGGTGAAAGTTGAGATAGGCGATAATGATGTGACAGATGACATGTAATAATAATAATAATAATAATAATAATAATAATAATAATAATAATAATAATAATAATAATAATAATAATAATAATAATAATAATAATGTAAGAGTAAGTGAAACCTGGGTGGCATTCACCGTAGACTTTTAAGCTTCCCGGCCGCTCGCTGCAGCGCTCTCTGTCTTCTCGTCGCTACACTATCGTATAGACTAACTTGGTATTCTTATGAGTTTATTATAATAATAATAATAATAATAATAATAATAATAATAATAATAATAATAATAATAATAATAATAATAATAATAATAATAATAATAATAATAATAATAATAATAATAATAATAATAATAATAATAATAATAATAATAATAATAATTGGTGGTGATGACATTGAAGATAGTGGTAGTAGTGGTAATAGTGGTCATAGTAGTGATGACAGTAGTGGTAATAGTGGTGATAGTAGTGATGATAGTAGTGGTAATGGATGGTGGTAGTAGTGACGATATTGTGACAATAGTGTTATGATAAAGTACTTCACGAATTCTGTGCGGTAGGTAGATTTAGTAAAGGGAAGAATCTGTTCGATAAATGGCGCTGACCACTAGAGTCGACTGTCTGATATATAGGACTTGGCATTCTTAGTATAGTATGAAGTGTATGTATGTGGACTCCTGTGATTGGTCGTGAGGTGGGAATCCTGGTGGTGGGTTTCAGAGTTAGTTAGTTGAGGATTAACAGCCGTGAGGACAACATCACGTCTCCTCTCTCCCAATCCATTAGTACCTTTTGGGATTGTAATCTTACTGCTCCAGAGTGATTAGGTAATTAGGTAGTTTACTGCCTTGTTTGGGATTTAAATGTTAAGGTGAGATTTATTGAACTATTTTTTTATCTTCAGTTTTTAAGTTTTTATCGATTTTGTACAGAAATTTAAGTCATCAGCTCTTTTAATTTTGAAATTATTTGAATTTTAACTTGAGGAAATTTTATTGAACGGGTCAAATAACCTACTAGTATCATAACAATAGTGATACATATAATGCTAGTAGTTGTGGTAGTGATGGGGGTAGTAATGGTGGTAGGGTGGGATTAAGAACGTTTTCGTCTATACAAAACTAAACTATTGGCATCACATAAGATTATTTCACATTAAACACTCTAATGCTATCTGGGGTGGTTGGGTTAGGTTCGGTTAGATTAGGTTAGGTTAGGTTAGGTTAGGTTAGGTTAGGTTTGGTTAGGTTAGGTTAGGTTAGGTTAGGTTAAGTTAGGTTTGGTTAGGTTACGTTAGCATTACGTTGTTAATCTTTAGGTGACATAAGCAGGGGCGAATCTCCAGGTGATTCAATTATTGTAAAGGTAAAGACGACTCACTGTAAAAGGTCTGTCTTTGAAGAGTGTTTTCATATACAAAACACATGTTTGGTTATTAAGAAAGACCGACCAAACACGATGGGTCAAGTCTAGGTCAAACAACTTGCCTCTGACCTTTGACCTGTAGTGATTAAGTAAATATTGATTGAGTAAACACGTAACTTATTTTTTTGAGAAAGGTTGTAGAGTTTTTAAAGACTTATAAGTTTGTATGAAAACGAGATGTAAACATAAAGCTTAAATAAAAGTGTTTAATGCGATCTGGATAACATTCTCGACAAAGAGTTATGAATGTCAACAATATTCTGGCGGGAACACGTAGCCAAGTCCTCCACATTGTTGGCGGGAGATTATGTCTTTTGTTGTCTTGTACTGCAGCAGTCAGGGAGGGAGGGCGGCTGGAGGAGGAGGCATGAGACTAACAGGTGACACACTGCCCGTCTCACAAGACAGACAGGAACGCCCCCAAAAAATGCTTAACTGGACGTGTGACGGGCAGGATCGCATATGTTGCTAGACGGAAAACTGGCAACGCTGCATTTTGTAAGCCGCGCTGAAGCGTTCCAACAATGTTTTTTACGGCTGAGCCACACGAGAAGCTCCGCTAATAAGTGGAACTCTGAAGCTGTTAGAGGCGTTGTGCTGCGAGGGACTGGCGCCACAGTCCATTGAAATATTATACATTTCACTCAAAGATTCTTTGTTTATATATATATCCTGTATATAATTCTTGTGTTGTTCCATGAAAATAATATAATTTCCAGGGCGAATTTATACAATATAAATACAAAAAATTGCCAGATATATTTTTTTATCTCTACTGAGGTTTCCAACTATAAAAATAAGAACAATTAGCGGGATATTCCACTGAGATAATACACATTTTCCTCGAGGACTTTCACTATATACATTACATTACATAATTATCACCACGAGTCCATTAAAATTACAACATTTCCTTGATGAATCTTCATTATACAAATTAAAAAATTCTTGCGATTATTTCATAGGAATAATATACATTTTGTTGGAATATTTTCGCCAACTAAATGCTAAAATTGGCGCGATATAACCCACGAAAACTGCGCGTTTTAGGAATCATTTTTAACATGTAAATACTAAAATTGGCGGTCCATTCCATAACGCTGATGAGTAAAGAAAATGGTGGCGTGGTAACAGCTAATTGCTTCTCCTAACTCACTTTTTCTCTCTTTTTTCCTCTCTTTCTTTGTCTTATTCTTTCTATCTCTTTTCTTTGTATCCTTTATATAATTTCTCTCTCTCTCTCCTTATTCTCGTTCTCTTTTTTCTTTGTCTACTTCTCCATCACCCTCTATCTTCCTTCCCCACCTTCTCTTAGTCTTTCTCTCATTCTCTTTCTCTTCCCACCTCTAACATCCTTCTCCTCCTTTCCCTCTTCCTACCCCCCCTCCTCTCTTTCCTCCTCCTTCCCCTCCCCGTACCTCCCCCCTCTCCCTCCCCCTCCCTCTCCTCCTTCTGCCCCTTCACCATCCTACCTCCCTCCGCTTCCCACTCACCTCTTCCCTCCCCCATTCACCTCCTCCCCCTCCCCACCTCCTCTTCCTCCCCATTCACCTCCCTCCCCCACCTCCCTCCCCCACCTCCCCCTTTCCTCCTCCAAAAGAAAACCTAATTGCTTGGTTTCTTCCTCGGCCCTCTCTACGCCACGCTGAGTCTAATTACTCACAAACAACACACAAACAAACACTGTAGACGACATAAACAACACACAAACAACACACAAACAAACACTGTAGACGACACAAACAACACACAAACAAACACCATTGATTCCACGAACACAAACAAACTGTCACTAACAACACAAACAGTAAACAATATAAAGGCAGACAAACAAGATCAAAGAGAGAGAGAGAGAGAGAGAGAGAGAGAGAGAGAGAGAGAGAGAGAGAGAGAGAGAGAGAGAGAGAGAGTGTGTGTGTTACTAATGAAGAGTAAAACTAATTAAAAGCATCGAAAATGAGGTTCCTTCCCTCCCTTACTTTTAATGGTTTAGAATGGTAGCTCTCCCTTACCCACCCCTTATTGACCCCTTCCATCCCCCTTACTGACCCCTTACCTCACCTACCCCTTACCTCTCCCTTATCTACCCCTTACCTTTCCCTTACCTCTCCCTTACCTACCCCTTACCTCTCCCTTATCTCCCCTTACCTACCCATTACCTACCCCTTACCTCACCCTTACCTCCCCTTACCTACCCCTTACCTCTCCTTACCTACACCTCTCCCTTTCTCCCTTACCTACCCTTACCTCTCCTTTCTCCCTTACTCCCTTACCTACCCTTACCTCCCACCCCTTACCTCCCTTACCTACCCTTACCTTTCCTTACCTCTCCACACCTACCCGTACCTGCACTTACCTCACCCTTACCCCTACCCGTACCTACCCTTTACCTCACCCCTTACACTCCCTTACTACCCCTTACCTCTCCACCCTCCCATACCTACCCCTTACCTCTCCCTTATCTCCCCTTACCTCTCCCTTACCTCTCCCTTACCTCCCCTTATCCTTCCCACTCTAATGCTGTCCCCCTTCTTACTTCTTCTCTTCCTTTGCTTCTCCTCCTCCTTCAAAAGATGAGCACGAAACAGGAATGAAAGGGGAAGGAGAGGAAGTTGAATAATTAGAGAATAATTAAGTTTAAGGGTGGAGAGAGAGAGAGAGAGAGAGAGAGAGAGAGAGAGAGAGAGAGAGAAAATTATAAAATATTGTTCAATTACCGTTGTCATAATTCCTTACCCCGAGCTGGACCTTCAAGTGTGTGAGTGCGTGAGAGTCCAGTGTGAGTGTGTGAGTGTGAATCTGAGTGCGTGTATTTAGTGTGTGTGTCATTATAGTGTCTAGTATAGTGTCAGTATAGTGTGTCAGTATAGTGTGTCAGTATAGTGTCAGTATCGTGTCAGTATAGTGTGTCAGTATAGTGTGTCAGTATAGTTTGTCAGTATAATGTCAGTATAATGTGTCAGTATAGTGTGTCAGTATAGTGTCCAGTAGTGTCATTATAGTGTGTCAGTATAGTGTCCAGTATCGTGTCAGTATAGTGTGGCAGTATAGTGTGTCAGTATAGTGTGTCAGTATAGTGTCAGTATAGTGTGGCAGTATAGTGTCAGTATAGTGTGGCAGTATAATGTGTCAGTATAGAGTGGCTGTATAATGTGTCAGTATAGTGTGGCAGTATAGTGTCAGTATAGTGTGTGGCAGTATAATGTGTCAGTATAGTGTGTCAGTATAGTGTCAGTATAGTGTGGCAGTATAGTGTCAGTATAGTGTGGCAGTATAATGTGTCAGTATAGAGTGGCTGTATAATGTGTCAGTATAGTGTGGCAGTATAGTGTCAGTATAGTGTGGCAGTAGTTGTGTTGTAGTATTGGTATTAATCAATGTCACAGATATGCCAACCACACTACTCTACCACACTACTCTACCACACTACTCTACCACACTACTCTACCACACTACTCTACCACACTATATCACACTACTCTACCGCACTACTCTACCGCACTACTCTACCGCACTACTCTACCGCACTACTCTACCACACTACTCTACCACACTACTCTACCGCACTACTCTACCACACTACTCTACCACACTACTCTCTATCTCCACCACCCACCACAACACTTACCACCATCACCTACCACCATCACCTACCACCATCACCTACCACCATCACCTACCACCACAACCACCCCCTCGTCATATTCACGGGACTGGTCGGGTCGTAAGGAATGATCTTATTTCAGATAAAGAGAAAATAGCCTTCTCTTGCTCAGATAATCGTCGACACCCTGGCGATGCAAGCGATGGTGGTAGTTGTGGTAGTGGTGGTAGTTGTGGTAGTGGGGATGGTATTTATGTTACTGGTGTTGCTGGTAATAGTGGTGGTTTAATTGCTGGTTTTTGTACGGGTGGTTCTGATGGTAATGGTGGTGGTTGGTGTAATGGTGGTAGTTGTGGTAGAAGTGGTGGTATTTTTTTATATTACTGGTGATAGTGATGGTAGTGGTAATGGTGGTGTTGGTGTAATGGTGGTAGTAAATTGGTGGTTGTATTGGTGGTAGAAGTAGTAGTGGTTGTTATGGTGGTAGTGGTGGTAGTAGTGATGGCTATAATGGTGGTAGTGCCGGTAGTAATAATAATGTTAGTGGTAGGAATGGTGGTCGAAATAGTGGTAATGGTGTTAGTGGTAAAAACGAGGATAATAATAATGAAAATAATAGTGATGATGATAATAATGATGATGATGATGATGATAATGATGATGATAATGATGGTGAGAGAATTAATGGTGACAGTAATAGTAAGGGTCATTTCACTAAATTAAAAATGAGGCGACTGACCCATTTACAGCTAAGAGGATACCACTGGGAACGGCCATCCACCCATTCCCCCCCCATCCCTCACCCCCCTTTCCTCCCCCTTCCCCCACTTCCCTTCCTCCCCCTTCCTCCCCTTCCTACCCCTTCCCCCAAAATGAACCCCAAATGTCTCTCAGTCTGTATAGGGCGAAGCAGGATTTATTCCCCCATAGACAAGGAATGTATGGGGAGAGAGAGGGAGAAAGGGTAGGGGGAAAGGGAGGAGGGGTGGAGAAAGGGAGGAGGGGTGGAGGAAGGGAGGAGGGGTAAAGGGGAAGAGGGGGAGAGGGGAGTAGTGGTAGGGAGGAAAAGAAAGGGTGAAGGTTAGGGGAAGGGGAATGAAGAAAAGGGCAAGGGAAGGAGGAAGGGGGAGAATGGAATTATTACAAACATATAAAAATAATTCTGATCAGAGTCTAAGAAAACGATAATATTTCCCATGGATCATCGAGGAGAAAGGAGGGAGAAAGGAGGGAGAAAGGAGGGACACGAATGACGTAATTAGTGAGTTTTCTTCTTCAGTAATTAAGTACCTTTAACACAGGTTCCTTAAAAAGAGAGGTAAAAAAATCCTTTAATGGGGCCAAGTCTTCTCAGCAAGGGCTATTAACGCGGTGCAAAGGAGGTCCCAGTACACAGCATTAGTTCCCCCTCCTTAAGCGCAAAGAAAACGGGTCGAATAGTAAGATAGAAAATGGGAAATATTGTATGGGTAGGAATGAGTGGCAAGAAGAGAAGGATGTGGAGAAGGGAAGGTGGAGAAGGATGAGGAGATGGAAAGGGGGGAGAAGGATGGTGAAACAAAGGGTGGAGAAATTTGGATGGTGAGAGGGGAAGTGTGATGGAGGAGGGACAAGCAATGGAGGAGGGGGAGGGAAAAGAAGCAGGAAGTCAGGAAGAGAGGGAGGGAGGTAGGGAGGGAAGGAGTCAGGAAAAGAGAGAGGAAAGGAGGAAGGGAGGGAGTCAAGAAGAGATGAAGGAAAGGAGGGATGGAGGGAGGGATCAGGAAGAGAGGGAGGAAATGGGAAGGAAGTCAGGAAAAAAGAATGGGAGGAGGAAGGGTTATCAAACTAGGTCACCATTGCCCTTCCATCAACATCATGGTGAGAGAGATTTAATGAGAATTAGAAGGCGTTACCTGCTACCGTCTGGCCAGGTGAGTGATGCTTCCCTTTACCCGCTCCAACTCTCAAGGGTTCTTCCGTGAGATTTTTTTTTAACTCAAGTGAATCGGTAGTAAAATATCCATAACAGGCTCACTGAAGCTGTGAACTCCTCAAAGACTTTAAGTTTAATTTTATATCGTAAATGAGTATGATTAAGGAACACATCTATTTGACTCACGTTTAATGTAAGGTTTTTATAGAATGTTAAGAGATCTTACCATATGTTTACTAATGGGAACACGGCAGGATATAGATTCTTGAAGGTCTATGAGATTGATTTGAATATCCTAAGTGAAAACGACTGAGGCCACATTTAATTGCCTCACTTAAGCTACAGCACACTAATGAATTTTCAAAGGCTCCTGCGTTAAGTTTTATCCCCTAATTGAAGGGTGACATTAACTAGCTCATTAACGTAGGAAACACAAATTTTAATTATAAACGTTCGTGTTTTAAGATTTCACATAATTGGGGAAATGAGGAAGTGTTTTTCTGACTCACTGGAGATGTGATACAAGAAATAATTCAAGATTGAAGTATTAAGTTTTCCTTCTGGATAAAGACATTGTGAGTCTTGGCCACACCTCTTATGTGTTCCCCTCACCTCTCATAACTTCCCCTCACCTCTTAGGACCTCCCCTCACCTCTCAGGATCTCCCCCACCTCGAAGGAGCTCTCCTCACCTCCCCTTACCTCTCAGATTTTTCCCTCTTCTAAAAGCTTCTCCTCACTTAAGACCCTTTCCTCACCTCTCAGATCACCCATTTACCTCAGACCCTCCCCTCACTTCCCCTCACCAGCCTGGTTAACATTCAGCTAGCCATCTTCTCCCTTTTGGGCCAGGTGCAAGATCTCTTCCTCTCACCATTCTCATTTTACTCCTCCCCTCCCTTTTCCCCTCCTTTCCTTCCCTCCTTTTTTCCCCTCACGTCTGTCATTATGTAATACTCTACTATTTCCCCTTACTCTCACCCATCCACCTTCTCCTTCCTTCCCCTCTTTCGTTCCTACCTCAACTCTCCCCTGTTCCCTTTCCTTACCCATTCCTTTCCCCTCTCCTCCCATTTCCTTTCTCATCTTTTCTTCGTTCTCTTTCCTCTTGACCTTGTTCTTCTTCTCATCTCCCTATATTCTTCCTTACTCCACCCCTCCGTTTTCTCTCCCCATTCTTCGTTCTCTCTCCTTCTCTCTGATTCCTCTTTCCTCTCACTCTCTCTCATCTCACCTCATCTTTACCCTCTTCCTTCCTCTCACCCAATACACCCACCTCATCCCTTCACCCAAAGCTCATCCTCACCCTCAACCACTTTCCTCACTCATCTACTTTCTTCGCTGTCACCTACTTCCCTGTACTATCACCCTCCTTCCCACTTTCACCTGAGGGGATGAGGTGGCGAGGCAGGGTGGGGAGGATGGGAAAGAAGGAGATTTGTGGGACGATGATGGGAGGGGGGGAGTAACAGGGTAAGGAGGGGGGGATGTGTTAGAAGATGAGGTGAGAGTGTGGAAGGATGGTGTGTGAGGGGAGGCCAGGAGGGAGAAGGAGGAGATGGGATTAAGAGAGCAGATGCAAGGAGGAGGAAGGGGAGGAGGCAGTGAGGGGAGGGGGGCACTTGGATAAAAGAGGGAGGAGGTAGGCAATGGGGGGGAGGAGGAAGGGAGAGGGAGGAAGGAAGGGGGGAAGGAGGAAGAAGCCACGTTCTGGATGTATCGCTGAAAAATGGATTCATGTCAGAAGAATGAGAGAGAGAGAGAGAGAGAGAGAGAGAGAGAGAGAATAACACACAGACAGACACACAGGTAAGTTGGTGTTATTTACAGGTAAGAGCAAGTGGTGTTGTAACGTGTTGCTAATCTAATTCCGTCCAGTTGTTGTAGAGTCGTACCTAACGCACCGCCACCGCCAAGGACAATACGCGTCTGTCATATTCAATTACTTTCTCTATGGCATTTTAACAATAGCTGAACAATATCAACAACAGTAAAAACAAAAGGAAAGGAAATTGATCATAACAATAGCTTGATGTAACCGAGACGGGAGGATATGTTTTTTTGTTTTATTTTTTATCTGTTTTGTAAAGTTTGATGTTGAATAAATACATATTAAGAGGTTTTGTAATCATCTAACACGTGCTTAATATAATCGCATCACCTGAAGATTAACCTCCAGCTTATTTCACCCTTAGATAAAACTAAACTAGTCGTGATTTATCCTAACTTAACACAAACACGCACTCCAGCAAAACACACAAACACACACACACAACCAAATACACTCACCAACATGTGTGTGTGTGTGTGTGTGTGTGTGTGTGTGTGTGAACTACTACACAATTTCTGTGGGTATTTTTGTAGGAGAACTATATATGGAGGTGATGAGAGGGGAGAGGAGGAATGAGGGGAGAAGGGGGGAGATGTGGAGAGAAGGGAGAGGAGGGAAGGAGGAAGTTCCTTTAGAGGGAGAGGTGTGAGAAAAATAGGAGAAGGAGGAGAAGGGAATAAGAGTGGAAGAGGAAAGGGGGGTGGAATAGAGGACTAGGAGATCCGGGAATACATATAGTAGAAAGAAGAAGGAAGGAGGAGGGAAGGAAGAATTGGGGAGGGCGGGGGAGGAGGAGGAGGAGAAGGAGTAAGAGGTGTGGGCGAGAGAGGAAGAGGAGGGTATGAATTGGGTGGGCCGGAGAGGAGGAAGAAGAGGGAGATGAAAGAGAGAGAGGAGGAGGAGGAGGGCGGTCCCTACAGACGAAGGCATAGAAGGAGGCAGATAAAGGGAAATCGGTTTTGCTCCTAATGGTGTTGCGGGCGTAATGCGGAGGGCGCCGAGTTGGCCTCACCCCATTCCATTTCCTTCCCTTCCCTTCTTCTTCCTCTTCCTCCTCCTATTCCAAGACCCCCCCCCTCTCCCATTGCGGCCTCTTCCACATCCGCGCTGCACCATCCCAAGGTTTCCCGACAGTATCTGGGTCTTACTGCAGCAGTAGTAGTAGTCGCGGTAATCTGAGGGAGGAAGGGAAATAGGGAGGCAGAGAGAGAGGGAGGGAAGGAGGGAAGGAGGGAGGGAGGGAGTCTTCCTTTCCTGCTTGTGACCCTCCTCCCTCACCAGCTGTCACCAACACTTGTGAGTATTGCCATGGTATCCTAGAGTCTTCCTCCAGCTGTTATTGGCTTCCTCCAGCTGTTATTTCTTCCTCCAGCTGTTATTGTGGTCCTTCAGCTGTTATTGTCTTCCTCTTGTTGTTATTGTCTTCCTCTTGCTGTTATTGTCTTCCTCCAGCTGTTATTGTCTTCCTCTTGCAGTTATTGTCTTCCTCTTGCTGTTATTGTCTTCCTCCAGCTGTTATTGTCTTCCATCATGCTGTTATTGTCTTCCACCAGCTGTTATTGGCTTCTTCAGCTGTCATGTTTTCCATCCAGCTGCTATTGTCTTCCTCCAGTTGCTATTGTCTTCCTCCAGCTGTCATTGTCGTCCCCAGCTGCTATTGTCTTCCTCCAGCTGTTATTGACTCTCTCCAGCTGTCTTTGTCTTCATCCAGCTGTTATTATCTTCCTCCAGCTGTCATTGTCTTCCTCTAGCTGTTATTGTCTTCTCTCCAGCTGTTGCCATTGGCTTCCCTCCAGCTGTCATGGTCTCTCTCTAGCTGTTATTGTCTCTCCTCCAGCTGTTATTGTCTTCCTCTAGCTGTTATTGTCTTCCTCCAGCTGTTACTGGCTTCCTCCAGCTGTCATGGTCTTCCTCTAGCTGTTATTGTCTTCCTCCAGCTGTTATTGTCTTCCTCCAGCTGTTATTGTCTTCATCCAGCTGTTATTGTCTTCCTCCAGCTGTTATTGTCTTCCTCCAGCTGTCATTGTCTTCCTCCAGCTGTCATTGTCTTCCTCCAGCTGTTATTGTCTTCCTCCAGCTGTTATTGTCTTCCTCCAGCTGTTATTGTCTTCCTCCAGCTGTCATTGTCTTCCTCTAGCTGTTATTGTCTTCCTCCAGCTGTCATTGTCTTCTTCCAGCTGTTACTGGCTTCCTCCAGCTGTCATGGTCTTCTCACTCTTCTCTTTTTCTCAGGTCTCTGTCTTCATTCTTCTTCTCTCCGTCTTCCCTTCCCCCCTTTCTCTACTAATTTCTCCCTCCCACTTCCCCATGCTCTTCATTCTCCTTTGGTCTCTCTCTTTTCTCTATTCCTTCCCTTTCCCTTTTTTTTCTCTTTTCCCCTTCCCCCTTTTCCGTCTCCGTTCCTTCCCTCTTCCCCCTTTCCCATTCCCTCTTTCCTTACCCCTTCCCTCTTCCCTTTTACCCCTTCCCCCTTTTTCCTCTTCTTTCTTTTCCCCTTCCCGCTACTCTCTATTCCATTTTCCCTCTATTCCCCTTCCCTCCTCCCCTTCCCCTCACGTTCATCACAAGGGCCACCATCAACATGAGTAGTCAACACTCACCTGTTCAATTAAGGTGAATCGATAAGATATGTGGAGTGTTTACCTTTTTCAACACGGCCCCCCCCAAAAAAAATACTAATTCATTACATCTATGATATTTTGGTATCATATAAGACAAGTAGTTTTTGGGTTTTATGTACGAATATTGTATAAATTATTACTTTGGTGGGTTATTGAAGAAAATAAATCGTGTGAGAGGACAATCTATCACTAGCAAGTCTACGGACTTGGCGCACCTACATTCAACTACAACAAGGTATATAGTGATTGTAATATTTAATAATAAAATGGTATAATGATCTCTTCTAAAACTAACATCTACGGGTTCAATACTTGGCTAGAGTGGAGGATTCCCGCCTTGTACAACACACTCAGCTGTCTATATATACAACTATCTGGTCTACCTCATGATGGTGGAACAACCCTTGGGTGGACCAGCTTCCTGCCAAGGTGGTACAGTGACTCACTAGCTGCTGAACACTAGTGAGCCAGCACCTGCCAGGCCACACTCTAAATCCTACAACAAAAGGCTTGTATGAATGATATATATATTGTCTTCCTCCAGCTGTTATTGTCTTCCTTCAGCTGTTATAGTCTTCCTCCATCTGTTATTGTCTTCCACCAGCTGTTATTGTCTTTCTTCAGCTGTTATTGTCTTCCTCCTGCTGTCATTGTCTTCCTCCATCTGTTATTGTCTTCTTCCAGCTGTTATTGTCTTCCTCCAGCTGTTATTGTGTTTCTCCAGCTGTTATTGTCTTCCTCCAGCTGTTATTTTCTTTCTCCAGCTGTTATTGTTTTCCTCCAGCTGTCATTGTCTTCCTCCAGCTGTTATTGTCTTCTCCAGCTGTTATTTTCTTTTCTCCAGTTGTTATCTCTCCAGCTGTCATTGTCTTCCTCCAGCTGTTCTATATATCGATACCTATGTGTATGTATAAACAGCATCTCTTTAGGAAACACAAAGGCAAAAACTCTGGTTCATCTATCTCCGTTAGTCATACCTTACTGGGCACACGCACACGCACACGCACGCACACGCACACACACACACACGCACACGCACACGCACACACACACACACACACACACCAATTACCACGCACCAGACCCCTTCAATCCCTTCAAGGAACGGTAGACAGTGGTAAGCGCCAGGAACCGGAAGGGTGAGAATCCTACCAGAAGACAAGAGCAATATAACCCCTTTGACTCTATGGTGTTCAAGGCCTTACTTATGGTGGTTTATAGTCAGTGGGTTGAATACAATGAGGTTGAAATATTGATGAGATTTACAGTGGTGAATCCCTCTATAACCCGTTCTCTCTCTCTCTCTTGTTCTCTCTCTCTCTCTATCTCTCTTGTTCTTTCTCTATCTCTATTGTTCTCTCCCCCAGCTTTCCTTGTTCTCTCCTCAGCTTTTTTGTTCTCTATTACTATCTTATTCTCTCTTTCTTCATTGTTCTCTCTATATCTCTTGTTCTCTTTCTATCTCTCGTTCTCTCACTATCTCCCCCATTCCCCATCTTCCTTCCCCTTCTCCCATAATTCTCTTCCCTTGTTCTCTCACTATCTTCCCCATTCCCCATCTTCCTTCCCCTTCTCCCATAATTCTCTCCCCTCCCCTCTCACTATCTCCCCCATTCCCCATCTTCTCTCCCCTTCTCCCATAATTCTCTCCCCTCCCCTTGTCCTCTTACCGTCTCCCCTCATTTACATTCATGAAAATCCTTAAGGAAAAACTTACGACATTTACTTTCGCACCTGTTCAGAATTTTTAATAATATAACTAAACTCTATTTCCTTTTTATAGAGAATTACACGTAAAGGAATTTCTCTGGGACGGACACAAGACTTGGAGAATTTAATGTCCATATGAAATATTTATCTTTTTATTGTCGTGTAAAATAATAATACCTAAAATGGATATCAAATTCAATATAAATTTTTTTTCTCGCGACTTTTATTCGCCAGAAAATATCAAATAACAGTTTTGTGTTGTATATTATTTGTATTGATGAGTTTATGTATGTAATTTAACAGTACATTATATGTATGTATACCTCTAGGCATTCGTATCTCTGTATGTGTACCATGTATGTGTACCATTTTCTATGTGACAATTAACATGTACACAACCCAAGAAAAAGAATATATAAAACTGTTTATCCAAGTTATCTAGTTGTAATAGTAGTAATAGTAGTAGTAGTAGTAGTAGTAGTAGTAGTAGTAGTAGTAGTAGTAGTAGTAGTAGTAGTAGTAGTAGTAGTGAAGCAAGAACACTGCAGGAGAGACTAAAATCTACGGGTGACGGAAAGCAAAACACCGATGACGTGGCAAGACAATTTGGAAACAAAATGCGTGTGGGAAAAGTGTCTCTCGCGGTAAGATCTCTCACACATGAATCCTCCGGTGGAGTGATGCCAATAAACAGAGCGACATTAAAACTATTGAAAGAGAAACATCCCCCTGCAAGCGAAGATGAAGGCATCAGGCTCCAGGGTGCTTATATCCCACCAAACGCTGTCCTGTTCGCGAAAATAACAGGAGAGATGGTGTGGAAAAAGGCACTGAAGACTCGAGGCGGAGCCGGCCCTTCAGGTCTGGATGCAAACGGTTGGAGAGTCATCCTCAGCACAAACAAGTTTGGCCCTGTAGCAAGCGATCTCTGCACTGCCATTGCCACCCTTGCAAGAAAGCTTGCATCCTCTTGCTGCCATCACCTCCAGGCTCTGACGGCCTGCCGCCTTATTCCTCTGGAAAAGAAACCAGGATGTAGACCTATAGGGGTGGGGGAAGTGCTGAGGCGGATCATCGGAAAGTGTATAATGGAGGTGGTAAAGGATGATGTCAGGGCAGCAGCAGGGAACCTACAAGTGTGTGCTGGCCACCAGGCTGGTGGGGAGGCGGCCATTCACGCCATGAGATTGATATTTGAGCAGCGTGATTGTGAGGCTGTTCTCCTGGTGGATGCTTCAAACGCATTCAACATACTTAACCGCAAGGCGGCACTGCACAACATCAAGATCAAGTGTCCTAGCTTTGCGATGTATGTTGAAAATTCGTATAGGAATCCTTCAGACCTCTACATAGTAAACAACAAGGCTCTACGAGGTGATACCATCCTACAGTCGACCGAGGGAACAACACAGGGGACCCCGTTGCAATGGCAATGTATGCAATAGGCCTATCAGTGCTCCAACAAGAAATAAAGTATGAAACAACTGGGGTCAAACAAGTGGCATATGCTGATGACCTCACAGGAGCAGGAAAAGTGGAGGACATCAAAAAGTGGTGGGACCTGGTAACATCGCGAGGTCCACAAATAGGGTACCACCCAAACGCCAGCAAATCCTTCCTCATCGTGAAGCCAGATCATTATGATCGGGCTGTGGAGGTTTTCGGCGAAAGTGAGGTCAAAATAACTAAGGACGGCCAAAGACATCTAGGCGCAGTAATTGGCACTACGGACTTCAAGACCCAGTACGTAGGGGGAAAGGTGAATGAGTGGGTTAGCGAAATCCATGCTCTATCGGAGATTGCTAACACAGAGCCACATGCGGCCTTTGCAGCATTCACACATGGAGTCAAGCATCGTTGGAACTACCTGATGCGTACCATCCCTGAGATCCGACCCCTCCTCCACCCTTTGGAAGAAGCAATCAGTGTCAAGTTCATTCCCAAACTAGTGAAACACCACGACTTAACCCCAGTAGAAAGAACACTTCTTGCACTTCCACCAAGACTGGGAGGGATGGGACTAACTAATCCAGAGGAGATTGCTGACTCTGAACATCAAAATTCACTTAAGCTCACGGCAGCCCTCACTGACCACATAATAGCCCAGAATGCAACAGGGGAAGTGGACACCAGCGAAGTTAATAAGATCCGTAGATCCATTACAACAGATCGGCAGCACTGCCAAAATGACATGTTGCAGCAATTATTGCTGCAGGTTCCAGAAAATCTGACAAAAAAAGTAGCTATAGCGCAGGAGGTGGGCGCCTCGAACTGGTTAACTACGTTACCGATAAGGGCAAATGGTTTCAGCCTTAACAAACAAGAATTTACAGATGCCATTGCTCTAAGGTACGGTTGGCCAGTAGATGGTTTGCCCTCCCAATGCGTGTGTGGCTATTCCTATGATGGCGATCACGCCATGGTTTGCAAGAAGGGGGGCTTCATATGCATGAGGCATGACGAGGTAAGGGATCTCACAGCAAATATGTTGAAGGAAACCTGCCGGGACGTCATGGTAGAACCGACCCTCCTTCCACTGGATGGCGAGATCCTCCAACACAGGACTTCAAACACATCTAACGAAGCCCGTGTGGACGTCAGTGCTCGAGGATTCTGGACGCGGGGACAGCGAGCCTTCTTCGACATCAGGATTTTTGATCCCATGGCCGTTTGTCACCGTAACCTAGCTCTCGATGCTGCACATAGGAGGAACGAGAACGACAAGAGAAGGGCATATGGGGAGAGAATTCAAAATGTCGATCAAGGCAGCTTCACTCCGCTAGTGTTCACAACCTCTGGTGGGATGGGCCCAAGCGCAAGATGTTTCTACGCCAGACTCGCGGAGCTGATCTCCGAACAGAAGCAGCAGCCCAGAAGTTATGTCACAGCCTGGATGAGATGTCGACTGTCCTTCTCTCTCCTTCGGTCGGCTTTGCTCTGCCTCAGGGGAACGAGAGCTTCTGCCCCTACTCCGTCAACTGCTGCAGATATCGACTATGAGGCTACAGTCACCGAATGCCGCATCGATCTGCGGCTCAACTAATTTAACACAGATAGGATAGTTGCTTATGTATTAGGATAGTTAATATTAAGGTAAATAAATGGTGGCGAAGGTGTGGCTATTGGGGGAGGCTGGAGGCCACGTTTAAAAAAAAAAGTAGTAGTAGTAGTAGTAGTAGTAGTAGTAGTAGTAGTGTAGTAGTTGTAATAGTAGTAGTAGTAGTAGTAGTAGTAGTAGTAGTAGTAGTAGTAGTAGTATTAGTAGTAACATGATTATCAGTAGTAGTATCTTTTGTAGTGGTATAAAATATTACATTTAATAAATCTTAACCTTAATGCAAGTATAATTACCATCATTATTATCTAAGTTATTATTATCATTTGCTTCCATTATCATCACCTTTCCTTTCATCGTATTTATTGCTTCATCAATGGTATATAGACAATAAAATGGCCTATCATTCATCTCAAGTTAATATGAGGGAATTGGAAGCCACGGTATTTACGGTCTGGTAATATATCGGATTACCGAGAGCCGAGAGAGAGAGAGAGAGAGAGAGAGAGAGAGAGAGAGAGAGAGAGAGAGAGATTGTCTGTCTTTTATTAATTTTAAAAGTTTGGGGATAATTTTGAAAGTTTTGGGGTAATTTTAAAAATTTGGGGTTAATTTTTAAAGTTTCGGTTGATTTTAAAAGTTTTGGGTTAATTTTTAAAGTTTTGGGTTAATTTTAAAAATTTTGGTCACCAATGCAGGTTTTCTTTGTTAAATTTGAAAGATTTTGGGTAAATTTACACCATTCTGGTGAGTTTCGATGTAGTGAAACTTTATTGTGTTTTTTTCAATGGGTTTTGTTGATTTTGATTTTTTTGTTCATTAAATTAAAGTAATAAGTTAATTTTGGAGTTCTTTGGAATTATTTCCTTCCTTCCTTCCTTCCTTCTTTCTTTCCTTCCTTCCTTCCTTCCTTCCTTCATTAATTCTCTCTTTTCCTCCTCAGTAACATCTTCCTTCATTCCCTTTCCTTTCTCCTTCTAAGATAATCCTCCTTCTCTCTTCCTTTCATTTTATAAAATATTTTTTCCCTTGATTCTCCTACCCTCATTATCACCCTTTAGCTGTTCTTTCTTCTTATTCCTCGCTCTATATTTCCATCCACTCTTCTCCCTCTTCTCATCTTCTGTCTCTCCTTCCTCCCACCCTCCTTCTCTCCCTCCCTTCATCCCCGTCCCCTTCAACCTCCTCTTTACCCTCCCTCCCTCCCTGTCTCCCTTCCCTCCCTCCCACTTGGCATTGCTCCATGGTTGTATTGTGGTCGCTTTAGGTATGAGGCACTCTATTTCATAAGACCTTCCCTAATTACCAGCCTTCTCCCCCCTTGCCCCCACCTCACCCCTTCCCTCCCCTCACCTCTCTCTCACCTCCTTCAACTACCCTGCCCTCAATCCTGCTCTCATCCTCCCCTCCTCTCAATTACCCTCCCCTCAACCCTCCTCTCACCCCTCTACTCATTCCCTTCTCCTCACCCCTTTACCCACCACCTCCCTTTTCCCCCTACCCTCCTTTAATCCTCACCTCACCTCACCTCACCTCACCTCACCTCTAAAAAACCAGTTCATAATATCCATTAATTTTTTTAAGTCCTGCGGTCACTTTGCTACAAGTCCACTAAAGTCCGTCGACGTCCCTCAAGTTCGGAAATCCGTAAAACCAAAAAATCCATAAAACCAAAAAGTCCGTAAAACCAAAAAGTCCGTAAAACCAAAAAGTCCGTAAAACCAAAAAGTCCGTAAAATCAAAAAATCCGTAAAACCAAAAAGTCCGTAAAACCAAAAAGTCCGTAAAACTGAAAGCCCCGAAAGTCAGGAACCATAAGTCTGGGAATTTCTAAAGTCCAAGAGGGGTTCATACACATTACTATTTGCTGTATAATGCTGTCGTACTCTCGGTGGGGTTAATGACCACTTTTAAGTACAGGTAAGCTCAGGTGGCCAGCGTCTACCTGAGAGCTTTACCTGGGGTCATGCCGGTCACGACTCTGTCTTTATGTGTGTGTGTGTGTGTGTGTGTGTGTGTGTGTGTGTGTATGTGAACAGTAATCTCATAGACAACAAATTCCCTACCACACACACACACACACACACACTTACACGCACGCACACACACAGACACAGACACACATACACGCACACACATACGCACACACACACACAGCCACAGACACACACACACACACACGCGCGCGCACACACTCACACACACACACACACTAATTCTTCACCAGTCCCACTCCTCCACACATGCTTATCCTCTCACAACCCCTCTCATACCACTCTTAGCCTTTCACTCTCACTGATCCCTCTCACCCTACTCTTATCCTCTCACTGACCCCTCTCATCCCACTCTAAGCCTATCACTGACCCCTCTCACTCCAGTCTAAGTCTTATACTGACCCCTCTCACCCCACTCGGTTTTATACTAACCCCTCTCGCCCCACACTAAGCCTCTCACTGACCCCTCTCACCCCACTCTTACCCTCTCACTGACTCCACTCACACCACTCACTCCTTATTGCAGGTGTAGTGTAAGTTAAGGAGCTGGGGGAGGAGTTGTGAGAGGGGGGAGAGGGGGGGAGGCAAGAACTTACAGAGGTATTAAGTTAGTCCAGCCACCCAGCCACCCACCACCCACCACCACCCACCACTATCCACCCACTCTGCAGGAACTGGTGGTGGTAACTCATAATGGTGGTTGATCTTTATGTTACTGCTACCACCATCACCACCAGCAACCACCATCACTAACACTACCCCCCAACCACACTCAAGCGCCTGGTAGTGGTAACCACCTAATAGTGGTTAATGTTTATGGTACTATCATCACCACCATCTACCAGCATCATCACTATCATCACTACCGTAACTACTAGCACCACCAGATACACTACCCAACACCATCACTACAACAGCCATCACCAATGCCAGCCAACACCACTATCACAACCACAATCATCACCACCACCACTACTACTACTACTACTTAAACGTGGCCTCCAGCCTCCCCCAATAGCCACACCTTCGCCACCATTTAATTACCTTAATATTAAATATCCTAATACATAAGAAGCTATCCTATCTGTGTTAAATTAGTTGAGCCGCAGATCTATGAGGCATTCAGTGACTGTAGCCTCATAGTCAATATCTGCAGCAGTTGTCGGAGTTGGGGCAGAAGCTCTCGTTCCCCTGAGGCAAAGCAAAGCCGACCGAAGGAGAGAGAAGGACAGTCGACATCTCATCCAGGCTGTGACATAACTTCTGGGCTGCTGCTTCTGTTCCGAGATCACCTCCGCGAGTCTAGCGTAGAAACATCTTGCACTTGGTCCCATCCCACCAGAGGTTGTGAACACTAGAGGAGTGAAGCTGCCTTGATCAACTACTACAACAACTACTACTACTATTACTACTACTACTACTACTACTACTACTACTACTACTACTACGAATAATAATAATAATAATAATAATAATACGTCATGTTATATCTACCTTTGCGTCAATTTATTTTGCTATAAAAACTTAACCCGACCGTATATTATAATTAGTACCGCCTTTCTCTTCTTCCTTCTCTCCTTCCTCATCGTCTTTCTTCTCTCCTTCCTCATCTTCTTCCTTCTCCCCTTCCTCTTCTTATTCCATCCCTCCTTCTTCTTTTGTCATCTTCCCTCTCTCCATCCTCTTCTGCCTTTTACCATCTCTTTCCTGATCTTCTTCTACCATCTCTCCTTCCTCCCCTTTTTCCATCTCCCCTTCCTCTTCTATCCTTTTACCCTCTCTTTCTTAGCTTGTTCTTCCTTTTTCATCAAGTTTTTATTTTCTCTCTTTCTGCATTGCCTTTCTTCACTCTCCACTTCGTCTAATTCATCTCTAGACGTTAAATAGCTGCTGCTGTTGTTATTGTTGTTTTGTTTATAATTAAAGGTGATATCAAGGTGACCTTCTATCTAACCAACCTACTATACGTAATCCTCCAATCAGCATTTTGGAGGTAATTGGGCAGTTTTCCAATCCTAATCCTTGGCTCTTGACTACAAACGAGGCATTACGAAATTAATGAAGATGTAATAATTTTTTTTCTTCTTTTTGATGACTTGATCTTTGGCTGTAATCACCATAGAGTTGTTATGATCCAATTAAGATGGAATAGGTTAGTTCTTAAGTCATAATCATCAGTTTTGGGGTATTAAATGAGCGGTAACGTCCCAATTAGGATAAAATGGTTACTAGCAGAAGACAATAATAGTGTAACGAGGCGATTAGGATGTCCTAGGGTAGTTCATAATCTTTACTCTTGGTTCTAAACACAGTAGAGTTGTTACAAGGCTGCTAGGGTGTCCCAGGGTAGTTCATATGTCCTAACTCTTGGTTCTAAGCACAGGAGAGTTGTTACAAGGCGATTAGGTTGTACCAGGATAGTTTTCATGTCCTGATTTCAGATATTCATTCGCCTTCTGCCAGCTTAAAGGGCAGAGAATCACACATCTATTGATTAAAGCGGGTACCTCGGGTCTCTCCATCTGCCAGAGTGTTGTGAGGTGTTGGAAGGTGTTGGGAAGTGTTGAGAGATGTTGTGAGGTGTTGGGAGGTGTTAGGAGGTGTTGGGAGGTGTTGGGAGGTGTTAGGGGTGTTGTGAGATGTGGGAGAATCATGGGAGGTGGGAGATGTTGTGAGGCATTGCAGGTGTTGGGAGTCATGTGAGGTGTTGGAGTGTTGAGATGTTGGGAGGTGTTGCAGGAATGTTAGGAGGTGTTGTGAGTGTTGGGAGGTGTTGTGAGGTGTTGGGAGGTGTTGTGAGATGTTGGGAGGTGTTGGGAGGTGTTGGGAGATGTTGAGAGGGCTATGACTCTGTCTCTATATGTCTGTCTGTCTGTCTGTCTGTCTCTATAAGTCTGTCTGTCTCTCTGTCTCTGTATTTACTAAAATAAATATTTATTAATTAACATACAAAATACAAGCTACCACCTTGAGCTTATAATAATAATAATAATAATAATAATAATAATAATAATAATAATAATGAGATTAACAACAATAACAACGACGACGATAACGATAACGAAATGATAATAATAATAATAATAATGAATAGTAATATATAATAGTAAAAAGCAAAACCCCAGAACTCAATCATTTTCAATCCTTTCAAACATGTAAAAACGTATTAAGTTTATAACTAGAGTTAGGCCTAAACAAACTTTTTGGGGGGCCTAAAAATAGCACCGGTGTAGGCCTAAAGTGAGGCAATTTAGGCCTAAATTTTATGGATCTGGTAGACGACGTCACGGAGTATAAATTTAATGTTTGGGTCTTGGAAAGTCAAGACAAGTTTGGCTTTTATTTTGCCATTGTTGAATCAATGTGAAGTTGTTATTATTATTATTATTATTATTATTATTATTTAGTAATTTTACTTCAGTTATCACCAGTTAGTGTAGGTATGTGTGTGGGGGGAGAGAGAGAGAGAGAGAGAGAGAGAGAGAAAGTCTGAGTAGTATTATCGGTACGGGGACACTTTATTCGTCTCTATCGCCGGCTGTAGGATATTTGGTTCATGGAGGCAGGAGTCAGAGATGGCAATATCCGACGCCCAGGATCTGTATAAACACCCAGGGCGAGTTTCAGGTCCTTATTGTTATTTGGGAATGAGACGGCGGCGCTAGCAGTACCAAGTGCATTCACCAGCACCGTTATTCGTATCGAGTCACGTTCAAGCGGGGGATTCGATTATATTTACGGAGAGAATCTAGTTTTTTTTTTTATTAAATATATAATGGGATTTTGTAATGTTTTTTTCTTTGGTGTTCATGATGAGAGGTGAAGGTTTATAGCGAGGATGCTTATCATAGCGAGTTGCTTATGAAGACTGATTGATGAGATAATGTTCTGTAATTCGTTTGGATAGGGAATATATAATAACAATACTTAATTGTAACATTTTTGTAAATTTTTCTGCAACACCTTTGGAAGTATTTTTGCATTTTTTTCTTCATATTTTGAAATGTGGAGTTAGAAAATGGTTTAAAATTTGTTGCCAGAAATGTAAAAATGTTTAATGAAAGAACAACGTATGCAAAATACATACCGTACATATATATATATATATATATATATATATATATATATATATATATATATATATATATATATATATATATATATATATATATATATATATATATATATATATATATATATATATATATATATATATATATATATATATATATATATATATATATATATATATATATATATATATATATTGCTAAAATGTTAAAAAAAAAAAAAATAACGTACAAATATTGGAAAAAATGTTGGAAAATTAAAAAAAAAAAGTCGGCAAAATGGTGAGAAAAAAACCGCTGTAAAGATGATTCCAAAATACAGCAGAAATATTGCCCAAAAGATTGTAAAAACTGTTGCAAAAAAATATCTGCTAAAAACGTTAAAAAAATGGATAAAACAATTAGGAATGTTGTATTTTGAATTATTTTGCAAACATGTTACAAAAATGCAAGAAATGTACAAAAATGTTGCAAAATAGGTAAATAGTGTTGCAATAATGTTATCTTAAAAAATGCAATAAATGTCGGCAAAAATTCTGAAAATTTTTTGAAAGTAAATTTGGAAATAGTGTTAAAATTTGGGGGGGGGGGGGGGAGTTGCAAAATATTGCAAAAAGCTGCAAAAATGATGGGATACAGCATTCTGATTGGTCCAGGGAATAGAGCGCTCTGATTGGTTCGGGGAATGAAGCTCTCGGATTGGTCCACGGGAGACGGTCGTTTGAGAGATACGGATTTAACGCAAAAAGTTGTCGCTGGGCCTCACTCAGGGGCTTTTGGCCGCAAAGTCTTCGCCGGACTTAGCTAGCGGGAGACGGTGGTTTGCGGGGTAAGGGTTTTGGACCGTAAGGTCGTCGCTGGGCCTAGCTCGCGGAAGTACTGAGGTAGAGAATTACTGTATATACTCGCTGTATAGTCCGAGTTTTTATGATCATATTTTATGAGAGAAAATAGAGGTTGGACCATATATATATAATATGTTTGTGGGTTATAATTCATACAGTTTCTTGAGTCATTTGTAGCTGTCCGATGCTGTACATGCAAATTAATGTTGAAAACCAAATGGAAAACAAAATTCAAAAAGGTTGCCGAAAATTGCGAAAAATGTTGCTGAAAAATTCATATAAATATTGCCAAATGTTGCTGAAAAATTCATATAAATATTGCCAATAAGTGTTGCAATTAAATATTGAAAATAAATTTTGCCAATTAAATGATGCGATTTTTTTGTAAAAAATCTTACACATAAATATTGCAAAAATATTGAAAAAAATATGGCAGAAAATTTTAAATTAAATTTTGCAATTTTTTTTGCCTAAAAGGTTCCCCCAAAATGCCAAAAATGTTGCAAAAATGTTGCAGAAAATTTTTATTAAACATTGCAAATAAATTTGAAAAATGAGTTGCAATTAAATTTGCTAATAAATTGTGCAAATAAATTTTTCAAATAAATGTTGCAAAATATTGCAAATAAATGCTGTGAAAAATGTTGCTGAAATTCAAGAAAATCAAAGTAAATGTTTCAAATAAATGTTGAAAATAAATATTGCAAAAATAGCAAATAAATTTTGCAAATAAATGCTGCAAAAATGTTGTTAAAAATGTTCCTTCTCCTCCTGTTGTTGCCACCCCCTCTTTCTCCACCTCCTTCTTCACCCCACACCTGCCAGCCTTATTCCTCCACCTCTTCCTGCAATCTTTCCTTTTCCTCCTTCTGCCACCCTTCCTTCTCTTCCTCTTTTCACTCCCTTCTCCTCCTTTGCCTACTACCATCTCTTCCTCCTCCTCCCTACCCACCAGATGCATCCTATGACGTCCTCATCAGGGACTTCTCCTGTCGCACCTCGGGCCTGTGGAGAGGGTTCCTGACGCACCTCTGTCTGCTGAGATCCACCATTACCAGAGGTGCGACAAGAAGCCTCCTGTCGCACCCTCAGCACTAGCGGGACTCTCGGTGGGTTGCAGCAGAAGGGGGAGGAGGAGGAGAAGGATAAGGAGGGGGTGGTAAGAAGAGAAAGAGGAGAAGGAGGGGGTGGTAAGAGGAGGAGGCAGGAGGGGGGTGGTAGAAGGTGGCATGCGTGGAATTCAAATATGATGGAAAATTGGACACGATACAAGAGCTTATTTATATCCGGGTGAGCGTGTGCCCGATTCTCTCCGTGTTCAAGAGACTAGGAGGAATGTTTATGATTTATCTGCCTGTAGTCAAGCCCTCACCGAAATGACGTCTGAGGCATCCCCGAACGACTCTCTCTCTCTCTCTCTCTCTCTCTCTCTCTCTCTCTCTCTCTCTCTCTCTCTCTCTCTGTCTTATTTTTCTTTCATTCTCACTATTTCATTCTGATCACAATAATAATCATTTATTTTCCTTTAGAGTTCTTCTTGTTAGTCTTTCTAATTCTCCCTCATTTACATTAATTCCTCATTCATTTAATTCCTCACTTCCCGTTCATTCGTCTCTCCTTGCTCCCTTTTCTTAGCGTCCTACATTGTGGCTTTCTCTGCAGACTTATTCTAAATTCCTCATTCATAGCTTTCTTCCCCTTCCTTCTCTCCCTCTCCTCTCTTCACTCCCTCTTTCCCCATGTACCAGTTTCCTTCTTCTGGCTCTCTCCACCTTCCTCTTTTTCGCTAGTTCTACCTCCATCTTTCCAATCATTCGTCAGTTCCTTGTTTCCTTTCCATCTTCCCTCTTTCTCTCCCTCTCCCCCTCTCCTTTCCTCTCTCTCTCTCTCTCTCTCTCTCTCTCTCTCTCTCTCTCTCTCTCTCTCTCCTTCCTTCACACACACATACACATTCCTCTAACTTTATCTACTGATTCTCGTTTATCAGTCCCCCTCCTTTCTCATTTCTACGTCATCCTCACCCTTCCCTTTAATCGTCTTCCCCTCTCATTCCTTTTTACATTCCTAATTAACCCTTCATACCTATTTGTGTACACCCCCCATTTCCTTCTTATATCCCCCCATTAATCTTCCTTGTCTCTATTTTTTCCTTTAATTCTTCACTGTTTTCCCAATTCCTCTTTTCTTCACTATTTTTTGTTATTCTATTTTCCATAAACCTATTTTATTTCTAACCCTCATTCCTCTCCCACATTCGCTCTCTAAATAATTCCTGTACAGAGAGAGAGAGAGAGAGAGAGAGAGAGAGAGAGAGAGAGAGAGAGAGAGAAAGAGCAGAAGTAAAGAAGAGAAGAAAAACATAAATAACAGATAACTACGAGAATAATTAAGACACTAACTCTCTCATTTTGTAATTATATCATTATTACTTCGTTATCTTATTTCCTTATCTCCTTTTTCATTCATTTTTTGTTATTTGTCTTTCTTTATATTCTTCTGTATTTATTCTAATTTATTTGTTTTCTTCACATTATTCCTTTCATTATCTCCTTCTGTTTACTTTTGTCTCTCTTTGTTATTTCTTTGTTTCTTTCCTTTCACTCTGTCTTTTTTATCGTTCACTGTCTATTTGTTGTGTATTAATCTCTCTCGCCACTCTCTCTCTCTTTCTTCCTTTACCCACGTTCACTCTTTGCCTCTTTATGTTAAGTTATCCGATTTTCCCTTCTTCCCTCCTTCCGTTAGTGACTTATTCCCTCTCCCCTTGTTGCTATTCCCCCTTTTCGTTATTTACATCCTCTCATTCGCCTTCTACCATTTCACACTTCATTGGTCATCACCCCTTCTCTTCCGTTTCCTCAATCATCACTCTCTCTCTCTCTCTCTCTCTCTCTGTTTATATCACTCTCTTTTTCTCATTTCCTCTCTCCCTCTCTTTTTCTCTTTGTGTCTCTCTCTCATCTTCTCTACGTTAACCTACAGTACATATTTATATTTCCCTATTTCGCTTTTTCCTATTTTTTCTTTCTCACTGTTTTATCATATATTATCTTCTAATTCCCTCATCCGTTGGTGTTTTTCCTATAATTATTGATTCATTCTTATCATTATATCTTATCTCCACTATTTACTATATTCTTACTTCTCCAGATTTATCCAGTGTTCTCATTCCTTCTTGTCCCTTGTGCTTATTCATTTTCTCTCTTGCTTCCCACATTTATTCATTGTTGTACTGTTTCCACGTATTTATCAATTTCCTAATCTATATATTATTTCCTTTTAGTTACTCATTCTTCCTTATTTCCTTACATCTATCTAACATTCCTCTACTCCCCACCATTTATCCATCATTCTCTCATTTCCCTTAAGCCATCCACTCCTAAAATATATCCATTATTCTCCTACTTCTCCAAATTTATCGTGGTTGTCGTCCACTTCCCATCTTTACTGCGCCCCTCTCACGTTCCAACTTCCATTAACGCATCTATTATCTCCGCCTTCATTCCCCCTTTCAGCTCTCCCTATTTTTATCAACATGCTCTTAACCACCCTTTCGTCCCCTGTCTTCCCATCTCTCTCTCTCTCTCTCTCTCTCTCTCTTCCATCCTTCTATTCTCTTCTACTCCTCCTCTTATATGTGAGAGAGAGAGAGAGAGAGAGAGAGAGAGAGCTGACTGACTGACAATTTTTTCTTCCTCTTCTTCCTTCTCCTCCTATTTCTCCTATTTTTCTCCATCTTCTTCGTCATCGTCTTCGTCTTCTTAAATTCTGCTATTCCCTTCTTCGTCTGGTATCGTAATTCTTCACATTCTCTCTCTTCTATTCTTCTTCTTCTTTCATTTTCCTTCCTTCTCTGTTTCTGTTCGTGTTTGTCGATGCCTCTTTGTCTGTCTCCTTTTCTCCCTCTGTCTTGTCTCTCCTTGTCTCTCCCTTCCTCCTTGTCTCTGCCTGTCTCTCCACTTCTTTGTCTCCATGTCTCTGCCAGTTTCTGTATCCCATTTTTTTTATTTTCTTGCTCTCTCTGCCTGTCTCTCTCTCTCTCTCTCTCTCCTTGTCCCCATCACCGTTTCTCTCTCTCTCTCTCTCTCTCTCTCTCCTTGTCCCCATCTGCGTCTCTCTCTCTCTCTCTCTCTCTCTCTCTCTCTCTCTCTCTCCTCGTCTCCATCACCGTCTCTCTGCCTGTCTCTCCCTCCTCACCTCAGAGACCCGCGAGGGCCGTAACTTGAAGACATCAGACCAGCCTCTAGATGGTTGACAGTTAGTGGAAAAGATCATATCTTATGGTGCTGCACCTCATTGGCTGGTTCAATGAGGCAGAGACTCTCTTTGATTCCCCATTGGTCAGTGGTGAGAGTCAAGCCCCGCCTCCTCCCCTGTCCAGGTATATAATGGGGGGAATTTTTCATCTTTCGGTCATTCCCTCACAAGGTCTTGTCCGGATCACGTTAATGGTGATGGATCGAGTGTCGTGGCGAGCTATGAACTCCTTAATGATGGATCTGGATTTTGATTTGAATTTAATGAAGAATTTGAGAATAAATAAAACTTCTTAATGGGAATATATATATAGTGTTAAAATTAGACTGGATGAATTAGAGGCAAATATATCCCTTATAGTGAAGACATGAAAAAAAATGAAAAATAAAATTATGAGGAAAAAATAACTTAATTCATAGATATTTGTTTAATTCACGTAAAATTACTGAACTACAGCCACCTTAATAACAACTACAATAACAACAGTAACATAAATTAACAGCTTTCGTTCTGGTGAGTGCGTTTCATTTTGCGGTGAGCAACTTGGCGATAATTGAGTAGTGGTGGTGGTGGTGAGTGAAATTAATTGGTGGTAGTGGCAGTGGCTGTGGTGGCGGCTTTGGTGTCAAAGTGATAGTGTTATTTGGTGTTGAGTGTGGTGGTGGTGAAATAATGCTTGATGTGGTGGTGGTGGTGGCTGTTAAACTGTGGTGGCGGCTTTGGTGGTGGTGATAGTGTTGGTGATAGTGTTGGTGGTGGTGACAATAGCGGTGGTGGTGGTCAGTGGCAGTGGCTCTGGTGGCGGCTTTGGTGGTGGTGATAGTGTTGGTGTTGGTGGTGGTGGTGGTGACAATAGCAGTGGCAATGTGTTGGTGGTGGTGGTGACAATAGCAGTGGTGGTGGTGGTGGTGGCAGCGGCTCTGGTGGCGGCTTTGGCGGTGGTGGTGGTGGTGGTGGCAGCGGCCATCTTGTCGACTCCCCAAAACACACATGTATTATGGGCCTAATGTCCTTCTCCCTTCTCCTTCGCCTCATCCATTCTCTTCTTTATTGTCTTCTTCCTTTCGAAATGCGCGAAATATGGCGGTCATCGTTTCTTTCGCCGCGGGGGAGAGTGGCGGCGGCGGTGTGGGTGGGGATGGGTGGTGGTGGTGGGGGGTTGCGGCTGTGTCTTGGCCAGTCTGAGATATCTTATGACACCTCCCTCCCTCCCTCCCTCCCTCACTCCTTCCTTCCTTCCTTTGCTCACTTCCCTCAACTACGCCTTTTCCTTCCTTTCCTCCTTCCCTCCCTTCATTCCACCTTCCTCCCACACTCCCTCCTCCTCTCTCTCTCTTCCACTCATCATATTCAACATTTTCGTGTATAAGAAATAGATTACATGACCCGGAAGAAATTATTTGTTTACCCTCCATTTATTATCATAATTTATTCCATATTTATTCCATATTTTAATTACCCACTCGATTGTGTATTTACAAAACGGGAAAACTTTAATATATGTTTAACTTTTCTTAAAAAAAAATTTAAATTACGTTGGGAAGTTTATTTTTTTTCGATTATTTTTATATTTTATTTGTCTAGTTTTCATTCTGTTTTCACTGTGGGAAGATTTTTATTTAATTTATTTATTTTTCGTTTCGTAAATGGAATGTTGCAGTATTTACTTATTTTCTCTCTTCTTTAAGTATTCTGTGTTTTCATTCCTATTTGAGTAATATTACTTGTATAATAATTAATGGATTTTAATAAGTCATCCTTGGCAATTAATTACTATTATTACCTACATTCTCAGGTAAGATTTATGCTCCTAGATAATAATTTAAGCTTCTTATGCCTTGTTCTTATTATCATTCTTAGTCTTATTATTATTTTATCATTATTATTGTTAGTATAACTATAATAATGATAATAACAAGAGCAGAAACTTGACTATTTCAATTAATAATAATAATAATAATAATAATAATAATAAGTTAGCGCGTAGTGAGTGTGAGTGACTGTAGAGTGTGCAGTGAGTGTAAGTGGAGTGCGTTGTAAGTGTGTGTGTTAGCATGTGTAGTGAGGAGGGCCACTATTGACTTATGACGTCATAGAACATTTTACTTTTAACTGACACCAGCTTCCAAGGGAGTGATTGATATCGGTGTTTGTCTGTTGGTTACTTCCTCGGGGTTCGTGACCAAGAAAAACCTAACCTAACCTAACCTAACCTAACCTAACCTAACCTAATCTAACCTAACCTAGATCCCTGAGTGAATTAAGGTAATATTAGAAAAATAAACACAATTACAACTTCCGGTTAAGTCTTGTACCGTACGTGTACCGTTTATTCTCAGATGGCTAAGAACGTGGGTCGTAACGAGTACCATACACGATCGAAACAGGAGTTAAGACGACCTAACATGTCTTAATAATGAGTCGTGCCAAATACCAACGACTAACAAAGAAAACTGAACGACCAGGAGTGTGAAAAAAAGTCGTATTTCCAGTCACCAATTTGAGTAGTACACCAGCATACCGTAACATGTAATAACTCACCTGAGAACAAAATATTATAACTCTTTATATATATCACCATTCAATAGCCACATAGTGTATAGTCAAGATATATTGTTGTCATTTTAAGATTTAATTAACTTCAAGTTGTTTATTTCAGTAACGCCAAACTCATATACTCTAATGATATGTAAATGATCTATTAAAATATAGCAGGAATTTCCCCTATACTCATATATCATTGATAACTATATAATATGTGGGTTATATATGTATAAATCATTCTATGTATTTACTTTATACTTACATACGAATTTATATATAATTTAAAAACTAATGGTTCAGTGAGAATAAGTATATACAGGTAATATGGAAAGTACTTACCTGTTGGTCATTAGTGTATTTGAATGAGTAATGAAGTCTCTCTCTCTCTCTCTCTCTCTCTCTCTCTCTCTCTCTCTCTCTCATGTCACCAACTCATGTCATTACCTCATATCACGTTGCGCCGCCATATTCACCTCAATCATGTCATTCCACTATACACGTCCCTCATTTCTCCCCTCCATATCATCCACCCATGTTAGTCTTATCATCCATTCATGTCAGTCATATCATCCACTCATGTCAGTAAATATCATCCACTCATGTCAGTCGTATCATCCACTCATGTCAGTAAATATCATCCACTCATGTCAGTCTTATCATCCACTCATGTCAGTAAATATCATCCACTCATGTCAGTCATATCATCCACTCATGTCATTACTATCCACTTACTTCCCTCCTTCACTGGCGTTACATTAGCTTATCCTCCGACACTTACCTGTAAAGAAGGGAAAAAAAACGATAAGTAATCATCAAAGAAAATAGGAGAGAGAGAGAGAGAGAGAGAGAGAGAGAGAGAGAGAGAGAGAGAGAGATTAGAAATGGCGGATGGTGAATAATATGATGATAATGTAAATAATTAATGAATAACGTATCTTTTGATTAGGGTGAATAGACAGTAAACAAAAAATGACGTTAACACATTATATTAAGACATTTGCCATAAATATCCCAAATAAATACTATTCCTAATCACGTAAAGGGTCAGAGGAGGTCACTGAGGGAGTTGACCTAATGTGTGGTGGTGGTGGGGTCAAGAGCCTACAGAAGTCGGCATGCCGGGCACTTGACCTGGGTGGGGAGGTGGGGGCAGCAATTAATATAATGAGACAACGAGGTTACGGTCTTAGGAGGCCATGGCAGAAACCTGACCTCGTGTGTGGTGATGATGAGGGCACAGTCACGAGAAGTCAGGGGAAGAGGCTGACCTTGAGTGGGGTCGGTGTGTAAAAAGATCGACAAACAATAATGTAACACGATAAGGTCAGGGTCAACCCAGGTCAGGATAGGGAGGACATGACCTTGTGTTGAGGGTCACGGTCATCTCTCCTTCTACCACGACACTCCAAGTCTCATCTGCCTCAAGAAAACACCTTCATTTACATACACATTACACGGGGCGCGAACAATGGCGGCGGCTAACTCAACAAACTGTGTCGAGGGTGAGATTTTATACGCGGGAGTCCTCCATCCACCCTCTCTCACCCTCCACCCTCACACTGTACCACACACACTCCACTCTCACCCTCCACCCTCCCACCTCACCCCACCTTCACTGTCCACCCCCACCTCGCCTCCCACCACCTCCACCCCACCTTCACTCTCCCAGGCGAATTGTTTGCAAATATCCCTCTTAAACTTAACAAGTGTCTTCCTCTATCCCAAAGTGGGGAATATTTTCTGGAGTTTAGTGATACTTATTGGTGGTGTGAGGAGTATTACTCAAGGTCGAATGTGTCTGTATAGCTGTGGCAGCTTAAACTTGACCCAGCTTAAGGTGTAGGGAATATTTCTGAAAGCTTACTTAACTTGTACATGGAGTAATACTTGAACCAGCTTAAAGATATGAATATTAGACCTAAACAACATATCACTTTCTTTTGCTGAAACATAAAATATCGACTTTAAACTTTATTTGAACCTTGAATAGCAAGTTGTACCTCGAGTGGAAATATTTCCCAAGAGTAAATAGCTTCTCTGTATATCCGTTCGTAATATTTCCGAGAGCTGAGACCATTTTTATCACCAGGAGAACTATTAAGAATATCTTGTCAATTTCAACTACTAAAAGTGACCAGCAAAGTTTTCTCGTAAGGTAGAATGAAAGGTCTTTATTTATTTACTCTTTACATAATGATTTTAAGTTCTTGTTTATTATTATTATTATTATTATTATTATTATTATTATTATTATTATTATTATTACTGTATTTGTTACACGAGATAACTGAGGGGATGGATGGGCAGATAAAGCAAAGGGGAGTGAGAAGGAAAGAGGGGAGAGAGGAGAGGAAGGAAGAAGAAGGGAGAGAGAGGTGGGAGGAGGGTAAACTGGAGCTCTGATGAAGCAGATGACAGGAGAGAGAGAGAGAGAGAGAGAGAGAGAGAGAGACTCAAAATTCGAAAAGATAAAGACGAAAACCAGAGAGAGAGAGAGAGAGAGGAAGAAGAAAGAAGAGTAAGAGAAAGAGAGAGAGAGAGAGACGAGGCAGGAGGACAATAGCGCCTTGGTTTATGATAATCATAAAAGATAAGAGAGGAAGAAGACGCCTTGCCTCAGGGGAGAAAAAACACACGGCTTAGGGAATATCTCCGCCTCTTATATTCCCAAGAAATTTTGACGAACGATGAAACACTTCAAAATAAAACACTGCCTATTATTATCTATATAACGATAAAAACAACCCATTTCTACCATTTGGAGATAAACCAGAAATATTGAGGCAGGTAGTTAACAGGTAAAACAATGATGAAACAACAATCTGCCAATATATGAGTTCGCACCTGTAGGGGTAGGGGTTGCTGGTGGTGGCTTCATGATTTTGTCTCAGTCTAGCGAGGTAATTAAGGCGGAACAACCAGGACCTCTTGTGACCCCTGCTAGGCTTGTTAGGTCGCCCGCTGAATGCCCCCCCCCCCCTCCCTTAATAGGCTGTAGGGCGCGAAATTAGGTTGTAAATAAACTTGTAAAAGAATAAAGCATATCACCTTAAGTGTTTTTGTAAATAAACTTGTAAAACAACCAAACATATCCCCAGTCCACGTACCGAGATAGTCCTCCCCCTCCCCTTATGTCTCTATATTATGGCGGCGAAGTGACACAAACAGTGCTGGTGTATAAGATGAATCAGAATAAACCAAAATATTTACGTTAATGACATATACTTGTGTGTTTTATGGAGACGTAAAGACAATGATTCACCTTAATGATACTTGAGGATTATTTAAGCTTGTTTATGTGTGTGTGTGTGTGTGTGTCTCTTTAGTGTTGTGGAATGTAAAGTTATGACGTGTTGTTGGTGTTGTGATGGGGAGTGAATATGTCGTGTTATATTATCTCTTTCTTTCTTCTTCTCTCCTTAGCTCTCTTTCTTTCTCTCTCTGCATCTGCCAACTCTATTCCTTTCTCTATTTTTTTTATATCGTTCTCCCAATTTCTTTCTATCTCTGTCTCTCACTCTCTCTCTTCTTCTTCCTCCCTGTCTGTCATTGCGTCTCTCTCTCTCTCTCTCTCTCTCTCTCTCTCTCGTGTAAAGAGGATGGCCGGCCCAAGGGCCTCCTAAGCGTGAATTTGTTTAAGGTGTAGAAGCTGTCACCAACACAACAACCACACCCTAAGTTAACGAGCTGCATGACCCAGTGTCAAGGAATAGTCCGAGAAGACCGGACAACTGGCCAACTGCACTGGCTAACCATTACACCACAGATGTATATCCCTTAGCTCAGCGTAACTATTATTTCCCGCTATGAGGTGATTGGTCGTAGGTCATAGAAAATGGGTTCCATAGGTCACCAGACCACTGTAGAAGGATCAGATGGGCCGAAGGTTTGAGAGGATAGTCGCCCACGTCCTGGCGGGTTAGGATGTGAGGATGATGGAGGCTGTGGTAAGGATGTTGGTGAGGACGATGGTGATGACTGAGAATGAGAGGATATGGAGAAGAAAACTATTATGAGAATAAATGCGAGAATAACAACACAAAATACGATAGAATAAAAAATAGACGAATGGTTGATAATTTTCGAGATAGAAGGACAAAAAAATACGGAATCAGACACAAGAAAACACAAAAAATACGATGAAATGAAAAAATACGTAACTGGAAAATAATGCAGAATTTATGAGTAAGATAATTCACTCTTACGAAGAATAATAATACCAGAATCAGTGAACATTAACCAGAATTTATCTCCCGGTGAAAAATTCCAGCGACCGTCATAATGAAAGACACAAGATTAGAATTTCTAAATAGGCGAAAATCTGCTTAATTTATTCCCCATGTTTTAGGAGCTATGTTGAATATGATTATATATATCTCTCTCTCTCTCTCTCTCTCTCTCTCTCTCTCTCTCTCTCTCCTCTCCACTTTTTAACATAATTTGATCATAAATTAGATAGACCTACTTAGGAAAGCTGAGGCAAGCGAGGAATTGACTTACATGAACTAAAGATATTGGACATTAATTTTGAGACGACAGAGAAAACATAAAGATTTATTAAACATTTCTGTTTATCCAGTAAGTTTCATTCGTCTAAAAAAATTTATACAAACTGAAATATATAATAATTCATAGTTTGTATATATATTTTTAAGACATTCTTGTGTATGTAATTATTATATATACTCGGGGTGGGAATATTAGGTGAAGATCTGTTTAGTATGTTAATTTTATTTCAGTCTTCAAGGCAAAGTGAGGTGAGGAGGAGAGGAAGGGAGGTGAGGTGAGGTAAGGGGAGGTGAGGGGAGGGGAGGGGAGGGGAGGGAGGTGGGAGGTGAGGGGGAGGGGAGGGAGGGTAGGTGAGGAGGAGAGGAAGGGAGGTTAGGGGTGGGAGGGGAGGGAGGGGAGGGAAGGGGAGGGGAGGGGAGGTGGGGAGGTGGGGAGGGAGGGGAGGTGGAGGGGGAAGGGAGGGAGGTGAGGGGAGGGGAGGGAGGGTAGGTGAGAGGAGAGAAGGGAGGTTAGGTGAGGGGAGGGGAGGGAGGGGAGGTGAGGGTGGGGAGGGGAGGGGAGGGTAGGTGGAGGAGGAGAGGAAGGGAGGTTAGGTGAGGGAGGGAGGGGAGGGGGAGGGGAGGGGGAGGTGAGGAGTGGGTAGGAGGAGGGGAGGTGAGGGGAAGGGAGGGGAGGTGAGGGGAGGGGAGGCTATGTTTGAGATGTACAGATGATATAAACATATTTTATTCATTTTGTTTGGAATATTTAAAAAAAAAATATTAGTTTTGATAATTTTTGAGGTATTTTATTTGGTGTCTAAGGACGACCATGTAAATAAACAAATTGTAAGTAAATACTAACCTAACCTAACCTAACCTAACCTAACCTAACCTAACTTAACCTAAATCAACCGAACCCGAAAATTATTTGGAGTAGTGGGCTGTGGTCGCCAACCCTCAGACATAAAGATGATATTTTAACTGATTGATGATATATTAAAGAAAAAATCATCACTACGTCGTACAACAATTAACTGGGCCTTGATGTTTAGTCTGATACATAATCATCCTTAAAAAGTATGATAAATATATAGTAAAACAAATTATTCCTCTAAACTTTCCTCAAGAAAGTAAAAGAAAATATCGATACTTTCATGACGAAGGAATTTTAGTGAATCAGCAGCTGTCAGGTGAAAGTATTCCTCTCTAATTAAACTGAATAAGAATACAGTATAATTATATGAAAATGACTTAGTGCATCACTGTATACTATGTGGAAATAACACACACACACCTCTCTCTCTCTCTCTCTCTCTCGCTGATTGTTGTAGTAATTAGGTGATAATTACGTTCCGATTATGATATATATAGTGTGAAGATTATGACATATAGAATGACAATTAGGACACGTGCGGTTCAGAAAATAGGACATGCCTGCTCCCTCCCTCCCTCCCTGCCTGCTTCCTGTCTCTCTCCCTGCGTTCTCCCTGTCTCTCTCCCTACCTCTCTCCCTGCCTCTCTCCCTGCCCTCCTCACCGCTCCGCTCCTCCCCTTCCTCCCTGCCTGCTCCTGTCCTCTCCCAGCCTGCTCCCCCGCCTCTCCCTACCCTCCCCTGCCTTCTCCCCGCCTCCCCACTGCCTGCTCCCCTCACCCCCCTCCCCACCTCCCTTGCCTGCTCCCTGTCTCTCTTCCAGCCTGCTCCCTGCCTCTCTCCCTACCTATCTCCCTGCCTCTCTCCCTACCTCCCCCCCCCTGCCTGCTCCCTGTCTCTCTCCCAGCCTGCTCCCTGTCTCTCTCCCTACCTCTCTCCCTACCTATCTCCCTGCCTCTCATCCTGCCTGCTCCCTGAGACATTATGAGTTGGAGGGAGGCAGGGAGAGAGGCAGGAAGCAGACAGGGAGGAAGGCAGGAAGGCAGGGAGGCAGGGAGCAACACATTTCTGGGACACCCTGTACACATATACTCTAAATCTTCTCTTGAAAAACTCCTTCAAAATGTAATATAACTTTAAGAATAAAATATATCCCATATAAAAAACTAGATATATATTGACCTATATATTTCACTAGAGGAACTACTAGGAACTCTCTATTACGTTATATAAACTATATTAACCCAGAGTCTCCTTATGCATCTTTTTCAGTGAATATTTAGTTGGAATTTTGCATAAGTTGTTTTCTTTAATTTTCTCTATAGTTTTATGCATCAGAGAGATAGTCTTTAAGTACGGGTCATATGGTAGAGTTAGCTTTAATAATTGTCTTTAGTTTTCTCTATATTTTTACAACTTAAAGAGAAATTGTCTAAGAACGAGTCATATAGTAGAGTTAACCTCCAAAAATTGGACTTAATTGTCTATTGTATTTTAAATGAGAGCGAACCTCATTAAGTAAGACTCATATAGTGGAGATTAGCACAAAATATGTCATATTTTTTTTTTGGCAGAAGTAAGATCCAACTCTCTCTCGCAAACAAATATAAATTCTCATTAGCTTTTACTAAGGAGTTATTCTGAGCATTTTTTTTTCTTATTCACAAAATTAACTTGGACACTCAATTGATTTTTTTTACAAATAGTGGGTCACAGAAACTCTACAGTGAGTCACAGAACCTCTATAGTGAGATACAGCACCTCTACAGTGAGTCACAGCACCTCTACAGTGAGTCACAGCACCTCTACAGTGAGTCACAGCACCTCTACAGTGAGTCACATAACCTCTACAGTGAGATACAGAACCTATACAGTTTGTCACAGTACCTCTACAGTGAGATACTGAACTTCTACAGTGAGTCACAGCACCTCTACATTGTGTCACAGAACTTCTTCAGTGAGTCACAGAACCTCTACAGTGAGACAACTACGATTACAGTTAAGAAGTGAGAAAGGGACAAAAAATGTGAAAAGTCTACGGTATTCTCAACCCATGTTTCACTAACACAGAACTGAAGAAGACTATCTCTGAAGTTCGTCTCTTAACCCCTCCCTCCTCCCCTCCCCCTTCTCCTCTTTCCCCTTTCCCTCTTTCCCCTTCCCCCTCTCCTTTCCCCCCTCCCTCCATCCCCCAATATCCTTCCCAATCCTTCCACCATCCATCCACCCCCCTTCCACTTCCTTCTGCCCCTTCTTTCCTCTTCCTTCTTAACTCATTCCCCCATCCTTACCCTTTCCTACTATCATGTCTTATACCAAGAGGATGAGGGGCTGGGGGATGAGAGGCTGGGGGATGAGGGGCTGGGTGGCTGGAGATGGGGGCTAGGATGGGTCTTAACTCGGGGCGGTAATGGCAGGAAATGCTGATTATCGAACTTGTCTGAGCTCTTGTTGTGATATATCCACACACACACACACACACACACACCCACACACCCACACACACACACCACGTTCGGTATGACTACACCTCTTCCACGCTCCAGTTCTCCTCCATGTACTACCTCCACGCTCCAGCTATTTCCTCAACCTTCCTCACGCTCTCCAACGCTCCACCACCCTTCCCAACGCTCCATTACGCTCTACCATGTTCTCTCTCTCTCTCTCTTTCTCCCCAAGACTCCTCCACGCTTTCCAAGGCACCTCCACGCTTCCCAACGCTCCACTACGCTCTCTACCGCTCCACCAAGCCACCCAACGCTCCATTGCGCTCTCCGCCGCTCAACCATGCTCCCCAACGCTCCACCACACCTTCTCAAAAAAATAACATCAGTGGAAAATTAAACATTTGGTCGCCTAGAGCAGTGGCAGCGAGAGGGAGGAGAAGGGGAGGGGGAGAAGAGGAGAGAGGGAGGGGCAGAGGGAGGAGAAGAGGAGAGAGGGAGGGGGAAGAAGACGGTGAGTGGGGAAGAAGAGAGAAAGGAAGAAGGCGAGAAAGATAAAGAGGGAGGAAGGGGGATAGAATGAGGAGGGAGAAAGAATGGGTAGAAGAAGGTGGGAAGAGGGGAGAAGGAGAAAATACGGGAAGAGGGGAAGGAAGGGGGATTTAAGGGAAGGGGAAGAGGAATGGCAGGAGGGAGACTTGGGGGGGGGTGAGATAATGGGAAGGAGAGGGTAGAGGAAGAAGGGTGGATGGGGATGGTGAGGGGAGGAAGATGAGTAAAGAGGAATAGAGAAAAAGGATCAGATAGGAGAAGATGAGGGGAAGAGAGAGAGAGAGAGAGAGAGAGAGAGAGGAGAGAGAGAGAGAGAGAGAGAGAGAATTTTTTCCAGGGCTGCTAATTTATGTTTTAAGAGACCCGCTTTTCATCTCTATAATTAACCAAAATATCGCCATTGTTGTATTTTATCTAAGGCTTATTTTCCTGCTGGGTTGATCAGTCGCGTATTTCCTATTAAAAATGTTTTTCTAAAAGAGTATATTGTGTGGAGAGAGACTTTGGTGTATTTTTAGGTTATATTGAGTCTAACTAACAGGTAGAAACAACAGACACACACACACACACACTTCACGCACGCACACACACACACACACACACTTCACGCACGCACACACACACACACACACACACACACACACACTTCACGCACACACACACACACTTGTCTATATCTCTAATTCTTCTTATTTCATCATTTACTCTTTATTTGACTCTCTCTCTCTCTCTCTCTCTCTCTCTCTCTCTCTCTCTCGTTCCCCGTGTTTATCAGTGTGTCCGTCTCCCTCTCCTTCCCGTCACACACTTCGTAGGACCCGGAATGTTGACATTTAAGGCGCCAGTTCTCTCCCCGAGCTCTGATTGGTGGAGAGATAAGCGACCATGAATCTCTCAAGTATACAATTAATATCACTCAATATATCAATAACTGACACTTATTTACTGTTATTACGGCCGTTTAATAACAGAAAGAAAAACTGACTTTTAATTATTAGCGGTAGAGGTTGGCGTTGACCTATAAGAGACGCGCCACAGATACTAAGACAAAATATTGACGAAATGGCTTATATACAGGAAGATGTGATGACCGATGTATTATGACTCCCGAGGAATTTTGATAAGTGTTGTCAGTCCAAGATTCTCGAAACGTTAGTAGAGGAAAATTATTTTCTTATTTAAAGATGTAAGTACGCATCCAACTTGGCTAAATTAAGTTACGGCAAGATGGAAAGAAAAAAAAAATCAACGAAATGGGGTTAAAATTATACGGAGACTGTACCAAGAAGATGTATATAATATGTTCCTTACCACAGGTCGCAGGCAAGTCAACTTTAACGAATGAATTTTTAGGAATACGAACGAAGATAGAGTTATTATACGAGAGAAACTTATTTATTTCTTGTTTTCAGTGATTGATGATGATAAATAGCTCTACATAAGGAGTTGTTATTGATGTGATTTACTAGTAACAGCACGACGGTATAGGAGTAATGAAATGGGTGGGAAATCTAAGAAACAAAATAACATCGGTGAGGTTGAGTCGCTCTCTTTCCCGTTCTTTAAAGTTGTGGTTTGTCTTGTTTTTCACCTGAGATGTAAAGTGCCCATAACACAGCACAGCACAACACAGTACAGCACAGCACAGCACAACACAGCACAGCACAGCACAACACAGCACAACACAGTACAGCACAGCACAACACAACACAACATAAAGTGCACAACACAGTACAAAAGGCACAGCACAACACAACACAGCACAGCACAACACAGTACAGCACAGCATAACACAGTACAGTACAGCACAGCACAACACAACACAGCACAGCATAATTGACTTAAGAACCATTTACCCACTGTAGCAAAATATGATAACTTCTCTTCGACTGTATCTGAATCACATGAGAAATAAAACGACATACGCTAACTGGCCTTCAAAACTAGCCTTCACCACCTCAAACTGGCCTTCACCACCTCAAACTGACGTCCGATACTGGCCTCCAACACCTTCAATCGGCCTCAAACAACCTTCAACTGGCCTCTCGTATCTACAACTGGCCCCAACAACCTCAAATGGCCTCCAAGACCATCAGCTGGACTCCATCAACACCATGCGGACTCCAATGACCATATTTGGCCTCCAGTGACCTTTTTTGACCCTTTTTAACCCCCCAGTGGCCTCATTTGACCTCTTGATCTTCATGCGGACGGAACATAAGTCTCTGTCAGAGGTCACAACTCCTTAATGATTTACTGGTGATAAGTGTTTCGTAGTGGAGGAAGAGGAGGAGGAGGAGGAGGAGGAGGAGGGAGGAGGTGGGGAGGGAGGAGGAGAAGGAAGGAGGGAGGAGGAGGAGGAAGGAGGTGGGAGAGGAGGAGGCGGAGGGAGGTGGAAGAGGAGGAGGAGGAGGGGGAGGAGGAGGAGGAGGAGGAGGAGGGAGGAGGAGGAGGAGGAGGAGGAGGAGGAGGGGAAGGATGAGAGGGAGGAGGGAGGGGGAGGAGGAGGGGGAGGAGGAGGAGAAGGAGGAGGAGGGGGAAACAGGAGGAAGAGGAAATGTCGAAGGAGAAAGAAGAGGATGGGAGAGAAACAGAGAAATATGAAGAAGGGGAAGGACGTGAAGAAAAATGATTAGGATGAATAGGAGGAAATGGAAGAAGAGGAGATAAGAAGATAAAAGAGGAAACGAAGAAGAAAACAGAGAAAGACAGAAAAGAAGATGAAGCAAGAGGCAGCGGGGCGGGAATCATTGTGTTCTCTCTCTCTCTCTCTCTCTCTCTCTCTCTCTCTCTCTCTCTCTTCTTCTTCTTCTTCTTTCCTTTACTTGCAGCTGTCTCTATCTCTCTATCTCTAATCTTTCAAGTCTTCCATCCTCATTTAGCGTCAGTCTATCTCTTAATTAGTTTCTCTCCTTCTTCCCCTTCTTCCCCTTTTCCTATCTCTCTCTCTCTCTTCTTTGTCGACAGTTCTCTTTAGTATTCCCCTCACTTCTCCATCACCTTCTCCCCTTATTCTCCCCCCCATTCCCTTCCTATTCTCTCTACGTAATCTCTCTCATTCTCTCCATTCCCTCTTTCTTCCCTCCCTCCACCATCATCATCAACATCTCCTCTTCCTCCTCCTCCTCTTCCTCTACCACTATCATCATCAGTTCCATCTCCCCCTCAGCTATTATCGTCATTTCCTCCTCTTCCACCATCATCACGTTCTCACCTTCATATCGTGTCATAACTCTTTTCTATGTCACCACGAGCGATATTGGTGTGTCTTTCGTCTCCTCTTTTCGTCTATTTTATCGCCCTTCCTCCCTTCCTCCCCACCTCTCCCCCTCCCCACTTCCCTTCCTCCCTCTCTCCCTCCCTCCCTCTCTCCCTCCCTCCCTCCCTCCCTCTCTCTCTCCCTCCCTCTCTCATTCCCTCCTTCCTTTCCTGCTGCGGTGGCTGAGATTAGCTGATAACGAAGAGAATGGGAGAGAGAGAGAGAGAGAGAGAGAATAATAATATAACAGATTAAGAAGGAGTAGAATGAAGAGAAGAAAGATAAATGATAAAATGGAGAAGAGAAGGAAAATTAAGTGGAAGAAGATCAGGGGAAAAAGTGGATAAAGATGATAAATAAGATGAAAAAGAAGATAACTGCTATATATATATATTCAGCACTTAGATCCTGATTACTATACCGAAATAAGCTATACCATGACTGCTATACCGTGACTAAAGCGATACGATTCATTCCCACACCTGCCGTACCGTACCACTAGTTGGGCAATACTCGTAAGATGTCAGAGGTATGATATTTATACTGCTCTCTTCACCCTCTTCTTCCTTCTACTCTTCCTCTTCCTCCTCCTCTTCTTCTCCGTCACTCTCCTCCTCCTCCTCTTCCTGTTTCTTCTTCTAATATAAAAAGGAAAATAAAAAAAAGAAGGAAAAAAGAAATAATTGATATGAAGAGAAAATAACCAAAAAAAGAAAAAAAAAATTTAAGGAATATGAAGTAAAAAGGAAGGAAGGAAGGAAGGAAGGAAGGAATAAAGAAAGAAATAAAGAAAGAAAGAAAGAAAGATAGAAAGAAAGGATCACAACAACACAAGAACTGGACAAAACACACGACACAATTAGTTCCGGATCATTTAATTTTTTCCTCATTTCACCGTGAAGTGATAAACTATGTCAGGGCGTAAGATAACAGCGATAACCGTGTGTTTAGGAGAGAGAGAGAGAGACTACTTAAGGAGGTTAAATGGAAGAGTAATTTCTCTCTTCTTTATCTCTCTTATTCTCCCGTATTATCCTATTATCTCCTTTTATCCTCTCTCTCTCTCTCTCTCTCTCTCTCTCTCTCTCTCTCTCTCTCTCTCCTCTCTCTCTCACTAATATTTTCCTTTCAGGTTCTCAATCTCCTATCTCTCTCTTTCTTGCTGTTATGCTACCTCTCTCTCTCTCTCTCTCTCTCTCTCTCTCTCTCTCTCTCTCTCTCTCTCACGATCAGCCAGTAGTTGGGGCAAGAGATGGAGGCAGTCCATCTCCTGTTTGGGTTCGTTCCTGCCTCCTGCCGCCGCGAGAGGTCACTGTTGTGTTCAGTTTAAACACCTTCTCCTCCTCCTCCTCTTCTTCCCTCCTTCTCCTCTTCTTCTCCTTCTTCTCCTTTCTTCTCTTCTTTTCCTTCTCCTCTCTTCTCTTCTTCTTCCTTCTTCTCTTCTCTTCTTCTTCCTTATTCTCCTCGCTTCTTTACTTCTCCCTTCTTCTCCTCTCTTCTCTTTTTCTTCCTTCTTCTCTTGTTTTCTCTTCTTCTTCGTCCTTCTCTTCCTCCTCCTCTTCTGCATTCTTCCTTTTCTCTCTTCTGGCTCCTCCTCAATTCCTTCTTCTCCTCCGTTTCTACTTTTACTCTTCCTCCTCTGTTCCTTTTTCTATTTCCTATCTACCATTCCTCCTTCTCCTCCACTTTTCCCCCAGAGCTCTTCCACTATCCTCCCCCTCCCCCCTTCTTCCTCCTCCAATAGGAAGAACAGAAAAGAAAAAGAGAGCAAAAGATAATAATAATAATAATAATAATAATAATAATAATAATAATCATAATAATAATAATAATAATAATAATAATAATAATAATAATAATAATAATAATAATAATAATAATAATAATAATAATAATAATAATAATAATCATAAAACTTAATGGAACAGTAAAAAATGTCATCCTTTTGAGCGCGTTCGAAATTTAGGCCTTTGATTCAACCGAAAGTCAACCGAATGAGACCAATTAGGTTTCAAAAGCCTTCAACTGAGACTAAAAACCACATGTCTAATGAATGTGTGTCTCAAGGGTAGAAACCAATGTCTTAGAGCACCTGGATAACTTTACATGTCGGGTTTCTTAATTCTCTAAAGTGAAAAACAGTCTCAATACCTGGTTTCAAGTTCAGAAGCTGAGATATAGATACCCGACAACGGACACCCCGACAACGGCACCCGACTCCATACCCATGGTTACCGATAACCAGGCATCCGATCCCTAATACTAAACTTCCCCGATCCTCGACATCCGACTCCCAGCGCTCGATACCCGACCACCAACACCCGACTCTCCGACACCAGACCTCGAGAAAAGATCCATACCCCATCCCCGACTTCCCGACCACCGACTCTTGGGGGCCCGATTCTCCGCGCGGCGTCGTGGAAGGAAGGTTTCGCCTAATCCATCTTTTTTAGCGGCCACCAGGGATATTATCACCCCAGCTCTGACACCCTCACCGTTTCCCTTGTCTTATGGCCCGGAGAGGTCGAGAGATGGTCCCTCAAGTTCCCCCAGGGAGGATTGAAAATGCACGGGAAGGTTACGGATGAGAATTACTGTTAGTTTTCCTGTGGCTAAGATCCGCTTCAGTTGTCTTAATAGTTTAGTTACAAAGGTGTTTATGGACAGTGTTATTCCGGTAACTACTTGGCCTCAGCTTAAGAGACATGAGGTCAGATTTACGATGGAACTCTGCTTTAACGAGATACTTAAGTTATGCAATTAAGGGAGGGAAATCTACCTTAATCATTTTCACTGATTTTAAGGGAACGTCTCCAGTTAAGGTAGTCTCAGGAAAATGGTTGTCAATTTACGCTAAGATTCTACCTTAACAAGATATTTAAACTTAATTTAGTTCGGTGTTAAGTGAATGTGTCTAGTTAAGGTAGAATTCCAAGTGTGATTTTGATGTTATGTTTGGAAGTTTTCGATCATCCACCTTCACACTCACTCTCTCATCCACCCCCACACTCACTCTCATCATCCACCTTCCACCTCACTCCCTCATCCACTCCCTCCTATTAACTCTCAAAGTCTCCCGGAAGTAAAATTACTCCATATTTTATTCTTACCTTTAATTCTTAGTCTTCTATTCTTTCTTTTAACTCAGGGAAGGTTACGGCCACGACGAGGAATCAATCACTCGAGGCCGCAACTCGCTCTCAAAGACTGATTACACGCCAACCTATCCAGGGACGACGTGTTTACTATACCATTGTAATACTAATTTGACCGATCTTTTGCCGAAACTGACTTAACAAAAGCATCCACAATAAACCTGTTTACTATTGTGATTCTAATTTGACCGATCCTTTGCCGAGATGAATTTTAAGTCAGAATTTATATAAACCTGCGATTTATCACTGATATTCTAATGAAACAAAATTTTTCACAATGAAGAATGATTATCACTTATGAAAATGGAATCTATTTGACGAAAAAAAAAATATTAATGTGTGTTTTAAGAATGGTTAAACATTACGCTTGTTGTGGGTAGATATAAGCTACCTTGTGTATAGATGAATCAACCAAAAGACAAATGATAGTCGACGTACTTTTGTTTCGTATATAATTGTTGCTAATTACATCAGGTACACATGACATCATTCATTATATTCATTACATAATCATTCTGGTATATTGTTATTAGAAGCTGTAGCTGTAATATAGATCAACGCCTGAGGTCTGTAAGCGTGTAGACAGTTTCAACACACAAGCCACGGTAAGGTTAGTTCTGTATAATATCTTGCGAGGCATTTTACCGTCTCAAGTCCTGGACAGACTCAAACATGCAGACTCAAAACTCATTTAGAAAATATGCAAAGGCCGCAAATTCGCTTACTAACGCTATATAAAGTACGAGGTTTCTTGCTCTCTTTCTCTCTCTCTCGTATATAAGAGAGAGAGAGAGAGAGAGAGAGAGAGAGAGAGAGAGAGAGAGAGTAAATTTGCTTAATATTTTTGTCAGATATTGGCTGTCAAATATGTAGTGAATGTGTATAGGAAGATACACAGTGACACAACATCCCTTCACCACCACCAACACCATCATCATTACCATCATCATCACCACCATCACCATCATCATTACCATCATCATTACCACCATCATCACCACCATCACCATCATCATTACCACCATCATCACCACCATCATCATTACCATCATCATTACCACCATCATCACTACCATCATCATTACCACCATCACCATCATCATTACCATCATCATTACCACCATCACCACCATCACTACCACCATCACCATTACCATCATCATTACCACCATCATCACCACCATCACCATTACCATCATCATTACCACCATCATCACCACCATCACTATCATCATTACCATCATCATTACCACCATCACCATCATCATTACCACCATCATCACCACCATCACCATTACCATCATCATTACCACCATCACCATCATCACTACCATCATCATTACCACCATCACCACCATCACTACCACCACCACCTTCTCAATATCGCCTGAGAAGCACAAATTAATGCCTATCAATAAGTGAGGCGACAACAATGGTGTGAGAATGTGTGGCTACAATGGTGTGGTAGTGAGTGTGGCAGTATGGTAATGTTATGAATGTGGTCGTTTGGTAATGTGGTTGTGTGGTGGTGTGTGTAGTGTGGTAATGTGGTGGTGTGGTTGTGTGGTAGTGTGGTAACGTGGTGGTGTGGTAGTGTGGTAATGTAGGTGTGTGGTTGTGTGGGTGTGTGGTTGTGTGGTGGTGTGGTAATGTGGTGGTGTGGTTGTGTGGTAATGTGGGTGTGTGGTTGTGTGGGTGTGTGGTGTGTGTGGTGTGTGTGGTGGTGTGTGTGTGTGGGTGTGTGTTGTGTGGAGTGTGTGGTTGTTTGGTTGTATGGTTGTGTGGTGCTGCAGTGTGTGGTGTGTGGTGGTGTGTGGTAGTGTGGGTGTCTTACTTCGTCAACTTACCAGCCCTTTCTTCCAGTCCTCCTCCTTCTCCTCCCCTTCCTCTCCTCACCCCTTCCTCCTCTCACTGCCCCTTCCTCTCCTCTCCATTTCATCCATTCCTCCCCTCTCCACCCCCTTCCTCCCTCTCCCTCCCCTCCTCTTCCTCCACCCCTCTCCCCACCCCCCTCCTCTTCCTCCCCCTCCTCTTCCCCCTCCCCATTACTCTGGCGGCCTTACTTGCAGCCTCCCAAAATTATACATTAATAATTCACTCCCACCAGCACCCACAGGGAAGAACGACCCTTGAGAAGAAGCGTCATTAGGGTGAGTCTCTCTTGCCCTCACTCCCTCTTAAAGGCTGGGTCGGGGGAGAGGGGAGAGGGGGAGAAGAGCTGGGGAGAGGGGAGAGGAGGAGGTGAGTTTGCAGTAGGGGGAAGGGATCTCACTCTCTTGAAACGAGATAGTAATTCTGTCTATGAATATTCATCCATTGACCGAGTCCCCGTGAATCTACACACACACACACACACACACACACACACACACACACAACGCCACTCTTAAGAATTATGGTTACGGCTTCTACAGGTCTTCTCTTCAGTCCCCTTTGGGTCCTTTGGCACGTAAGACAAAAGACCGACCGTACTGGCGTTCTCCTACCAGTTCGTCCGTCCGTTCACGAGAGATACTATTTCTCAGAGATGGATTAATGGATTCCTTGGAGATGTTTAGAGATGAGTTTATTAAATAGTCTAGTGATTTAACAATAGATCTCAATACCTCCAAAAATAATCCATAAAAAAACAAGACAACGAACAAAAACAAACATTCAAACCCTCAAAAATGGGGTAAATTTTTCATAAAGTTAAAAATGGTCCAAGAAAGACCACAAAATATGGCCCAAAATGGTCTCTCTGTTTTTTTTCTTCATTAGAGTGATATAATAATGTTGGCGGTAAGACGCGTTTGATCTTCACTTGTTTTACCCAGGATGATCACGAAGGAGGAGAAGAGACGTGGGGAGGTGTGGTGTATGTCCTGGGAGAGAGAGAGAGAGAGAGAGAGAGACAGAGAGAGAGAGAGAGTAACACACGAACACCAAATAAACAGGAAAGGCGAACAGGAGAAAGTTAAGAGGGTCGTGTCAGCTCATAGGAGAGAGTGAGAAAAAAAAAGTAAGATATTTTATAATCAATTTTAATAGGAGTTAAGGTTTATTTATTTTTTAATTAGTGAATGATTAGCAAAATTGGGTTGAGGTGGTTGACTCTATCTCTCTCTCTCTCTCTCTCTCTCTCTCTCTCTCTCAGCCACTACGCCTAATTTAAAGTTCTATTTTAAGCTGGTTCTCGTCACTCAGAGTTAGAGACTTAAACTGTACCTTAATTTTGTCCCCTAACTGGTATAAAGAAGACATATTTAGAGGAATCACAGTGTAGTTTCACGGCCATTTTTATTTTCAAGGGTATCAGTAAATAAATTGAGCCTGTTAGATGTGTCCTGTCTGTCTGTCTGTCTCTCTTTGCCTGTCTGTGTGTCTGTTTCTCTCTCTGTCTGTTTTTCTCTCTCTCTCTGTCCTCTCATTCTCTCTTCAAGCTTCCTATTTCCTCCCGCTGTACCTCTTCCCATCATTCCTCTCTTCCTCTCCCTCCTCCTCCCCCACCTCTCAACCCCCTAACCTCTCCCTCCATCATTCCCTCCCCTTACCCTCATTCCCCATCCTCCTTCCCTCTCTTAACTCTTTCTTATCCCATCCTCCCCTCTCCTCCCTTCCCCCTCCCCTCTCCTCCCCTTCCCCCCTCCCATGCCCCTCCCGTACCCCCTCCCCCCCTCCCCCTGACTTCCTCTCACTGGCGGCGGTAAACACGGGTGGATATATAATGTGATGTGTTATTAGGGGTGAGTGACGGCCCCCACACAATGACGGGAAGACAATAACGCTCGTAATGACGGGAAGACACACTGTAATGACGGAAAGATACTGTAATGATGGGAACGTGATGACGGGAAGACATTGTAATGATGGGAACGTGATGAAGGGAAGATACTGTAATGATGGGAACGTAATGACGGGAAGACACTGTAATGATGGAGCATGAAGGAAGACACTACTGTATTGATGGGGCATGTGGAAGGAAGACACTGTAATGACGGGAAGATACTGTATTAGTCAGGTGTAATAACCAGGAAGACACTGTAATGACGGGAGGACACTGTAATGATCGGAAATAATGAAGGAAGGAGAATAAAGGGAGGATAATGAAGGAAGAATGAAAGAAGACAATACGATGACAGTAATTAGGGAGAATGAAGGTACAGTAATTAGGAAATAACACAATAGATTATTGGTAGTGATGGTATAGTGACGGTACGACCACGCAGTGACGGTACAGTGATGGTTCAATGACGGTACGACCAGGCAGTGACGGTACAGTGACGGTACAACCAGACAGTGATGATACAGTGACGGTACAGTGATAGTGAAATGACGGTACGACCAGGCAGTGACGGTACAGTGACGGTACAACCAGACAGTGATGATACAGTGACGGTACAATCAAACAGTGACGGTACAACCATGCAGTGATTGTACAGTGACTATACGAACAGGCAGTGACGGTACAGTGACGGTACGACCAGGCAGTGACGGAACAGTGGATTTTTGACGGTTTTGTGGGTTAACATCTCTCTCCTCTCTCTCTCTCTCTCTCTCCGTCCCAACCCTCACTTTCCCTCATCCATCCAGGGTGCCAGTGAGAGAGACGTGGCACCCTGAATGATACTATTGGCACCCCTGGCCACCCTCCTCTACCACCACCCCTGGCCACCTCCCTCACCACCCACCCCTGGCCACCCCTCCGTCACCACCACCCCTGGCCCACCCTCCACCCTACCCACACCCTGGCCACCTCCGTCACCACCCACCCCTGGCCACCCTCCGTCACCCACCCACCCCCTAGCCACCCCTCCGTCACCCACTCCACCCCATGGTTACCCTCCCTCACCACCCCACCCCCTGCCACCCTCCTTCACAACCCAGCAGGTGTGGGAAGTGTGGCAGTTGTAGCAGGTGTGGGAAGTGTGACAGGTGTGGTATTGATTCGTGTCAAGAATTCTTTTAAACAACTAATGTACTCTTCTACCATGAAATCTTGCTACCATCGCCACATCGTTATCACCATCACACCACCACAACTATCACCATCACTATTACGAACCATCTCGATCACGAACCACCACGATCATCACGCGCCACTAACCACCATCACACCACCACAACTATCACCACCACCACCACCACCACCACCACTTTCATCGAACACGACACATTAGTACATCAACCACATATCCTAGCAATAGTCACACACACACACACACACACACACACACACACACACACACACACACATACACAGTCGTACCTAAAACTCCTATGCTATCTGTGACATTCAATCTGATCAATAACACCTGGGTGATTTTGGGCAGGCACCCCCAACCCTCCATAGTGAGGTAAATAACAAATCAACTCCTCCAGGTAAAAGTTAATTACAGGTGTTAATCAATTATCGACAGGAAAATGAAGCATACCTGTTAACAAAATCTAATTTAACCTAATCAAACCTTGACTTAACCATACCTAATCCAACCTAACCTAACCTTACTTATCTTACCCTAACAAAACAAAAATCCAACTTAACCTAACCTAACCTTGACCTAACCTCACGTAGTCTAATCTTGACTTGACCTGACCTGTGCTGACCTAACCTGACCTGACCTGACCTGACCTAACCTCACCTACCCTAAACACAGTACAGTACAATAATAATCGCATTAAGACCAAAGGGTAAAATGAACTGGTCTGAAAGGTCAACTATTTCTCGGCTTTGAACGATTAGTAATAAAATGTCCCTCCGTTTTTCACAGGTCAAGGGAGGGTAATAATTGGCGTGGTAGGGGGTAATATTTGGCGTGGTAGGTAACATTTGGCACGTGGTGAGGGTTATTTGGCGTGGTAGGGGGAATAATATTTAGTGTGGGGGTATCTTGGCGTGGTAGGGGTAATGTGGCGTGGTAGGGGGTAACATTGGCGTGGTAGGGGTAATATCTCGCGTGGTAGGGTAATATCTCGCGTGGTAGGGGGTTCATGGTGGGGGGTAATAGGGGGTGGGGTATATTAGTGGTAAGGGGTAAATTGTAGTAGGGATTTGGCGTGGTAGGGGTAATATTTATGCATTTATGTAGGGTTAATTATCCAGCTAAGTAACACGTTTCAACATTGCAGGACACAGGTGTTTCAACATTGGAAGGACACAGGTGTTTCAACATTGGAAGGCCACAGGTATTTCAACATGGGAGGACACAGGTGTTTCAACATGGGAGGACACAGGTGTTTCAACATTGGGAGGACACAGGTATTTCAACTTGGGAGGACACAGGTGTTTCAACATGGGAGGACAGGTGTTTCAACATAGACAGATGCTTCAACATGGTAAGCAGGTATTCCATCAATATGCCTAAAAATTGACAGGTACTTCACACCAGCCGTTGACAGGTAAGAGACGGCTGCACAGGTCATAGTAATATGACAGAAGTTAAATAATCACATTACATTCAGGGGATGGATGGTATTCACTCATTCCTCGCTCATCCATTCACCTACTCATTTCTTCACTCACTCATTCACCTACTCATTTCCTCACTCACTCATTCACTTACTCATTCATTCGCTCATTCATTTACTCATCTATATTTCTTTCCTTATTCATTCACTCAAGTAATCATTCATTCACTCACTCAAACTCTCACTAATTAATTTATTTACCTACTCATTCATTCATTCATTTACTCGTTATTTGATTCACTCATTTTCTCCCTCATTCATTTATTCACCCACTCATCTATTGACTGACTCACGGGTCTGCAATGTGCACTTTCAGGTAACACGAACACGGACCGATTATAATGATGGTGGTTCACGTGCTATACATACATACATACATACATACATACATACATACATACATACATACAACACACGCCACACAAGCAATATCGCACTAGCATGTTACCTGACACTAACACACCGCTAATGACAATGAAAAAAGAGTAGGTGAGGTACATACCTGGACGAGGTGAAGGAAGCAGCGTGGAATAGAAATAAGATTCATTAGTCCACGTACAGTACAGTATAGGTGTAGGCAACCTGAGCATGTTATTAACCCCCCCTCCCATCACCCCCTCCTTCCTTTACCGTCTGTTATTATCATCTCCCTTCCTCTTCCTCTTTTTTCTTCAATTCTATTCTCCCTTTTCTTTCCATTCTCTCAGTTACATCCCTGTGTGTGTGTGTGCGAGCGATGGTGTGCACAGTATGTATTTGTATGTATGTATCTCTAGATATACACATAAGTACACATACCTGCGTGACAGCCAGCAATTTACACGCACCTCCAGCATTATACACACATAACTTGTCACACTCTACTAGCAGGCTTTCAATAGTTCCTTCAGTACACACTCTTAAAACCACCAACAAACACAACAAAAAAACTTGTCATTTCTGTTCAACATCCATCTGTTGTCTGTTAACGGTTACCATTATTCATGAACGATATAATATTCTGTTTAGAGACGTGTTCAAGTGACTGGATGACTCAAAGAATGTCCAGATATCGCTGGTAATTGAGTGAACGAGAAGAAGGTTTTATTTCGTTTCTGAAGTCATTACTCTTTTTATTCATTGTATTTTTATTGATTTTTTAGCTTTAATTTGTTAATGTCACCGCGTGTAATATATCAAGGGTTGTATAATATCCAACTACACACACACACACACATGAACCAGGTGAATGTGTGTGTGTGTGTGTGTGTGTTTGTGTGTTGTGTGGATCAAAGGGACACTGGTCTGTGCATCAAACAAACACACATACGGATATTACTAATTTCATCCGACAGTCTGTTTACTTTATCCTAGCTACGCCAAACACACTATTATTTAATATTATTTCTTGTTTGCAAATATACATTATTATATACAGTTATTGAGGCTTGAGTTATTTTATATACATATATATGTCTTGCGTCTATGTCTTATTTCCGTGTTATTTTCTTGGTGATTTAGGTTAGTTTATGTAAGGGATCGTTGTATTGATGTGTATGTGCGTTATTCCGTACTGAGAGAGAGAGAGAGAGAGAGAGAGAGAGAGAGAGAGAGAGAGAGAGAGAGAGTGACCCCTCGAGCACCACAACCACCAAAAGTGCCCACCAACTAACACCGCCAAATGGACAAACTTTCAAGAGTCATGGCCATTTGGATAGAGCTGAACATCTGTGTGTGTGTGCAGTCTGTGTGTTGTTCAGTTATTATTGCGGTATAATTGCTGTGACGTGGGAGACATATAATTGCTGTGAAACGGGTTATATATATAATTGCTGTGACGCGGACGACATGAAATTGCTGCGTCTAACTCGTGGTATAATTGCTGTGACGTGGGAAACGCATAATAATGTAGCTGTGACTAACTCGTGGTATAATTGCTGTGACTGGCGGCTGACGTATATAACTGCTGTAACTGGCAGGTGAGGTATATAATTGCTGTGACTATTCGGACGTATAATTGCTGTGATTGACAGGACGCGTATGATTGCTATGACTATTCGAATGTCTAATTGCTGAGTCTAACTCGTGGTATAATTGCTGTGCTTGCGGTAGACATATTATAGCTGTGAATTATTCGGACGTATAATGCTTCACGAAATGTTATTGCTGTGATTATTAAGATATAATTGCTGTGTATTCTAGGCTGTATAACTAATGTGGCCGTTCAGACAGACTTACTAACACTATTAAGACATAACTACTGTAAATTAAAAGTATATTATTGTATATACTCTCTCTCTCTCTCTCTCTCTCTCTCTCTCTCTCTCTCTCTCTCTCTCTCAACTCGAAAGGTGTTCCCAGGACACAATGAAAATAAAGAAAACGTCAAGGACAGAGAGAATCGACTGTGGCAAGTGTCGACCAAACTGTGTGTGTCGATCATGCAAGCACCCTCCAAAGTAAGCATCGATGAAAAGACACTGTCGACCAAAACAAGTGTCGACCTGTCCGAGTGTGCCAACCAGGGCAAATATCGACCAAGCTACTGCGTCACCACTAGAGGAAGTGTGTCGACAACCGCGGCCAAGAACACAAGTGTGTATCAGTGGCGGCCTAAACCGTACCAAGTGCTCGACCATGAGAAATGTCGATCAGGACAAGTGTCAACAAGATAAAAGTCGATTAAGTGTCAGCCAGGACAAGGTATAGGCCAAGACAAGTGTCGACCAGGACAGGTATCGACCAGAACACGTATTGATCAGGACAAGTTGTCGACCAGGTCAAATGTTGACCAGAACAAGTGCCGACCAGGACAAGTACCGACCAGAACAAGTGCCGACCAGGACAAGTGCCGACCAGGACGAAGTACCAGAAACCAGGACAAGTACCAAACCAGAACAAGTGCCGACCAGAACAAGTGTAAACCAGGACAAGTACCGACCAGGACAAGCCGCAGAAACCAGGACAAGAGTACCGGCCAAGAACAAGTGCCGACAGGTCGAAATGTTGACCAGAACAAGTGCCGACCAGGACAAGTACCAAACCAGGACAAGTGCCAAGCCAGAACAGAAGTGCCGACCAGAACAAGTGCCAAGCCAGACAAGTGCCAAACCAGAACAAGTGCCGACCAGGACAGAAATTGAAACCAGAACAGAGGCGCAAACCAGGACAAGTGCCGACCAGAACAAGTGCCGACCAGGTCAAATGTTGACCAGAACAAGTGCCGACCAGGACAGAGTACCGACGGGACAGGTGCCGACCAGAACAAGTGCCGACCAGGACGAAGTGCCGACCAGGACGAAATTGATAAACCGGGACAAATGCCGACCGGGACAAGTGTCGACCAGGAAAATTGCCGACCGGGACGAAGTGTGCGACCAGGACAAATGCCAAACCGGGACAAGTGCCAAACCGGGACAAGTACCAAACAGAACCAAGGGTAGAGCCAGAACAAGTGCCGACCAGGACCAAGTACCAAACCAGAACAAGTGCCGACCAGAACAAGTGCCAAACCGGACAAGTACCGACCAGAACAAGTGAAACCAGAAACAAGTGCCAAGCCAAGAACAAGTGCCAAGCCAGGACAAGTACCAAACCAGAACAAGTGCCGACCAGAACAGAGTGCCAAACCGGGACAGAAGTGCCGACCAGGACAAGTACCGACCAGGACAAGTATAAACCAGAACAAAGTGCCGACCGGGACGAAGTACCAGAAACCAGAACAAGTGCCCGACCAAGGACAATTGTCGACCAGGACAATGCCAAAGCCAGGACGAAGTGTCACGACCAGGAAAAGTACCAAACCTGGAAGCATAAACCAGGACAGGTGCCAAAACCCAGAACAAGTGCCAAGCCAGAACAAGAAGTGCCGACCAGGACAAATTGCCGACCAGGACAATGCCAAACCAGGACAAGTGCAAACCGGGACAAGTACCAACCAGAACAAGTGCCAAACCAGGACAAGTATAAACCAGAACAAGTGCCGACCAGGACAAGTACAAACCAGAACAAGTGCCAGAGCCAGAACAGAGTGCCAAACCAGGACAAGTACCAAACCCGACAAGTGCCAAGCCAGAACAGAAGTGCCGACCAGGACAAGTACAAACCAGAACAAGTGCCAGAGACAGAACAAGTGCCGACCAGAACAAGTGCCCGACCAGGACAAGTACCAAACCAGAACAAGTGCCAGAAGCCAGAACAGGGTATAGAAGCGGGACAAGTGCCAAACCAGGACAGTACCGACCGGGACAAGTACCAGAACGAAGTGCCAAACCAGGACAAGTACCGACAAACAAGTGCCGACCAGGACAAGTATAAACCGGGACAAAATGCCGACCAGGACAAAAGTGTCGACCGGGAAAAGTACCGACCTGGAAAAGCGCTGACCAGGACAAGTGCCAAACTGGGATGAAGTGCCGTCCAGAACAAGTGCCAGAAGCCAGAACAAGTGCCATTCCAGGACAAGTGCCGACCCAGGATGAAAGTACCGACCGGGACAAATTGCAAACCAAGAACAAGTGCCGACCAGGACAAGTACCGAGCAGAACAAGTGCAAACTTCAGGACAAGTACCGACAGCGAGAACAAGTGCCAAGCCAGGACAAGTACCAAACCAGAACAAGAATTGCCGACCAGGACAAGTGCCGACCAGGACAAAGTGTCGACCAGAACAAGAAATTAATAAACCAGGACAAATGCCGACCAGGACAGAGTGTCGACCAGGACAAATGCCGACTTCAGAACAGAAATTATGGAAGCGGGAAAAGTGTAAACCAGGACAAGTATAAACCAGGACAAGTGCCAAACCAGGACAAATGCCAAACCAGGAAAAAGTGCCAAACCAGGACAAGTGTCGACAGGACAAATGCCGACCAGGACAAGTGCCAGAAGCGACAGGACAAATGCCGACCAGGACAGAAGTGCCGACCAGGACAAGTTAAACCAGGACAAGTGCCAAACCAGGACAAGTGCCGACCAGGACAGAAATTAGCAAACTAGGACAAATGCCGACCCAGAACAGGAGTGCCAAGCCAGAACAAGTGCCGACCAGGACAGAAGTGCCGACCAGGAGAAAGTGCCGATCAGGAAAAGTGCCGATCAGGAAAAGTGCCAGAGCCAAGAACAAGTGCCGACCAGGAAAAGTGCCAAAGCCAGAACAAGTGTCGACCAGGACAAATGCCGACCAGGACAAGTAAGCCAGGACAAGTGCCAAACCTGACCAGCACCTAAAAAGACAGACCCGAAACTGCCAATACAGCTACTCGTTTGACCTTTGTGAGACCACGTTTAATATTTTAAGGGAACTACACACGATACTAGGAAGCCTCTCCTTCAAAACCCACGTTCCTACCCACACCCTCGCCTACCACAACACTCACCTACCACAACACTCGCCTACCACAACACTCGCCTACCACAACACTCTACCACAACACTCGCCTACCCACAGCACTCGCCTATCACAGCACTCGCCTACCACCTAGTTCTACAACACTCGCCTACCACACCTAGTTTCTACACAACACTCACCTACCACACCCTAGTTCTACACAACACTCGCCTACCACACCTAGTTCTACCCACAACACTGCCCTACCACACCTAGTTCTACCACAACACTCGCCTACCACACCTAGTTCTACCACAACACTCATCTACCACACCTAGTTCTACCACAACACTCGCCTACCACACCTAGTTCTACCACAACACTCGCCTACCACAACACTCACCT